>NC_064413.1:13772500-14072500 GCF_023375975.1 Astyanax mexicanus | reverse complement strand
TTCAAATAAATAGTAAGGTTTTTTTATATTTTTGAAAGAATATAAGTTCTAGTTTGGGAGTAATGAGAAAGGGAGCTTAACAGAAATACAGACCATTCAGGAGTTTTAAAATAATTTTGGAGCAATTCACTTTTCAATGCACATGTACACATGTATTTAAAATATTAAAAATAAATAAATATGATGATTTCAAATGCCATAGATCTGTTTGTTTTATACAGAGGATTTGCTCACTTATTTCCAACTAGAAAATAAACAGAATGTGGGAAGCTGACATCTTTCTTTTCAGTTAAGTCGTTTCCAGTTTCCAGACATATTTTAGAAATCTCCCAATGCTCAAGTCAGAACTGGTGGTTCTACCAGTATCATTTCAGCTAACAGACACCAATATATGCTAGAATTAGATGGAAGGAGCAAGAAAAACAAAATTATGCTCCTTGCCACAGACGCTGATTTTCTGACAACCTTTTGGTTTATACAGCAATGATTAAGTGGAAAAAGCCACACAAAATCTGTTAAGACATAACATATTTTTTTTCTTCTAAGCATTTAACCTTTCCTACTGAGATTTTTTTTACATTGATCTTAATTTTTAATCAATGAATGCATTTATTTTCCAATTTGTTTTGTAGTTTTTATTTTGACTATAATACTGACTGAATACCTTTACCTTTAGTTTTTAATAAATGCTATGAAAAGTTTGAGCTGCATTTAAATGTATACACATGCTAACCATAACATGATGTCCAGTGGTATGAAAAATTTGTTTATAGAATTTACAGAAAGTGTGCAATAATTCTTTAAACCAAATAAGTCAGGTGCATAAATTTGAGCACCCTTTAAATTTAAATACCTTTAGCACTAATTATTGGAACGCAAAATTAGTTTAGTAATCGCATTGACCCTTGACCTACATACACAGGTGAATCCAGTTATGAGAAAGGCTTAAGGTGCCAATTGCAAGTTTTTCTTTTCTTTTTCGTCTTCTCTGAAGTGTGGCAACATGAGAGCCTCAAAACACAACTCTCAAATGACCTGAAAACAAAGACAGTTTAACATCATGGTTTAGAGGAAGGATACAGTAAGCTCGTCTCAGAAATTTCAGCTGTCAGTTTCCCGAAGTGGCAAGAAAAATCTCAGATAAGCAGAGGAGAAGGATGGTGAGAACAGTCATAGTCCCATAGCCCACAGAGCAGCTCCAAAGACCTACATCATCATCTTGCTGCAGATGGAGTCACTGTGCATCGATTATTCAGCGCCCTTTGCAGAAGAAGAGGCTGTATGGGGGCTCTCACGCCACAAACAGAGTGGCTTGAGGTATGCTACAGCCCATTTGGACAAACCAACTTCATTTTCAAATAAGGTGATGATGATGTCTAAAATTGAGTTATTTGGAAGGCACAGCACTCTAAGCCCACAGTAAAATTTGGTGGTTCTTCATGCTGTGGGGCTGTGTGATCAGTGCAGGTACTGGGAATCAAGTTGAGGAATAAAGTTGAGGGTGGCATTGATTTCTGTCAATATCAGTCAATAGAGATGTTTTGTAAAGAAGAATGGTCTAAAATACCTTCAACCAGAAGCCAGACTCTCATTGGAAGCTATAGGAAGCGTTTAGAGGCTGTTATTTGTGCAAAAGGAGGATCTTCTAAATATTGATATATGTAATTTTTCTGTTAGGGTGCCCAAATTTAGGCACCTGCCATATCTTCTTTAAATAATTATTGCACACTTTCTGTAAATCCTATAAACTTTATTTCACTTCTCCAAAATCAGGATGTCATGATTTACTTTATTGACCTGTACATTCAAATCCAGCAGTTCTTGTTCTCTTTCTGTGATGGGTTATCTGTCCTCCTGTCTGTGTGGGTGTGGGTGTGTGTGTTCATTGTGTGTGTTTTTTTCCATAAGGTTATCGGTACGTGATTCTGGATGTGCCTCTGTTGTTTGAGACGCGGCGTCTCACGCGCTTCTTAAATCACACAGTTGTCGTCTACTGGTAAGTGCTTTTCTTTCTGCACCACCTCTCACAGTGCACTCATTATTACTGCCATCCTTAACTGAGCCTGTTCGTGAAGCTGTTCTCAGCATGTTAGTTTCTGTGTTGTAGTCTCATAAATCTCTTTTTCTCTGCTGGTGTCTCTCTCTGCATCTCTCTCTATATTATTCTGCCTCAGTGATCCTGCCACACAGCTGGCTCGGCTGATGCACAGGGACGGTTTGAGCCAGGAGGAGGCCGAGCGACGAGTTGCCGCGCAGATGCCCCTGAACGAGAAGCGAGGTTTGGCCAGCCACGTGATCGAAAACTCGGGCTCGCGCGAGGACACGCACCGCCAGGTCCTCAAACTGCACACCAAGCTGGAGGACTCCATGGAGTTCCTGATCGTAAGGGCCATTGCTGTGGCAGCTGTTGCCGGCCTAGGAGGCCTCTTCCTGTACACGGTTAGGCTCCTGGCGTCTTAGCCGCTAGGTGGAACTTTTAATGAGATGTGCCCTCTAAAATGGAGCCAAGGGCTTCCATGCAGTAACGGTGGAGGAGAATATGGTGAATGTGGGTTAAAAATGTGATTTTGAAATGTAATGTGAAATTTGAAGGTTTTAATGTTTAAATAGATTTATAATATATATTATAAGAAAACACTAATGACATTTTTAATAGTTCTCACAATGAATTTGACAATCTAAACCTCACAAACAAATGACCTCTGACTTCTTAACACAGTGCACATACTTCACAGTTCTTCAGATCTGTTCCTAGAGGTCCAGCAATTTTGAAGGAAATCAAACATTCAAACAGTACTAGACATCGGACGTTCTTATTTTTTTTTTATAATTTTATTTCTTATTTTGCTCATTTTCTCCCCAATTTACACGGCCAATTACCCAACCCACTTATTAGGACTCCCCCTATCATTAGTAATGCCCCAACACACCAGCACATGCATCCTTCGAGACATGTGAAGTCAGCCACCACTTCTTTTCGAGCTGCTGCTGATGCAGCATTACCAAACAGCATCACAGCTCGCTCTGAGGGAAAAAAACGCAGCGGCTCGGTTCCAGTACATCAGCTCACACACGCCCTGTGCTGTGGACATCACCCTAGGAGTGATGTGGGGAGAGAGCGCCATCTACCCACCCAGAGGGAGCAGGGCCAATTTTGCTCCCTCTGACGCCGGCAGCTTGATGGCAAAGCTGCATGAGCGGGGGTTTAAACCTGCGACCTCCCGCTCATAGTGGCAGCGCTTTAGACCGCTGGACAACTCGGCGCATAAGACATCGGACGTTCTTCACCACATCTGAAGAACTGCTTGTGTATGTATATCAGCTTGTGAACACGTTTAATGTCCACTTAGTCGTCTTTTTTCGGTTTTGTATGAGATCTATTTTGGAATTTGCATCTAATAACTGATGCTTAGTCCATTTAAAGGTCAGTCATTTGGCATTCTGTGTTCATTCCAAGCTAAAGCATTCCAGTAGGCTGCAGTAGTTAGCAAAACACTTAAAGGGGACTCTCACATTTTAATCAATTTTCTGCTTAAACAAGAATATAACAATATAATTAAGAGCTGTTTGAAATGTAATGGCAGCTTGGACAGTCAGTCCTTATAGTGGTATAAATAACTTAAATGTCAAATGTCAGGGGACGGCCACACCTGTACAGGTTGGCCTGCATAGCATCGAGACTTGAAATGTCAGATTTTGAGCAAGTCCAAAACTTAAACTGTGCCCAGAATTATTCATTATATACTACTGCGAGGTTCTGCCATTTTGTAGCGGTGACCTAAAATGTAGAACTGATATTTCAGCGCTGAGTAACGTATAGTGTACAAACAAACATGGATTGCTCCTATTTAGGGATGGATTGATGTGGGAATTCTGGGCCAGTTCAGGAAAAGGACTAGGCGACACTGGACACACTACTTTAAATTACTTGATTTAAGCTAGATTCATTTGTTTTTATAAATAACATATTTTCATACAGTTGTGTTCAAAATTATTTAACCCCCTCTACAGTAAAGTGTTTTAGCAAGTTTAACTTTTTTTTTATCTTGTTCATTAGATTAGAGCAAATAAGGACTTGTATAATAGACGAATGCAACTTAAATTACAGCAAGTTTTTTCTATATACCAAAAAATGACCTTTTTGTGATTTCCTCATTAACACAATTATTCATTCCCTTAGTCACATACAACATTAATACTTAGAACAACTTTATAACGTTATAACGTTCTTCAAACATGAAACATAGCTTGACACACATTTCTTGCAGTGATCAACAGGTATTTTTGCCCATTCCTCATATGCAAAGACCTCCAGTTTTTTTTGACATTCTTTGGATAGCGTGTTGCAACTGCCTTCTTCAAGTCCCACCAGAGATTTTCTAAGGAATTTAAGTTTAGCGATTGCGATGGCAACTCCAGAATCTTCCAGCCCTTCTTCTGCAACCAAGCCATGGTAGAATTAGAGCTATTCTTGGGTTCATTGTCCTGTTGGAAGATCCAGCGTCTCCCAAGCTTCAGCTTTGTCACTGCATTACATTTCCACCCAAGGTCTCCTGGTAGTTAACTGAATTCTTGGTATCTTCCACAGCAGAGCATGACTGATCCACCACCATGCTTCACAGTAGCCAAGGTGATATTTTCTGTATAAGCCTTTTTTTTCTCTTCCAAACATCTTACTGATCCATAGGCCCAAATAATAAAATTTTTGTCTCGTCGTTCCAAAGAACAGTATCCCACCAACCATTGTGGTTTACCCACAGTGACCATTCGCTGGACTTGACCATGTTGCAAAGACACCATTAACTGACTAGAAGGTGCTGAGTATGTAAATCCTCAGCTCTGCGTAATTAAATCTGCTAATTGCTGCTTGTTATGGTTCTGTTCTAAATGCCTGATTAAAAACAGCTAATTAAAACTTATATTCTTGAGTGTGGAAATCTTTAAGGGTTGATAATTTTGAGAATAAATCACAAAAAGGACATTTGTTGGTGTATTAGAATTTTTCTATTTTATTCATTTAAGTTGCATTTGCTATTATACAAGTCCTTCTTTGATCTGATTGTAAACAAAATAAAAAAAACTAAATATTAAACTTGCTAAAACACTTTACAGCAGTGGGGGTTGAATCATTTTTAAAACAACTGCACATAATAAACATTTCTGCCGATCTGATGATGATATACATATTTATGACTTACAGAGACTACACACACTGGTATAACTTTACTAGGGGACCTAGGAAAATGTATACAAACTAGCTTGAATCAAATCATTTTAAAGTAGTGTGACCAGTGTTGGGCAATTGTAGTAGTGTGGCCAGTGTCACCTGGTTCTTTTCCCGGCATGCATTAATTACTCAGCAAGTATCGCATTGAAATATTCTCCAAATAGGCTGATGCCTAATTTTTCACAGATTGTCTGAGGAAGACTGTTGTTCAGACACATTATGGGAGCTCACACTTATTACCAGATTTGCAAAATCATTCACTACTTTATAGGGAAACGTATAGGGAAATGTATAGGGAAAATATATAGGAAAATTTGTGTTCTTTATATTATTATTGTTCTGCATAGTGATCTGTTATGGATCATGTAGGGAACAAGGAACAGTTTTAAATACAGTTTAAGTTTTATATGAGAACTATTTTCCCTTATTTTACCTCCACCATGAATAGATTATATTTATTTCGATGCCCAGCTGCAACATACAGCTATGGAAAAAAAAACATAAAAGACCAATTAAAATTATGTTTCTTTGATTTTACCAAATTGAAAACCTCTAAAACATAATCAAGAGGAAGATGTATGATCACACGCCATCAAACCAAACAGAACTGCTTGAATTTTTGCAGCAGGAGTGAAATAAAGTTATCCAAAAGCAGTGTGTAAGACTGGTGGAGGAGAACATGCCAAGATGCATGAAAACTGTGATTAAAAGCCAGGGTTATTCCATTAAATATTGATTTACTCTTTCTTCGCATTATTTGAGGTCTGAAAGCTCTGCATATTTTTTGTTATTTCAACCATTTCTCATTTTCTGCATATAAATAACATTATTTTTATTTGGAAGAAATGTTGTCAGTAGTTTCTAAAATAAAACCACAATGTTCATTTTCCTCAAACATATACCTATAAATAGCAAAATCAAAGAAACTGAAGTGGTCTCTTTTTTTTTTTTTTTTCCATAGCTGTAGTTATTTCCCAAGTTACATGTCTTGCTCTGTGCTTGTCAAAAAGTAAAGTAGGACTACGTATGTTAAAGAACTTTTTATATTTTCTTGCTTGTGATTTATGCAATGTTTGTGACAAATGGATGGGCTTCCCCTTTAAGCTGTTCAGCTTCATTAACTTTTACATTAGCCAGTCTGATGCATTATTTGCTTCTTCCAAAATAAGTAATTGGAAATAAGCTTTTCCTGTCTATGTATTATGTATTATGCATACACTCGTGTATGCCCATATACCACAGACACAGAATTAGATCACCTAAATTATGCATAAAAGCATACCATAGACTTCTAAAAACAAGGATCCAGTCAATTTGCAGCCTATTAAAACAGTTCCATTTATTATTGTACATTTATTGCTGCATACAAAATTAAAGACGTAGTGGTTTATTTAGTTATTATTGAGGGTTACAGTGAAATAAGCTTTAAATAGTGGGTTTATGTTGGCTAAAAGGGGAATTAGAGCTTCTAACTAATTCTGACTTCTAAACCAACCTGTTAGAAAAGAGTTGTATTATTTTGTGAATCCACTGGCTCTTCAGCACTGATTTTACTGACATTTACTGAAAAAATGGTTATCTGGGGCAAAAATCAAATTTGCTACTGGTCCTTCAGGCTGCAGTTTCAACATGCATTCATAAAACTGTTCCCATACTTGCCCGTGACACTGGGGGTTTCTAATTGCACAGCAGCAAAAACACATCAAAGTAACATAGGTAACTTTTTTTCAAAACTTTAAATCATTTAGGATCTGCCTGTCTGCACTGCCCCTATTGGGTTAGTATGTAGGGTACCTCTTAAAAGCATCACATTCATTTTATGAACACACACAATGGACACACTAAACTGGTCCAGCAAATGAAAGGAGATGAAAGCCAGCCATCATGTGTATGCAATGGTGTAGTTTACAGCTAGTATAGCTTTAATCTAATACGCTTATTCTGTAAGAAGGGGACGGGTCTATCAAATGAGTAGGCATATCTGGCTCTATTTCTAGTCTCTGCTGCAATTTTTACAACATGATGGACAGTGTTGTATTTATTTGTATAGACCTAAAAACAATAAAACCACAGCATCCAAGTTTTCTACAGTTAGCAGTAGAACTATGGCATCATTTTACTGCCAATAGTCGAGAGCGAAGTTTTTGAATGCAAGAGCCTATTTCATGCAGAGCTCACAGATTTTATTTGCTCACGTGTAAAATATAGGTGTGCTCACACAAGTTTACCATGCTCTCTCTCTCAGATTAACTCTTCTCTTGTACGAATCTTCGCGTACATATAGAATCTCTTCCAGAGATTAGCTGCGTTTCAAAATCTAGTCTGCAGTCGAGGTAGACCGGGTCCTTGTCCTATAAAGATTCCTTCTCAGTAACCTGTTGTGTGCACATTTGGATCAGTCTAGCTATGCTTTGTAGTAGGGGTGCAATGGTACAGAATATTCATGGGTCAGTTCACACCTCTGTATTAAACCCCTGAGTTTGGTACGTTTTCGGTACGTGCGGTTGGTGGAAAAAATAAAGAGGCAGTGCATTATGTATAGCCTCACTTTAATTAACTTCACAATAACAATGAATCTTACTTATAACCATTTTTTTGTTTTTTGGGTGTGAATGTTGTAACAGGGCTCGAGCTTTTTTATTAAATGCTTGAAACCAGGTTTCTCTCCTACTGTCATCATGAGAGGCAACATCTTTTGGATCTTGTTGGAACAAAGAAACAGTGAGCCTGATTGTGGAGCTTTATTAAAAACAAAAACAACAGCATTACTTTAACTGCTTAAATTACAAATATTTTCCTAAGCATATTACTGGATGCATTTCAGTGTTTGAGTTCTTTTTAAGAAATATCAGCATTCGATTGTTACAATTAAATTATATTAGTGGTGTCAATCACTTAAAAATGAATTAAAATCATTTTTTAATGCAATTTTTTATGCAATTTTCAATCATTTTTTATGCTGGAATATGGTAGTGTGGTTTAGGTCTGGCAGACTAGATCATTTTGTGCTGTATTACAATATCTCAGAGAGGGAGAGAGAGTGTGAGAGAGAAAGACAGTATGAGTGAATGATCTGTGATTCTGCGCTGCTCTCTGCTTGTGTGCTCCAGCCTGCACTGTTTCCAATCAGAGCTAAACTTCTTAGCGCAGTCTATGGGTCAATAGCGAGTTGCTAGTAGCAACAGTGCTACAGCTGCACTTTCCGGGATATGTTCATTGGTTCCACAAGTCTCCTACTGCTACTCCTACTCTCCTACTCGTGTATTTTGCGTCCGTTTGCGTAAACCAAACCTGTGACCCCTGTACTGTGACGGTTCGTAAAAAATACACGTACCGTTACGCCCCTACTTTGTAGTGACATCACACACACGTGATAAGGCACAAAAGTTATGTGCTTTTTAATTTATTTACAGAAATAATGAATAAATACTTTGAAATATTTTTAATTAAACACTTCTCAAGAGTCTTTGTATATCACCATTTTTGCCAAGTTTTTTCCTTTGCAATGAATGTGCTCATTTAATTGTGGGCCTCCGAGGGCCATAAAGGATACATCAGCTGTGTCCTTCAAATCATCCAAAAATTCTCCTGCATTTATTTGGCTGTTTACGAAGGATCCTTCACTTTGAAACAGCTTTGTATGACTTAGACTTTGTGACGCAGTTTAGCCCTGGTTTCAGGCCTGATGCTGAGGTTGTGAGGTTTGTGATGCCTGTCACAGGTCATTCCTTATGTACTGTAATCAAAGACAATGCTAAAACTGCACACTTCCAGTCCATCATCTGCTCTGTTATCACTGTGTATTTCAGTTTATGGTGAAGTCACTCACACAATACGTCAACAGAATGTATTTGTTTGCAAATAAAAAGGAATGTAACTGGTCTAATCTGCAGATTAAACAAGGTTGGCTTCACCACATCACCTGCTGTAATGCTCACTCTGTGTTCCAGTCTATTACTTCTACCTCTAAAGTCCATTTGCACTTACGTTTTGTTTTGTGACAGATGCTGTCATGGTGATAAAAGGAAATGTGAAAACAGTCGGAGGCACAGGGCTTAAAAAAAGAGAAACCTAAATGAAAAAAGGCTTCACCTGAACCTAAATGCAAGTGATGCACAGTGACTCATATTAGTATTAGTAAGCAAGTGGTTAAGAAAAAGTTTAGATATAAATGGCCTCAGATAATTCAAGCTTATGTTTTTTTTTTTGTTTTTTTTTATTATTATTATTTTATATATATATATATATATATTTTGTGTGGATATAGTTGTGGGAGTTCAGGGTTGGAAGGATCGGAGTGTGAGGTACAGGAGGGGGGTACAAGAAGAAGAAAAAGAAAAGAAAAAAAAAACTAAACAAAAAACAAACAAACAAACAAAAAAAATAATAATAATAAAATAAAATAAACATAAAATAAACAAACATACATATATACACATACTCACATATCTAACTATACATATGCTTATACATATACACACATACATAAATATACATACATATTAATAAATACACATAAATACATACACACACACGCACAGTTACTTCTATTCTATTGTTTTTTGCAAAAATATGTCATGTGTTACGGATTATGTCATGAAATGCCTACCACAATGGAGGCATGAAACCGCCACCATGCCCCTGCGATCCAGAGGCAGATAGGGAAGAACCCAGTGGACCCAGACCATCCACAGCCCATTAGGAGCCCAGAAGCTTATGTTTAATGATGGCTTTATTGTACTATAAATAGAATAGGCAATAATGCTTCACTACTACACTAAATGTCTTTATTTTATTCAGTTTACTGCTTTACAGACTACTAGCCACCCTCGTCCCTTTTCATCACATTTTGATACATTTATTTATAGGATTTTTAAATTCCACAATATTAACTTTGACAATATTGCAATTAAAAAAAAAAAAAACAGAAAATGTATCCATATCCTAAACATAACATTAGAGGGCACAATAAAAAAAAAAGTTCACATACATACAGCTCCAACAGAGTAGTGAAAAAGAAAGAAAATAAAATAAGCTACAGTATTCAACCTAATGGTCATGTATATTGTCTAGGTATTTCAAAAATGGATGTCATATAAAAAAAAAATCTTGTATAAACAATGTATACCTGAGCCTCTTGAATGTGCAGCATGTTTGCAACTTGTGTAAGCCACATTATAAATTTAGGTGGGGTATCCAATTTCCATAGTCTTAAAATGATCTTTTTGTCAATTATCATCCCATATGTGACAGCAGTTTGTGTACAGCAATCAAAAAAATCAAAAGCCGTTGAAAAAACAAACAGAGCCATTTCAGGGTCAGGAGAAATTCTTACATTCGTGCACCTCTAAGTAACAGCCAAATTTATCACCTCAGTAATTAGGATAGCTTAGGATACATCCAAAATAGATGAGCCAGAGTGGCTTCTGCACCTTTACATCTGTCACATAATGTTTTACAATAGTGAAGTCTAGGGATGCAACGGTGCGCGCACTAACAGAGCGAATGAATGCTCTGGTACTGAAGGGCCAGGGGAAGGCGCTGCTTAGCGCATGCTGTTGGGGGCGCAGCGATTGGTGGTTGCAGTGAGTGCTCCTCATATTCTTTCTTATACATATTATGTAATAAAAATGTGTAAGAACAGCTACACACAGTGCTGCAAGTCAAACGCGGACAAGTAGAGAAGCTCGCATGTTATAACATTCTAACATTATAACATTCTAACATTCTAACTGGTGAATTTTTTTAAACAGTTTGATTTGTAACTTAAGGTTATAATAGTTTTGAATGTTTCATTATAGTTTAATTTTATTTTGTTTTCACCTTTTCTCGTCCAATTCAGTTAGTTTTATTAGTGTTTAGAGTGGGTTTGCTAGTTTTTATTAGTTTTTACACATCAATCTGAGAAACACATAAACAAACTCAAAAACTCAATAAACTCTACAGGCTTCACCAATTTTCATCAAAATTATCACCTATAAGTGAGTGAGAGAGAGAAAGAGAGTAAGAAAGACAGAGAGATTTATCAGTTCATTCTTCCGCATGGGGTGTTCTGGTGTATGAGCTACTCACATGTAAAGGTTCTCACAGCTGGACTTATAGCTGTGTGGTGTTTATTCCACTTACTGTATATCCTGTTTCACTACAGAATAAGTGATCTCCCTCATACTCATATTCTAATCCCATTCTGCAGCTTCCTCAGGGTTTTTTGTCTTTATTTGGCGGCTAGTGCAAGCGCTAAAAACAAGAACTAACACCACAGAGAGCGTTGTGCCGCGCTCTGCCACTGTTGTGCCGAATCTGACTCCCCGCAGAATCCGACTCTGCTTCACGAGTAGAATCGGCCCAACACCGCCCGCTGTAAAACTGCTGGAGTGGAAACAGCGCTTATAAATAAATTAACTAACACCACAACGAATTGCAGTTTGTTTTAGTTTGTTTTATAAACTCTCAATACAGTTCCTGTTAGTTATCTTTTTTATTATTGTTTTTATTAGTTTCAGTTTTACTTTCAGTTTTCGCTTTTTTTCGTTTGTTTTCATTAACGATAATATTGATTACTTAGCTATGTTGTGATTATCACGCCAGAGCTTTATATAAAATAAATATAGCATGCCTATGTCACAGACTACTTTCTGGAGCCCGACCCGAGGAATGTGGTGGGAAATCTCGGGTCGGGTTCGGGCAGAGAATCTAAGCTCTAATATTGATATATCGAAACCGAACCCGAGACCGTGGCCCAAAAGCCGTGATACAAACTGAACCGTGGCCTCACTGTACTGTTGCATCCCTACTGAAGTCTATGTATAACTTTGAATTGTAGAAGCTTATGTCTAGCGTTTATTGAGCTTATTCTTGTGAGACTTTCCTTTTAAACATTGCTCTCTAGCATCATAAACATTTATTTCTCCCATGCAACCCTAAGGTGTTCTGTGAAAAAATTTCATAGATGTTGGTCATAATAAAATCTGCGACACCAGATCCTTAGATGGGAGAGAATAATAGAGTGTTACATTCTGACTAGGGTGACTAGGGTGACCAGACGTTCTCTACTATGTCCTACTTTTGAGACCTAAAAAATGTCAAGGGGGAATTAGAAAATCGTCCGGGATTTTGTTTGACTGCCTACAGTACAGTGCATTGTGATTAGAATTGCCACGCCGTTCCATTCCACTCCATTCCGCTCCATTCCAGGTTTCTCTGTATCGCAAATTAGTCACTCCCTTCTCCTCAAATCTATCTACTTTATCTAATCTATCTACAGAGCCCCCACGTCCTCT
Organism: Astyanax mexicanus; assembly: GCF_023375975.1. NCBI lineage: Eukaryota > Metazoa > Chordata > Actinopteri > Characiformes > Acestrorhamphidae > Astyanax > Astyanax mexicanus. Next base: position 14,059,993 of record NC_064413.1, on the reverse strand, counting down.
GTAGGTGAAGACAGAAGCAGCAGATTGGGGGAGAGCAGGCTTGTGACGGAGAAACCGAGGGACAGACTGAGCGGGAATGTGTAGCACATAAACATGCAGTAACGTTAGTATAGTTAGGATAACAAAGGGACTTTGAGGTGATGGAGGTAACGTTAGTAAAGTTAGGATTACACAGGGACTTTGAGGTGATGATAGGATAACACAGGGACTTTGAGGTGATGGAGGTAACGTTAGTAAAGTTAGGATAACACAGGGACTTTGAGGTGATGGAGGTAACGTTAGTAAAGTTAGGATAACACAGGGACTTTGAGGTGATGGAGGTAACGTTAGTATAGTTAGGATAACACAGGGACTTTGAGGTGATGGAGGTAACGTTAGTATAGTTAGGATAACACAGGGACTTTGAGGTGATGGAGGTAACGTTAGTATAGTTAGGATAACACAGGGACTTTGAGGTGATGGAGGTAGCGTTAGTAAAGATAGGATAACACAGGGACTTTGAGGTGATGGAGGTAACGTTAGTAAAGTTAGGATTACACAGGGACTTTGAGGTGATGGAGGTAACGTTAGTATAGTTAGGATAACACAGGGACTTTGAGGTGATGGAGGTAACGTTAGTAAAGATAGGATAACACAGGGACTTTGAGGTGATGGAGGTAACGTTAGTATAGTTAGGATAACACAGGGACTTTGAGGTGATGGAGGTAACATTAGTATAGTTAGGATAACACAGGGACTTTGAGGTGATGGAGGTAACGTTAGTATAGTTAGGATAACACAGGGACTTTGAGGGGATGGAGGTAACATTAGTATAGTTAGGATAACACAGGGACTTTGAGGTGATGGAGGTAACGTTAGTAAAGTTAGGATTACACAGGGACTTTGAGGTGATGGAGGTAACGTTAGTATAGTTAGGATAACACAGGGACTTTGAGGTGATGGAGGTAACTATAGTATAGTTAGGATAACACAGGGACTTTGAGGTGATGGAGGTAACGTTAGTATAGTTAGGATAACACAGGGACTTTGAGGTGATGGAGGTAATGTTAGTTCTATTACAGGAGAATGATGAGCAATGGCTGATAAAATAGCAAACGGTGAAGACTGAAAAGTGTTGGATGAGCAGCAAGTGTATATTTTAGGCTACATTATTTTATTTTAGATATTTGGGTTAAAGGTGTGCTGAAAGGCTGCATAGTTTGAGTTTTGTAGCCTCTATGCTGTGGATCAACATGTTTTATAAAGCACTAAAACAAGTGAAATAACAGATTTTAAAACTGATAAATGATCAGTTAACTTAAAAAGTAAGTGTAAAAAATATAAAATTAATATTAGCAAAAGGTATGCCCACATTGAATAAGAGTAAAACAGTGTCAAAGACTTTGTTGCATTGCATGAATTTATAAAGCAGCCCTGTTTGTAGCCTGATAAAAATATATGTTATAGCTGTTTAAAGGAGGAAGCACCTTTAACCTGAAGAAGTAGAATTGAGCTGTTATATCAGAGAAATTCAGAAAATACATATTATACATGAATTCAATAAAACCGACATCCCCACAAACCCCCCATAAAAAAGAAGTTTTCCTCCTTTTCAGAAACCCAAATCTGGTCACCCTCATTCTGAAAGATATAACTTCTTATCTGTAAGAACCTGAAAAAATCAGAGTTAGGGAGAGAGAACTTTGTATGTACAGATCTTTCAGCATTACAATGGATTTTTAACCCAATTACCAAATATGCCATCAGATAGAGAATGTAGGAAGGCATGATTGTACCATACTGGAGCATGTATAACAGGAAGACTACAAGCTTTCCTAATCTGCTGCTAGATTGTTTGGGAGTTGAATATTTTTTAATTGTTTTACTTTGAAACTGAAGGGTCATAGGTGAGGCAAAAAGAAGAGCAGGGGGGGCAGGAATCTTCATCCAGATCCCTTTGAGATCCCTTGAAATCCTGGGAGCTTTAAACCCCAAAAAAGGACATAATAATTAAATCTGGCAGTTAAAAGAGAAAGATTTGGGGATAAAGACAGGTATGTTTTTTTTGTATTGTAAAACAAATATAACAATCTTGAAAGAAGTACCAACTGCAACTCACATTGCTCTGCCATAGGCATGCTGGACAGTGTCTCACTCATATAAGATAACACCTTACAATTTATACAGCTGTGTGCATTCCCAAGCTGTTTACTGAGATAACACAGATGTAAAGATGGCAGTCAAACTGATGACTGTGCACTGTTATGTGATCAGTGACCAGTTTGGATTTGCATGTCTGGACATCACAGACAGCTGCATTGGTTGCTTCTTAACACTAAAACTTTCAATAATGGATATTTAAATGTAAAATAAAATAATCTGTTTAGGATCATTCCAATGGTATTTTTTTATTTATATGGTTATTTATATTCAGATATTTTTGTTTAAAGGAACAATCAGTAATAAATGCGAGTAAGTGTGTGAAATTGTTACAGGAATCCTATTTTCCAAAGACTGGATCGAGTTTTCTGCCCCATCTGTTGGTCCTCAGACACAAAGCTAATGCAGGTTGTCAGGTTAAAACACAGTGGCAAGCGCTTATGAGTCTCACTATGTAGTTAATTAGTGAATATATATGTTTCAGTGCCCAAAATGCCTGTATGTACTATGCTAGTGGTGGTGATAAATTACCCAGATATGTTTAATAAACTTACTGAAGCTGAATGATTACCTGTTCATCTAAGAAATAGCCAGCTGGTACAATTCCATGGCTGCAGCACACTGTTTGCGAGCTGCTGTCTATACCTGGCAACCCTGAGTGTGGGAATGGGACCGGGAGAATGTGGTTGGGCAGATTCGGAGGCTAAATCTCACACAGATTTCTGTGATGTACTGCACAGTTCAAATAAAAAATAATGACTGAAGCTCAGCATGTGTCCTTAATATCTGATGATACAGCGTACATTGTACACAGATTGTCCTTTTTGAAATAATGTTTGAATACCATTTGAATAAAAAACAAGATCACATCATCAATGCAAAATTTCTTGTATTTTAAGATAAATAAAAAAATAAGTTTCTAGATTCTAAATATAAATCTGATTCCAATCACATGTCCAGCTACCTAAATATGTGGTTTGGATCTGATTTGCAAATATCTGTCTATCTACAGTATTTCATGTAGTTTCTGACTGTTCAGTCTATCAAAGAAAATTTTGACACGATCTAGATATGCCAAAGAATCTGAGGCATATGAGGCATGAAAGGGGATTATTTTTAACACAGTAGTCACACTGGCATGGTAGTGTATGTATTACTGCTGTGAGTGTAATGGGCACAGTGGTGTTGCTCACCATTGATAAAGGGTGAAAGGAGAGCAGAACTGCTGATGTAAATGTAAAGGGTTCCCAGGCAGCAGCGATACGTTCTACCAACAGTCAGACACTCGGAGGGCATAAATAAAACGTTAAGACACGGCGTATGTTTGCCTTTTGGTTTTTGCGAGAGTTATTCATAGTCACTGAGAGCCCTGTGTGAGTACATGTGTGCTTACATAAAGCATGTACTCATCTTGTATGTGTGTATGTATGTGCTGTTGTGCATGGAATTATTGCTGTCTTGATATGTGGGCTTGATAGACTCTTAACAGAGATGACAGCTAGTGGCTCTTCTCTCTCTCCGTCTCTCCCTTCTTCTCTCTCCCTCTCTAATAAACTGCTCTTATGCTAATGCGGACTGACGAGGGCCAGCGGCCCCACAACCAAGACGTCTGACTGACTGTGTGTTTCTATGTGTATGTGTGTGTGTGTGTGTGTGTGTTTCTGTGTGTTTGTGAGCAAGAGGACTACGTGCCGGGCCTCAGAGGTCATATGCGTGTTCCAGAGAACGAGTGAGAGACTTTGACAATTAGCCAGTTATAGCACAGGACATGCACACAGCAGAACGCTCATGTTTTTCAGCAGGGCAAGAGAGAAAACCCCTAGAAACATACCAGACATCCTACTGTGGTCCAGCTGTCTTTCCCTTTAAATTTCTGTCCGCTGCAGAGACGTGGTTCCAGCCACATGGCCGTTCTGAGGGACGGGTCTATTTTAACATAACTAAAAACAGGACATAACAGTTGTGGCAGGTGAATGTTCCTTAACATGTTGCACCTTCATTAGACACATTTGGTAGCCATTAACAAGCTTCTACCAGAATTCTCTTTGGACATTTAGCTGGTGTTGTAGACAAGACACAGACCAGGACATGCAGAGTCTAATGCCCGGCTCAGACTACACAAATTTACCCCGATTGTGACCCAATTTTCTTGTCGCAAGCGACCAAGGTCCGTGTACTGTTGACGTGAGGGAAAAAAACAAAAAGATTAGCATATTAAATTTTTTTTTCTTTATAATTCTATCTTTCATTTTTCTAATTTTCTCCCCAATTTACATGGTCAATTACCCAACCCACTCATTAGGACCCCCCCCTATCTCTAGTAAAGCCTTAACACCAGGAGGGTGAAGACTAACACATGCTTCCTCCGATACATGTGAAGTCAGCCACCGCTTCTTTTCGAGCTGCTGCTGATGCAGCATTGCCGAGCAGGAGGAAAACGCAGCGACTCGGTTCTGATACATCAGCTCACAGATGCCCTGTGCTGTGGACATCACCTTAGGAGTGATGTGGGGAGAGAGCGCCATCTACCCACCCGGAGGGAGCAGGGCCAATTTTGCTCCCTCTGAATGTCGGCAGCTTGAGCATGTTAGAATTTTTTTGTATTTTATCACTTAGTTTGACATGCTCTGCGACACGCTCCCTGAAGCTGACCAATAGGAAGACAGAGCGCTCTGTGGCGCACAGATGTAAACATGGCTAACAGAAAGCGGGTCTGTGCTCCTGCAGTTCTCTGGACAAGCAAAACAGAAGAATAATATAATAATCATTTTATAATCTACTTCATCCATGAGATATTCATGGATTCATGGATTACATGGACTGAAACCTAAGTAGCTACATCTTTCCCTCACCTCAAGTTCTCTCTGGAGTATATTACACAAAGCCTGTGATGTCCTCTTCGGGTCACACAGGAGCGAGCCCACAGTTGCTTCCTCCTCCTCTTTTTGTGTTTTTCTAAACAAAAAAGCGCTACCATCATGCAAAGCGTTTCTGTAACCATGATTGTCAGAGTCTACGCTTTCCCACCTACGAACTCACACAAGGACATGGAAGATGACTGGTCAGTGACTATCGTGTAGTGTTGCCAGTTCCCCGAGAACGACACAAAACTTTAAGGTAACTGCTTAAACTAAAAAGACATAGTGAACATTGTGAAGGACAAAAATGTTGTGTAGTCTGAGCTTGGCATAAGGCAAACCCAAGACTTAGTAGTGGACACCCAGTTGTAGAATGTATTGTTAAATATTTTGCATTTCTATTGCTAAATCTTACATCACATGTTGCCAGGCTTAGTGAAGACTTAAATTATTAAAACCCTGTGACCACAGATAGCAGGATGTCCCCACATAAATCAAAGAATTAAATTCTGAATTGGTGTATAACTTATTATATTTTGTTTCTTGAACTAACATCTTTTAAGTAATATGGGCCTGTCACCCTTTGTGAAATCTCTGTGTTTAATGCCAGGTTCACACTACTTGACTCACACAAGTGATTAGCGACACAGGGTCACAAATTACACGATTTCTCATCGTGGGAAATCGCAGACTCACCTGGCTGCTCTGCAGGAAGGAGAACACACTAAAACTAAACACACCAAAACTAGCAATGCCACGGCAGAGAATCTCTATAGAGGATTTAGAGGAGTCCAACATAAATAGGTTCATATGAAGCAACTGAGCAAAATTTAGTTTATAAATTTTATAAAGTTTATAAATGTCTGATCAGTTTTATACTGAAATATGGACTTATGTTCTAAACACAGTACTATATCAAATGTTTCAGTACTGCAGACATAATTTTTTTTTTTTTTATCACTTTGAACTCCAGTTATAAGCTTTTTAAACATGCTCTACCTGTATCTCCATGACCAGCTCGCCAACCAATCAGCTCACATTAGCAGTAATGCTAGTGCTTTACAGTGTAAACCTGTTTTCTGTAGATAAACTGAAATATACAGGAACGCTTTCTTTGCTTTTTTAGTAAAAAACATTATTCTACTTTCTTAAATTAAAGAAATACTCAGAACAAGTAGTTTATAATTATTTTTAATTTAAAGTTTTTCGCTTTTAGCTCCATTTACCCCTATTCATGGAGAACTCACTCTCGGGCTCCCTCTGGAGTTTACCGGTCATGTCATGATCTAACAGTGAACAAAAAGTGGTCAGACTCTCCAGAAATGGCTTTGGTAATGCAGGGTGTGTGTTTTGGACCTGTGGTTCTGTCTTTCTGCATAATTCCACTGACAGTATGTAGCCTTTGCTCCTGACTCCCAGGTGCCAACTAGGTCAGATAACTAGAATGTCAAATATTTGTAAGGTGTCTGTGACTGGTCGGTGATCAGTTGGCGATGGCTTGGCGAGGAGCTTTCAGTAGTTCACACTACTACACCGAGCAGAGCTTTTGTCGGTGATCAATCTTTATGAATGGTCACTCTATACAACAATTTGGCATGCTTAGCTAGATCAGTGATCAGATTCTTAAAAATATACAGCACAATCAAGTCTGAACCCAGGAATGTCCAAGACCAAGAAAAGACTAAAAATACAGATTTTTTTTATCATATATATTATTTATTATGCATGATATCTACAGTATCAATATAGTCAATTATATATTGTCTAAAATATTACACTAAACAATATATAGAACAAAAGTTTAGTTCCTAATAATCATTACCTTTGGCATTAGCATTGGATTAGGCTGCTTTCAACACAGTAGTAGTCCACCGAAGTCAAGACAAAGACTGAGAAGACACAGAAATTGTAAGGGTTCAGCCTGCACCAGCAGAAGGCGGCAGCAGCGAGGCACTCATCCCCAGAGTTCCAGGGGTAATTAGTGCCAATTAGCTTCAACTCCAGGTTCCTGTATTTAAGGCTGTGTTTCCTGCTTGCCTTTGTCACACATTTTTTTTTTTTTGAGAGGTGACCGGTAAGGTTGCACCAGCCAGCAAAGAACAACAAAGAAAAGTAAAGAAAAGCAAAGAAAAGCTAAAGCTTAACTAAAGACAACTAAAAAGGAAGGCAAAGCAAAGCCAAGAAGAAAAGCAAGGCTTGTTAAAGCCTAAAAGTTTCAGGGGCTGAATTGTTTAGCGCCCCTTTTATTTTGTATAAAAGAAAAAGAGAAGGTAACACTTATTTCAGTTGTCTGAGTTTCTGGGAAAAGCTTTTTAGTTTGAGCCACACCACATGTGGTGTCTCCTTTGTTTGTTTTCCCGCCTTTTTCCCTACTAGCACTCTTAAGGGTGCAATTTCTGTTTTCAGCAGTTTTCCCCTGTGGTGTGGTGGTAGAGCACTGGGCTGCTAAACCATAGTTTGCTGGTTCAAACCCAGCCACAGACAGCTACACCACAAGTGTAAAATAACTTCAACAAATCCCCTTATATCAGTTACATTTTATCATTTCCCTTACTAAAACAATAAACATTTATTTTCAATTTAAACATATTTGTTTCTTTTGGCATACAGCCACTTTAATTTAAAGCCTGTTCTCACAGGTTTTTTTCTCTGCGCTTGGGTGCGCTTGGGTCCGCTTGGCTTGTTTATGGTGTTAAGACTGGTTTCAAGACCAAGACTGGACTGGTGGGGGGTTTGGTGGGGGGTGGGGGGGTTTAAGGCTGAAGCCTTTCCCAGCCAGCAACAGGCAGAAGGTGTATACACCCCTGGACAGGCTGCCAAGAAGAACAGTTTAATGAAATCATTGAAATCTCAACATTACTATTATAAAACTTCTAACTACAACTGTATTTCTTCCCTCTCCGTAAACTCAAAAGTGTTATGCTGGATTCCATTTGAATTTGGATGTAAGAAATGCCATGCCCTCACAAGTCAGATTTCTTATTCGGACAGTTGGGAGAGTCACACCAACCAAGAGATCAGGATCAAAGATGGCTACACCAGACATTGACAAAAGTTAAAGCAGTAGCAGTTTACAGTGTATTAATAATTCCATTTATTTGTGTCTCTGTCTGTGGACATATTTTTATGTTGTTGGCATGTACAAAATACTGCATAACATGTTATCAACTAGAAAACCTAACAAAGTTAACATTAATATCCTAAGACATGTAAAGTAGGACATATTCTGGTTATGTACTTGTGTGTGCAGTACCTCTTGACTGATGTATGTGTCTGCACCATGGTTTGTGTTTGTTACATTGTGTATATTTGGCACAGTCAGTTTTGATTTCACATTGCAGACTAAAGAACTCTCTATACTTCATATTAATCGGTTTGTAGAATGTTAGAATGTAGAATGTCTGTCGGAAACAGACTCCCCTTCCTTTATATGTGCACCACACAGCAGAATGAGTGTAAGATTCTTCTTAGCAAGGCATTATCGTTAACGAAAACGAACGTAATAACGAAAACTGAAAGAGAAAAAAGATTTTTGTTAACTGAAACTAACAGAAGCTAATAAAAAAACTGTAAATAACTGAAACTGAATTGAGAGTTTATAAAACTAACTAAAACAAACTGAAATACCCTTCGTTTTTGTGTTTGTTAATTTATTTATAAGCGCTGTTTCCACTTCAGCAGTTTTACTGCAGGCGGTTTTGTACCGAAATCCTGCTCGCGAAGGGGAGTCGGATTCTGCAGAGAGTCGGATTTCGGCACAACACCAATTCATTGTCCTCTGGTTTGTGTAAAGACTGTCTTAAGTTCTTGTAATTGTTCTAAAAGTTAGAACCATCTAGAAAAGTGCTTTTACACTGCAGGTAACCCGGAACATATTCAGTAGGTCCGGATCGAGACCATCTCTTTTGGTCGGATCAAACTCTGGTCCCTTGGTCTGGAAAGGGGTTGTTGCCCCTTTCACACTTGCTGCTTTGGTTTGGACCTAAAAGAAAATTCTGGACCAAAACAGGTAAGTTTGAAAAGGTTTTTTAAACAATAACATATATAGATCCTATAGACTTATTTTTCACTTTACTTAATCACTTGATGATTTATTAAAAGCACTGACATCTCATTTGATTGACAAGCAGGCCTGCTGTGAGTGATGCTCTGGGTAAATTTGTCACTTTAACCTCCCAGTCTGCTCTCATCTCTTCTCCTCTGATTTCCACTCCTCAAAAATAAAGGTTAGCTATCATAAAATAACTCCTATATCAGCTACAGTTAATGAGTTAATAGAAGAAAAGCTTCAGTGTTTGTGTTGGAGCAGCTATCTGGACTCAGCTAATCTAAGAGATGATTTGATGTTCTCATACACAAAACAACTGCAGAGAAGAATAAGACAGACAGGGCTGCTGGGAATGTCCAGCAGTGTGATGTAACTGACTTACTTGGTCAAACAGGCAGACAGAGGTTAGTGGCAGTGATGCTTACTTAATATCTTAAAGTGCTATTACACAATTCTTCACTGACCATTTGGGATTGCAACTAAAGCAGTATAAGTGTGTATTTGTAAGTTCATAATGTATGCAAAGCATTGATTTGCAGTTGCGAAGCATAATCAAGATTATAAAGCCGTATATATTTTATATTCTTCTGTGTTTTAACTTATGTTTGAATATGTTTCTTATTGTATTGTGTTGTTGCTGCTGGAGGCCTGAATTTCCTTCATGTTTGTGTGCATGCGTGTGCACCAGTGTAAAAGTGTGTGTTCACTGCATAGATGGGTTAAAGGCCAAAATTTGAATGTGGTTGTTTTTGGTCATTCTGTTCATGGGTTAGCTATAGCCCCATTTGGATTGGATTAGTTTATCAGAGGGACATATACAGTGGCGTGAAAAAAGTATTTGCACCCTACAGATTTCTTGTGTTTTTTGCATTTTTGTCATACTTATATTTTTTAGATTATCAAACAGACTTTAATATCAGACAAATATACTCTAAGTTAATATAAAAAAAACACTTTTTAAATTATAGTTTTATTTATTTAGGGAAAAAAAAAACATCCAAGCCAACTGTAGTATTAAAAAAATCCCTTAAATAGAACCTTTCTGACAACATGAAGCAGCTAAAAGATCTCAAAAAGCAACACTTTCTAAAGAAATTCAAAAACAGATGTGAAAACAAAGTCATTAGTTATCTATCAGTCTGGAAAAAGTCATTTCTAAGGCTTTGGGACTCCAGCGAACTACATTGAGAGCTATCTCCCAAATGGATAAAACATGGAACACTGGTGAGCTTTCCCAGGACTGACCGGCTAACGGAAATTACTCCAAAAGGGCATGAACTACTCATCCAGGAGGTCACAAAAGAACACAGAACAACATTTAACGAACGCAGGTCTCACTTGCCTCAGTCAATGTCAGTATTAATGTTTCAATAATAAGAAAGAGACTGGGTGTAAATGGTCTCCATGGCAGAATTCCAAGGCAAAAAACACTGCTGACTAAAAATAACACAATGGCCCATCACATATTTACCAGCAAACATCTTGATGCTACCCAGGATCTTTGGTAAATATTCTTTGGAAACTTTTAAGGAGGTGTATGTCCCGTTACATCTGGCATAAAACACATATCAGAAAAAGAACATCATACTGAATGTAAAATATGGTGGTGGTAGCGTGATTGCCTGGTGCTGCTTTGCTGCTTTAGGATCTGGATAACTTGCTGTAATAGGTGGAACCAGGAATTCTGCTGTTTACCAGAAAATCCTGAAAGAGTATGTCCAGCCATCTGTTTGTGACCTCAAGCTCAGGCGTACTTGGGTTCTGCAGCAGGACAATGATCCAAAGCAAACAAACAAGTCCACCTCTGAATGCCTCAAAGAAACAAAATGAAGGTTTTAGAGTGGCCTAGTCCAAGTCTGATTGAGATGCTGTGGCTGATCTTAAACAGTCAGTTCATGTCCGAAAACCCTCCAATGTACAGTACAGGCCTTCTCATTCAATGCGTTTTCACATGTTTCTTCAAACCTTTGCTCTGATTACTGCTTTGCACACTCTGGGCATTCTCTCAATGAGCTTCAAGAGGTGAGGAGGTGTGTCTTATCAGGGTTAATTAGTGGAATTTCTTGCTTTATCAATGGGGTTGGGGCCAGCAGTTGTGTTGTGCAGAAGTCAGGTTACTACACAGCCTTATTTTAAGAAATAAAGCTCAGTCAGTCCGGAAAATTGCTAAATTTTTAAATGTGTCCCCAAGTAGAGTCGCAAAAACCATCAAGCGCTAAAACAAAACTGGCACACATGAGGACGACACGTTAACAGCAGCTCAGATCAGAGACCAGTTGAATGCCACACAGTTCTAGAAGCAAACCCATCTCTAGAACAACTGTTAAGAGGAGACTGCGCCTTCATGGTAAAATAGCTGCTAGGAAACCACTGCTAAGGAGAGGCAACACTGAACCACACTGAACCAGCATGGCTACCACAGCATCCTGCAGCGACATGCCATCCCATCTGGTTTGCTTTTAGTTGGACGATCATTTATTTTATCAACGGCACAATGACTCCAAACACACCTCCAGGCTGTGTAAGGGCTATTTGACCAAGAAGGAGAGTGATGGAGTGCTGCAGCAGATGACCTGGCCTCCACAGTCACCAAACCTGAACCCAATCCAGATGGTTTGGGGTGAGCTGGACCACAGAGTGAAGACAAAGGGGCAACAAGTGCTAAACACCTCTGGGAACTCCTTCAAGACTGTTGGAAAACCATTTTAGGTGACCACCTCTTGAAGCTCATTGAGAGAATGATGCCAAGAGTGTGCAAAGCAGTAATCAGAGCAAAGGGTGGATATTTTGAAGAAACTAGAATATAAATAATGTTTTCAGTTATTTCACATTTTTTGTTAAGTACATAAAACTCCACATGTGTTCATTCATAGTTTTGATGCCTTCAGTGAGAATCTACAATGTAAATAATCATGAAAATAAAGAAAACGCATTGAATGAGAAGGTGTGTCCAAACTTTTGGCCTGTACTGTATCTGAACAAAAACAGTTCTGTAAAGAAGAGTGGAACAAAATTCCTCCACAAAGATGTGAAAGACTCATTACCAGTTATTGGTAAAGCTTGATTGCAGCTTGATTGCAATAATTGCTTGAACTTAAAAAAAATCTAATTTCACTTTCATCTTACGATTTTGAAGGTTTTCTCCTTGCTGTTCTGATAGTGTTTACACAGACAATGTTATGTAGCTTGGTGTATCTTATATGTGGGCAAATAAAAACATATTTTCTCAATCTGAAGAGACATCTGCCAGAATAAATAATGTAGTAAAGTAAAATCATCAGACCACAGCTGAGTTTTGTGAAAACAATCAGCCAGTAAATCTGCCTGTAATTTTCTCGGAGGATGAATGAGAAAACATAGACCTGGGTGATCTGGGCAGAATTAAAGTAAAAGAGGAGCTCCTGTAAAAAAGCAGATTTAAACAGGACCCCCTGTAAATTAATCTGTTCTGAGTAGAGCTTATAACAAAAATGTAATACATTTCCAAAAATCTGTGCTATCACACCCTGTGATAAACATAATGTTCCAATCACAACACATTTTGTTCTGGATGCCTTTTTTCTCCAGATGAAGTAACAGCCAACCAGCTCACTCTGTTTAAGCAGCTTTAAGAACTTGTAGGTATGTGTTGGGAAATTTGATTTAAATAAATTGTAATGTGTTGGAATTACATTTACCCTGGTCACTTATGTGACTAGAATCTGGAGTGGATTCTAATTTTAACCACATGCATTTGGGTGGGAAACATGACACCTGATTTTACTGTAATCAAGTAGGTGGTTTGTTTGCAGTTCTTTAGTCAAGCCACAACCAGGAAGTTCCTCAGATATGTAGCTGTGATGTGAATGTTTGACAGTGAGCTTAAATTCTTATTACTTTTACAAATTTCCTACTTTCTGTCAAACATTTATTGTTCTCATTTTTGTATAAACAACTCTACTTATGCTGTGTTCTTTTTCCACCATGCATACCGCCCTCCAAATAACTCAATTTTAGTTTCATCAGTCCACAGAACCTTATTCTAAAATGAAGCTGGCTTGTACAAATGTGCTTTAGCTTTAGCATACCTCAAGCGACTTGTGGCGTGTGCTCAGAAAAGGCTTCTTCTGCATTAATTACTCTCCCATACAGACTCTCCTTGTGTAAAATGTGCTGAATATTTAAACAATGAGTGACTCCATCTGCAGCAAGATGATGATTTAGGTCTTTGGAGCTGGTCTGTGGTCTGTGGTTGACTATGATTGTTCTCACCATTCTTCTCCTCTGATTATCTGAGATTTTTCTTGTTCTGTCACTTCAGGTCTTAACTAGAACTGTGCCTGTGGTCTTCCATTTCCTCACTATGTTCCTCACAGTGGAAACTGACAGCTGAAATCTCGGAGAGAGCCTTTTGTATCATTCCCCTAAATCATGATGTTAAACAAACAAGAATTAAGAATTGTGTTTTAATGCTCCCATGTTGCCATGCAAAGAGGAAAAAAACTTGCAGTTGGCACCTTAACCCTTTCTCATTATTGGATTCACCTGTATGTGTAGGTTTCTCTGCTAGCCTATATGATATATTTAACTGAAATTGCTAATCTGAACAGCCAATAATTAATAAAGAAAAATCATGAAGATTTTCAGGGGTGCTCAAACTTTTTCAGTGTATATAACTTCATTCATTCATTAGACAGTCCAACACAAACTACCATCACACAATCTTTTTCTGGACAGAAAAGTATCTTTACATGCAGAAACAGATTTAAAATAATAGTGACCAAAGCTAGCGTGCTTGTGTAAAAGTGGGCTTTGATACAGAAGGAGGGATGCACTTTTGAAATTGATAAGATAAGGGTACGAGTTCAAGTGTGTGTGTATATGTGTGTGTGTGTGTGTGTGTGTGTGTATGTGAGCGCAGTAGGCCTTGCAACTGGACCCTGACCGATACTGTGTGACTTCGGGCAGCGCCTGCCTCATGCCACACTGGCGCTGGTCCAGTCATCCAGTGTTGTCATGCCAACTCTGCTGGAAAACACCCTTCAAAATGGGAACTGACGGCTGCGTCGTGTGTGTCTGTGTGTGTGTGTGTGTGTGTGTGTGTGCTCACGCTCTGCAGTTTTTTGAACGGAACTGCAGATAAAACAGCATGCTAGTTTATCTCTCTCTCTCAGGAACTATTGCGCCCAACAATAAATAAAATGTTCTTCTGCAGGTTCTTATTGTTACGTTTTTTTTTATACTTTAAAACCCATCTGAAAGCTGTCATATTACTATATGTCAGGCACCAGGCTGTGTGTTCACAATCATGTAGTGTAATAACCTTCATGATTTTCGAGGCATTAATCTTTTCACATGTCTAGTTCTCATCACCACCACTGTGAACAATTCTGACTCAATACACTTCTGCAGAATGAGGCACTTCACATCAAATCTCTGAATCAGTGGCGTTCCCTGTTATGAGTGGGTTAGAGAGATCATTAAAATAAAGGCATAAAGAAAAAGATCAGAAAGTCAGAAATACAACGTTGGGTAACACTTTATTTGAAGTGACATTGAATTGGCATGAGTATTTTATATCACATTAAATTTGAAATTAAATGTATTTAAATACAAGTTTTGTGCACCCAGAAGAAAACATTTAAAATTTAGACTGATATGGGCAATATTTATTGAGCTACGGATCAGAAGAGGTAGTGTGCAAATCATACATTATGGAACATGCCAGTTGTCTCAACATGGAGTTGTAGAGGTTCTTAATGGCGCCATGCAAACATCCATCACAGCTTAAATATTCTCACACATTTCCTGCAGATTTTGCTGTCGGGGTTGAATGTTAACTAGTACCACACACATTTTCAATCAGGGTTAGGTCTGGTGATGTATCTGGCCAACCTATATAGATGGCAGCGGTTTGTGGATAACCATTGCCCTGTTGGAATATCACACTGAGGTATGCATTCTGAAAAAGAAGAACCACTGGTTGCAGGACCTTTTAAAAGTTCAGGTTCACACATGGATTTTATGTCCAATGAGACAAAGTGCGATTTGTACCTATTCTGCTTTGGGCAACTATTATTTTGATGATTAATGTGTATTTAAAATTGAAAACACTATACATAGATTTTCCCTCTTAAATCACATCTCTTGACTCTTGGGGTCATATCGTACACCCTGCACAAGGCACTTCACAATTCTTATTGCTATCTTAGACCCCGCCAACAGTCTTTCTTATGCCTCGCGCCTGTGTTGTTTAAATTGCAACGGTGCTAGTGAATATATCTAACAACAGTGGGCGTGGTGGTCTCAAAATGAGTTGTGTTCAGGTGAAATTTTGCTGCATTGCATTCTTAGCAACAGAAAAAAACACAGGTGCGCCACAGACTGATTAGAACCTAGACAGATGTCAATGGTTAGATGTATATTGCTACCTTTGCGTGCCCAACAATAAACAAATTACAAAATAAAATAAAAAGTTTCTGAAAATGACCTGCTCATGTATCTTCTCAGTTTGAATGAGCAGCTCAGTTTTCTCTAAAGAGAAGGGTTGGAAAAGTCCGCATAGCTGTGTGGTTAAAAGGGAATTGAAAGTAACACGCTCATTTCACATATTTCAGGTTATATCCAAACACAGCCGTGATTAATTAAGTAAATTAATACATGCCTTATGCCTTGCATATTTTAAGCCACTCAATGCTTACTTTTCCTGTGGTTTTGATAGCACTGGACACACTGACATGCCCTAAATCAAGCTGCATGCATGGTGTGCTGTTGACGGCTTGCCTATAAATTGCTAAAATAGGGCCCTTTGTCTCTTTCAGCAGTGTCACCAGGGGCCTCCTTTATAAAGGATGCGTATGCATGAAAACAGGCCTGAAATATGCGTGCGCAACATCTCACGCAAGAACTGTGATTTACAAAGAAATACTTGCCATGAAAACAAGCTCACATTTAAGCAAGGTGTGCGTATCCCTTCAAATGCACGGAATTGCAGGTAAATACATACTGCATAAATCAAGATTAAAAACGTAGGAAATATAACAAAATATAAATATACTTGTTCAAATATATTTTGTCTGCATGTATAAAGTTTCAGTGTGTCCCACATCTTATTCGCCTTTTATTATTTTTATGCTAACTTGTGTATTTCACTTAGTAGTAGTAGTTTATTACAAATTTTATTAGTATTATCTGGTTTGTTTTATTTCACAATTTAAAAATCGAAAGGTGCTATATATATAGTAATATTATTATTATTTATATTATTGCAATTATTATCAATATTATTATTATTAGCTATTAGTAGCTATTTACATTGAACTGTGTGCTAAGTTGGGCAAAGATTTTTAGAAACCAATGTTACAGAATGAGGTAATAAATTTCCATTTACAGGTGTTTACAACCTTCGAAAAAGATTTTTAAATCTAAACACTTTATTTAACCTCTGTAACAGTTCAGCTTGTCAAGTTATTATTATTATTAACTGCTGCAGCCACATGTGGGTTAAAACCACCAAACAACACATTCTTCCTCCTCCACCTCTGAAACAAAGACTTTTACTGCACAGTCTACATAATTTCACGTCTTTTCGGTGCGTTCCTCCGTTATACAGCTTAGGATGAATGGGGAATCCAATATTTAAATATTCATTAAGTGATTTGCATGGATCTTTTATGGGTAATGCTATTTCCAGTTTTTTGTGCGTTCACACAACTTCACTCCAGAAGCTACGCAGAGTTTTATAAATGAGGCCCCAGGACAGTATATTTTTCAGCTTCATGGAGGAATTTTATGTCCCTAAATCGAAATAATGGACCTTTACTCGAATGTTATTTCTTCCATTGCTTCATGATAAACTGTACAGAAATATACACTAGTCAAATACACTGAACCTTCTTCCTGTATTGACTCTCTTGCTCCCATCCCAGACTGGTCTGACCAATAAGCTGGAGAGACCGTGCTCACATGGTTTGCTGTGACATATATTGTGAAAAACAAACCAAACTAAGGGAGAAACTCTTCATACGAATTTAGTTCCGATTTTTTGAACCAACTGTACGTGTGACAACACCCTTTGAAAACACAAGTATACACCAGCAACTGTATATGCTTTCTAATCTAATGCAGGGGTGTCCAAACTACAGCCCGCGGGCCATTTGTGGCCCGTTTTCTTTTTTGGAGCGGCCCGCAAGGTATTTTAGAAATAGAATGAAAGTTGTCCCGCTGTTAAACAGGTTTTTATAATGTGAGATTCAAAGTTTGAACGCTAGGTGTCAGAAACGGGCCAAAGAGTCTAAAAGCGGAGAGGGTGCGCATTTCTAGCGCAGAAAAACAGGCCAAAGAGTCTAAAAGCGGAGAGGGTGCGTATTTCTAGCGCAGAAAAACGGGCCAAAGAGTCTAAAAGTGGAGAGAGTGCGCATTTCTAGCGCAGAAAAACAGGGCCAAAGAGTCTAAAAGCGGAGAGGGTGTGCATTTCTAGCTCAGAGAAACGGGCCAAAGAGTCTAAAAGTTGCTGTAATTAAGGAGTTTAATATTAAGAGACATCATGAAATTAAACATCAATTTGAAAAATCTTAGTTTACACAACACTGTCAAAGATAAAGATAGTAAGTCAAGTAAAATGGTGTGTAAATGAAAGTAATCAGGAAAAATGTATTATTTAAAGTGGTATATTTCATTATTTGTTTTATTACAGAGTGTAGCCCGTGACTTCAAATATATTTCTCCTTCTGGCCCCCAACAAAAAAAGTTTGGACACCCCTGATCTAATGTATAGGGTATGGCATATGCATCTTATTATGTTCTAATGATCCTAATGTTAAGATCTAATGTGGGAATAGTAGATTGTTCATGACTTCCACTGAAACTTTGTTCCACAATTTTCTACGTCTATAGAAAACCTCTGTCGGTGGTGTTTAGATTCTAACTCCAGTGATAAGAATCAGTGTACACAAAGCAGTCAATATAAAGTGCATTGTGTTAAATCTGTAAATACTACCTGTTTGAAATATCTACCTACTCAGATTCAGAAGACTTTTTCCTGTCTTCACTCCTGCTCTCCTCACGGCTAACACTGATAACTGTGATAAAAGTTGACAACAAACAAACAAGAAAACACTGTTCATTTGACCCATCGAGGTTCAACCATATGCTTTCAGACATCAGACTAGTCTATAGAGCTGTTGACTGCTGGCTGCTTTAGCACTAGACAGAGATACTTAACACAGATAAAGCGTAATGATCGGGCTGTTTACCCTAGCAGGTGTCCGTCTCTAGTTCTGGGTCTGTCTTTGAGAGATAAGAGACCGGTCTTATCAACACAGCCTGCAAATGCCACCACCAATCTCATTATGCACCGAATTGACCACTATCTCACATCGTTTTCATGCCCAGCAAGAGACCCTGATGTGGTAATGTAGACAGGGTTTAACCAGCAGGGGGCCGCATAATCTTTAATGGCCTTTTCCACACAACGTACGAGGATTGGTGTTTAGATACAGGCTGAAAAAGAGCGAAACGTGTTAGACATGGTGACATTTGCATTCGCTTTTTCCAGCTTCTACAATTGCTTATTATTAGGAGTGAATTTTACACCTGATGACAGAAACATGAGTCTAGTTTTAAAAAATAATCTCCTGACCACTGCAAGTCTTCAGCACAGAGGCCTTTAAGCATCAGACAAAGACGCCAATTTATATAAAGCTGTGGACGTGATGATCACAATATAGCAGAGTAACAAATCACACTGTGATTGTAAAAAACAAAAAAATGTTTGAGTGTTATTTTTACTCATCACTGGTCTGCTGAATGTGCACATGCCAGCTCCTTCACATTGGTTTATACTTGACTTTGATGGCGGCATGGTGGCTTATTGGTTAGCATATTTGCCTTCCAGCCTCCCTGTCTTGGTGGAGTTTCCATATCTCTTTGTGTCTGTGTGGGTTTCCTCTGCTTCCTCTCACAGTCAGGAGATGAGGTAAATTGGGTTCTCTAAGTTGTTCTCTAAATTTTTATATCGTTACTGAACATCAACAATTAATTCAAACAGACCCAATCAGTCCTTTTTCTGTGTGTCTAAAATCTGATTGGCTAACAGTGAAAAAACAAACTACTCCCGCTGTTAGTCAATCAGATTTTTGACACACAGAAAAAGGACTGATTCGGTCTGTTTGAATTAACTGTTGATGTTCAGTAACAATATTAAAAATGTTCAGTTTTTACTGAACTTCACCTCAGACAGAGGACTCAAACTCGGTCGGACTCGTCCACAGTCTCCGAGTTCACCTCACCTCGAAACTGAGACAAGACCAATTCCAAACAAGGTGGAGTATGCGACCGAGACCGCGCGTTTTTGGACTCAAGTACTATAACACTAGGGAACAGTAAATCATTTACCACTTTGTAATGATGTTATTTCTTCGCACAACACTTAAATGATGTTTTGGTACTGAGGATACCAATCGATAAAGTACATAGTTCACATATGGTTCCTATACATAGTTCCCCAGTGGTGAAACAAACTACCAGAGCAGATGTGCCCCTCATTATTTTTAAGAAACTCATGAAGACAGAGTTCTTCAAAGACAACCTACTCTCCTAACAAACTAACTACTTCTAATCTCTTTTCTGCTCCCCCTCTTTTCCTCCTATATCCCACTGTTCCACTTTTCCCTTTAGAACTTGTCTAAAAATGTTTTTGCCTTGAACTACTATGTTCTGTATTGCTAAATGTATATAATTATTTATAAGTTGCATTGGATAAAAGCGACTGCCAAATGTAATTTAATGTAATGTAATGTCATATAATAAAGTGTTTAGGTGTTTAGGTATTTTTTTTACATTCTTCCTTCAAACTCATTTTACAGTTAACATTAACTTTAACAGTAAATGGTCATTGTCATGTTTTTCATTTAAAATTCTCCACATATTCTCGGATGAGGACATGTCAGGACTGCAGGCAGGACGGTTCTGTACCTGTACCCTCTTCTTCTACAGACACACCTTTATAAGGTTTTTAGAATATGGATTTGCATTGTCTTGTTGAACAATGCAAGGACAATGTTGTTTTAAAGGCAGCATGTGTTAGTTTTAGGTCTTAGTTTTTATTTTTCTACAATACTGTCACACAGACGTGTACTGACAACCCCATACCATGACAGACCTTGGACATGTTGCTGATAACAGTCTGGATGGTTTTGTTCATTTTTGGTTCAGAGCTTAAAGCATCTATTTCTACCAAGAAAGATCCAGAATACTGACGTTTCTGAACCCAATACACGTTTCCAATGTGGAAACCTCAGCATGAAATCCAGGAACTGATTTATATTAACAAATGAAATGATGTTAAGCACATAAAACATGAAATATCTTAGGTTCATACTGACTGCAGTGAAATAAACAACTAATTTCCTGAGGAATCATTTTCTCACCAAGTTTGTAATTTCCTGTTCCCACAAACTAGCTAAAACTCCATCCATCACACAGTGTCACCAGTGATGAGAGGAAGAGGGCTGCCACATGCCTCCTCTGAATTGCCCCCAAATCTTTTTGAACTGCCCCCAATGCAATGTTATATGACAGCTGAATCTGCTTGGAGGAGAACCCTAACTGTCGATTCTGTCAGCTGACATATGTCTGTGGTGGCTGTCAGCTCCCACTGATAGAGAAAGCTGCACCAGTGATGATTCAGTTAATGATACAGTAGAAATGTCAACCTACAGCTAGTGATGTATAGATGTATACTTGAGTATAGTCTTTTTATTGTCTTGGATAAAAACCTATTAATGCTCTGATTTGTCTTGGTCATGGCCATGATCCCACAAAATCAATTATTAGTCCATCTATCTGTCTTTTCATCAATTTTTTTTATCCACTACTTTTGGGTCAAGGAAGAAGTTCTCTTCTTCTTGGATATTGAGCCAGTCCATCACAGGGTTCAGTCATCATTACCACGATATAGTATACAGTTGCAGGAAAGAGTATGTGAACCCTTTGGGATTACTTGGATTTCTGCATAAATTGTCATTAAATGTGTTCTGATCTTCATCTTAGTCACAACAATAGACAAACACAGTCTGCTTAAACTAAGACCACACAAAAAGATTATATGTTTGCATAGTTTTATTGAACACAACATGTTAACATCCACAGTGCAGGGTGGAAAAAGTATGTGAATCTTTGGATTTAATAACTGGTTGACTCTCCTTTGGCAGCAATAATTTCAACCAAACATTTCCTGCATTTATTTTCTGCCCATTTTCGAACGCTTTTACCATTATTTCAGGGAGGTGTGTGAGGATAGTTGTTCACATAGGCACTGCCATTTAAACTTGTGGATATTCTGCTGGCTCCCTCGCTGCCTTGGAATTTCCAGTTTAGGAGCGTACCCCCCAGCCTCGCTTTCATTTCAACATGGGTGCAGGGTATAAGGTGCATAGGTCTGCACAGTGCCAGCTCTGGCCAAATCTCTCAGTGGGAGGCAAATTATGAGTGACAAGATGACTGGTTCAATCAACAAATGTTAAAATTAATCAGCTGGTAAAGCTGACATTGTAACCTTGCAATGAACAATTATTTTTTCAGGTCACCTCATGTAGCACTATTAACTACGAAATCAGAGCAGGATTTTGAGATCGGACACATTGAAAAAGAGCAACTGTCTCAGAATCGGGGCATCGGCTGGCCTGGGCTTCTGGGGCTATAGCACCAAACATTTCTGAACAAGCCCTAAACCTCAAATTTAATGTTTATAGCAATGATGCCATCTTTACTTTTTTTCTATATTCACAGTTACAACCTTTTCCCATCCCATCACTTCCCTTTAACTTTTAACACGTTGCCATATCCCTTTATCCAATGTTTTGCTTATTATAACCAAGCCTAGCCTTCTATTGCGAAGCAGAAATCTCACAAACTCTAGTCTCAAAGTTTTGCTCCCACTATTACAGTCTCCTCCCATCATCAAGCTGTTGGCATGGTCCAAACTAGCAAAGTAATGATAAGTATATATTTCTCTTGAATAAAAAAAAGAGAGAAAGAAACAGAAAGTGATTTAAAAAGTGGTTAAAAGGACAGAAAAGCCTATTCAGTTAGTTTTACACTCTGATGAAAATGGCTGCATTCTTATTCTCAGGGAGAACCATGTTGTACAGTGAATGTAGTTTCCTAAAGACATGAAAGATTGAAAGTTGTCAAATGGATCCCTACCAGCACTGTAGTCACCAAAGTCCTGCAGTGCATCAAAAAGCCTGGAAATACTTTTGGAACTCATTTTGTGTCAATCTCTCTGGAAGTTTGAGAAGGCCATTGGGGTTGTAGTGGGTTCATCGTCTCTCCTGTCAGTCATCCAATCGGTTGTTTGTTTTTGTCTGTCAGTGTTGACATCCTGATATTTCTCTCAGTGTGTGTGTATGTGTGTGTGTGTGTCTGTGTTGAAGTGAAATTGCTAATTTGAGAAAACACTCCCATGCCCTCGGAGGAAACAAGAAAGTACTGATGGATGGGCCAACCTCTGCTTGCTAACGATGTGTGTGTGTGTGTATGTGTGTTTGTGTGTGTGTGTGCTCTCCTCAGGAACATCTCACAGCTCGTTAATTGAGTCTGGTGAAGGTATTGTGTCAGTCCTGTCAGCAAGGTGTGACCCCACGCTCTGTATCTTTTGCTCGATGTGGTCTTACACCTGCTCATCTTGTCCGGCTCACTGACAACCAGCCAAAGCGTAATTGGATTACACAACATCTACACTAACAGTTGTGCTGTTTAACTGTTTTTCACTGTGGAGAAAATTAGATTAGACAGAAATCCACCATAACCCTACTTTATATTTTAATTAATCCTCGTTTAGACTTTACACTGAAAAGCCAAAAGTCATAGGAAAGCAGAAATGTAAATTGGTCATGAATTGACACCTCAAATTAACACAGCTTGGGTTATCAGGGAGTGCTAGATGGATGGAGCAATCATTTTCTATAGTTTTGTGGACATTTAACATTCATCAATCCACAGTGTCACATCACATGTGAACTGGAAATACCTCAAGAGCCCTATATGGATGGGATTAGGGGTAATTTTCTCTTTTATGGGGGGTCCTCTGTGATTTTATTCCCGTCCAGAATGACCATGTATGTGTTTTTCCCAGACATCCTCTGAGAAAATTACAGGCTGAATGACCTACTATTTTTCACTAAACTCTGTGCTCCTACAGTAAATTTAGGCCCATCCAGATGCAAATCTCTGAGTTTCGCCACCTCGCATTTAATAAAATAGCTATTTGTCTACTGCTACGCGCCGTAATTATACTTTGGGTGCGCGTTTCCATGGAGATCCAACAAAACAGCGTGTGGAAATGGAGGAGCTACTGAACAAAGTTAAAAAAAAAAACCTCTCTGGTCCTCCAGTTTTTTTCAATAGCAGTTTGGATGCAAGAGTTTTATCACTAAGTAGAAGTGTGAAAAAAAATTCACAGACGTCCCACTGAAAAACTAATCCTGTCCGAATAGGGCTAAAGAATAAGTAATGGGAATAATAATGCTCACTATGATAGGGGCTTAAATCCTAGCTGACACACAGACACTACACACTAAAAAGTATTTTCCCCCTAAACATAATAACATATTATATATATTTTTGGCCATTCTGAGGTGGTCCTTCTGGTGTGTTTCGAATCATTGTCCTGCTACAGAACCCAAGTACACCTGAGGTCACAAACTGATTGCTGGACATTCTTCTTAGAGATTTTCTGGTAGAGAGCAGATTTCATGGTTTCATCAATTACAGAAAGTTGTCCAGGTCCTAAAGCAGCCCCAGACTATCACACTACCACCACCATGTTTGTCATTCAGTATTATGAAAGTACTCCAAATGTAACGGGATACACATCTCGTCATCAAGATCCTTTTTGGTAAGGATTGGTTTTTGTCTTGGAACTTTCCCATGGATACCATTTTCACCCAGTCTAGGTTCTTGAGCGACCCTCTGGATGAGTCTGCTATGCTACTCTAAAACCTTTTAAACAACAGAGATGAGGATAGAGGAATAACTGAGCCCTCAAAACTCAACACTGAATCTCTGGGCTTAGCCCAGGTGAGGAACATTACCTCTTCAGGCTGACTCACAGTCTTCTGGTGGTCAGAAAGGACCTAGGCCTGACACCAGCTCTTACAGATTGCATTACCGCCCACAATAGACAGCGCAGTGGGTGGTGATCATCAAGACTAGCAGCATATGGCTAAAATTGTCTGTGAAAACAGACAAGTGACTCTGTAGGATAACCACACACATATTCTGCAGGTCAGGGCAGTGTTGTTTTTTTGCCCCTATAGGACTTGGCAGAAGCCATGGGACACTAGTTCCATGTCCTATTACATCCTGCATGTCTGCATAGTGTATATTATAAGTATTGCAGATGTATTCTTACCATAAACAGGGATTGGACAATGAAACTGAAACACCTGGTTTTAAAACACAATAATTTATTGTGGTGACGGACAGTTCTGGTGGAAACAGGAGAGTTGAGGTGCACATTGAATTCTGCCGTGATTTGATCAGCCGTGGTTTTATGTTTTTTGGATACAATCCGGGTTAAACACCCGAACATCCTTTCAGACAGCTTCCTTTTACAGCGTCCACAGTTAATCCTGTTGGATGTGGTTGATCCTTCTTGGTGGTATGCTGACATTACCCTAGATACCGTGGCTCTTGATACATCACAAAGACTTGCTGTCTTGATCACAGAGGTGCCAACAAGATGTGCACCAACAATTTGTCCTCTTTTGCACTCTGGTATGTCACCCGTAATGCTGTGTGCATTGCAATATTTTGAGCAAAACTGTGCTCTTACCCTGCTAACTGGACTTTCACACTCTGCTCTTACTGGTGCAATAATGTGCAATTAATAAAGACTGAACAACAGGCTGCTCCAATTTAGCCATGAAACCTCCCACACTAAAATGACAGGTGTTTCAGTTTCATTGTTTCATTTTTAGTAGCAGGTCATTTGGAGTAGCCATACTTTTTAGAGCAGAATGCTAAAGCATCACTAATAGTGTACAAGCCAGTCTTTTGTTGTCTTGTGACTTTTTGAATTTCAGTAGGTATGCAGGTCACTGGGTAAGTGTTTGAAGTCATGTTTACACCCAATACTCAAGGCAGGTGTTTGAACTTAATAGAGGACATCCTCATAGAAATGCACCCAGGACTCATTTTAATCAGATTTTATTTGATTATTCAGACCACTGAAGACACAGATGCATCACTTTTGCACTATTGTCTTTTGTCTCACTTATGTCTATCTGTGTCCCTGTTGTATTGTACATATAGTGCCTCCCATTCTTTTATATTTATAATCTTTTTCTGTACTTGCAGTCATTTTTGGGAAGGAAAGTAACATAATTTCAATTCTCTGTATGACCTGTACATATGCATTACTTGACTTGACTTGACTAAAAGACAGTGTATTTGGGAGAGGAGGGGGGGATTGCTGTTCCAAAAGCTTCACTATTTGTTTCTTGAGGTAGTTAATGCTGAATTCTGAGGTATGTTTTGGACCACTGCTCTATAGTAAAACCCAGCTTCTGTTCAGCTTCAGCTTTGTGACTGATTGTGTCACTAGAATTTACTGATATTAGTAGAATCTATTCTGCCATCTTCCCATTCCTCCCAATCTGCGACACAACCTCCAAGCATAATAGATCCACCCACGATTGTCACATTTTTTTGTCACAATACAGACATCAACATTTGTTTTAGGGTTGCGGGTATGTTATTTATTCTGTGTTAGCAAAGCTGCACAGTAAAATGGTGCACCACCAGAACCTGATCCAGATCTTCGAATAGTCAGAATAACCAGTTATAATGAGTCAAAAAAGGCAAAAAAATTTTTTTTCAGTTAGTGAGACTGTGGAGGGGTGTCCAGACTTTTGCACGTCACAGTTTCCATTTTATTTGTTGCTTTATTAAATCTAAGTTTAATATTTAAAAAGTGGCCTGCATAAACAGTTGCATTTGTTGGTGTTTTTTTTAAATCAACAAAACATATAATTTGACCAGGAATGTCTTTTACATACATTATATTACCAAAAAGTATTGGCTTACTCGCCTTGCGTTTGGTGACATAAGGCTTGGAGCTTCTCGGCCATAAAAACCCATTCCATAAAGCTCCCTACGCTTATCTTTTCTTGAGCTAATCTGAAGACCACATGATTGGTGGTCTGTAGCGATTGTTTGAAGATGGTGATCTCTGCACACTATGTGCCTAAGCCTCTGCTGACCTTGCTCTATCATTTAACGTTGGCACAATTGAGTTTCTATTTTTTGTTGCTTCACTTTGTTATGATATATACATATTGTCGCTGTCCAAAAAAAAAAAAAAACGTTTCTCTATTTTTTTACTATTTTTTGTTTTTTATTTCATTTGAACAAACAAACTTTTTTCCACTGTGTCAGAATTTGTTGCTGAATTCACCAATAGAAATCCCTTTAATATACCAGAACTAAACTCTTTTTACATTGACTTCCATTTAAAGTAAAAGGTTTTAACTCTCTCCTGTGAAGTTGCTTTTTGGGATATAGTTTTTCATTGGACAGTGATGATAATGTAGGTAATATTATATCACTGATAGTTGGCTGTGGAATATTTAGCAGTGAGGAAATTTCATGACTGGGCGTGTTGCACAGATGGCACCCTATTAAATTAACACACTGGAATTTCACGGAGCTCCTGAGAGTGACTCATTCTTTTACTTATGTTCTAATGTTTATAGAAGCAGTTCTAGTGTCTAGGTGTTTTAAACAGGTTTTATACACTAGTGGCCATGGAAGCGATTAAGACCTGAGTAAATCAGTTAAACCAGTAGGTTTAACTTGGAGTGCTTTTAGATTCTGACCTAGTGTAAATCTTCTTCTTGAGGAGTGTAGGTAGCGAGGACGTGAGTGAACACAAACTCAAGGACACACAAACAAGTTTGTTCTTAATACTTTTTATAGTTCTTTTTCTCTTAAAACAGAACACCAGCAACCGCCTCCCACTCTCGTCTCCCTCTCCTCTCTCTCGACCCTCCCCCTTTTCTTTCCTACAGGTTCTACCAATTACCCCAGTCAGAAACACTGCTTTTTTATGTCTTACACTAAGTTTTAAAGAACACATTGACAATGTTACATGATCTGCCTGTTTTCAATCACGCAGCATTCCTCTTGTTAGACATTTTATTAGCCTGTCTGATGCTCAGAAGCTCACACACACATTTGTTTTCTCACAAATTGATTACTGTAATTCTTTATTTACTGGTCTAACAAAAAAGATGACTGATATGTTGCAACTGGTCCAGAACACTGCAGCCAGTGTTTTAACAGCAACACGACAGGGAGAACACATGACACCAGTTCTGGCATCATTACACTGGCTTTCAGTCTCTTTTAGATTAGATTTTAAAGTACTGCTATTAGTTTTTAAGGCTTTAAATGGATTGGCACCATCATATATTACAGATTGTCTCCTTATCTTCTTATGTTCCCAGTCGTACCTTAAGATCTAGCACTTCCAGTCTGCTTAAAGTACCTAAAGTTAATAAGAAGAGAAGTGGAAAAGCAGCATTTTGGTTTTATGCTCCAAAAAAATGGAACAGCTTACCAGTTAAGATCAGACAAGCAGCATCAGTAAACAGTTTAAAAAGCAGCTGAAGACATATTTTTATAAACTTTGTTTTAATAATTTTTATTGTACATAAATATATATGTATCGAGTTACATTTTTATGTTTTCTTTTGCTGTTTTATGTTTTGATGTTTATGTTACCTTTTTGTTTTAATTGATTTATTTTAATATAACACAGTCACAACCTTTTTTAATTTTAATTAATATTATTTTATTTGTTCTTTTACAGTTTTACTATTTATATTATTTTATTATTTTTTATTGTCTTATCTGAATTGTTAATTTTACTTTACTTTTTTCTGTTTTTTTCCATTTTTTTCCTTTTTATCCTGATTTTATGCAGGAGCTGCATTTTAATGTATGAAAAGTGCTTTATAAATAAAGTTTATTGTTATTATTATTATTATTCAATTGTTTGGATTGATAAGTCATTACTAGATTACTGTAGATCCATTGTACACTTGTCTACAGTAGCTTTTCTTTCTCTGCACAGCATATCAACCACTCCTTAATGACTGTAATACACAATTTATTTTTGGCCAGCTGATGAATAGGAGGGTCACTTCTTCACTAATTCAGCCTGCAGACCTGAAGTGTCTTTGGGAGGATGTGGAGCCTAAGAACTCCTAAGAAATGAGATCCAACTCTTGGCTCGAGAGTCACGACTGTGAATTCGGAGGACACTGAATGAGTGTTTGCGGGAGTTCTGAGGCCGTAAATGAAGCATTACCTGTTTCAGCAGGAATTCCCATTTCTGCAACGCTCGCCTCCTCCTTTACAGAACTCTCTCACTGCAGCCCTCTTCCCTCTGCTTATCTCTCCTGCCACTCCAAAAACTCTCCCGCCCTCTCGCTGATTTGAAACAGACGCTGATCTCTTTTGATTGTGAGAGGGCACTAGCCCTGCAGTCATTTGATATTTCACGCCCTTTATATTTAGCCGCGATGTGTCTCTTCCTTTTTTCTCCCTCTGTTTTGCAATCAGGATAATCAATCTGAAGTTCTTCTTGCTATCTCTCTCTCTCTCTCTCTCTCTCTCTCTCTCTGTCTCTCTCTCTGTCTCTCTGATGGCCTCTTGCTGTTTTGATGTGATAGATTATTCCAATCTGTAATTTTGTCCCAACCTAAACAAAACACAAAAGTGCTAGAAGCTAATAAAAGTGCTTTTCTTCTTTTAGTCAGTCATTGGAGAGACACAAATTGTTAGAAAATCTCCATTTATTAGCAAAAGTATAGTTTACATTGATGTATCCAGATACATATGGTAGATTACAGACTCTCTCAACAACTCCAGTGGTAGCCACATTGCTATCTAGTGCCCTCCTTGGCACCACCAGTGCACCTACCCTAAAGGTACAGTATACTATATACTGTATGTGTTCAATTACAGACTGTAGACCATTGGTTTCCAATCCCAGTCCTGGAGATCCTCCTGCCCTCCACATGCTAGCCTTTAGACATCTGATCAAGCTAATTAGCTAATAAACAAGGGTTATTTTGGATGAAACTGAAATGGGCAGGGCAGGGTTGTCTTCCAGGAGGTCTTCCATTGCAAATATAATTTACAGATTTACCCTCAACAACCCAATCAGGAATGGCTACACTTGTAGACTATGGGGAAGCGAAGCTGAGGGATGCTCATGGGACAATTTGAATCTGCTCTAGCCATTAAAGAACCATTAATTGCAGACTTTATAAATCCAAGTATCAACTTGTTTATTAATACATATCCATTCCTACAATTTAGACCTGCAACACTTTCCAAAAAGATGTGAAGGGGCAGTTTAGGGCTAGTGAAGAGGAACAAAAAGTAAATGATGCTGTATTTTTAGTACAATCAGTGTTCCTAATAGGCTGACTCTTTGGGAAGCAAAGACTGCAGTTTGACAATTGGAAGGGATTTGCATTTGCATCAATCTAAGAAATTTCAGTGCGTAAAGGGCAAGGGCACAAACCTAAGCTGAACACCTGTGATCTCCAATCCCTCAGATGGCTCTGCATCAAGAACTGCCATTCAACAATAGCTGATAGAACCACATGGGCACAAAGTTAACCATGTCCAGCATCATCTTCTATGGGCTTGGATACTTCTGTAAGGAACCAAACACATTGGAATTGTGCATTGTGGTCACAATATAGAGCAACACACAGTGTACCGCATTGAAGATGGCATATTTTCCAGGCACGTGCATACATTGTTCAACAAGACAATGCCAAACATTAATGCTACACATTAAAAAGGCCTGGTTGCAGAAAAAAGCTACAGGTATGGACTGGCCTGCCTACAAAATAACACATAAAAACTTCACTGCTTGGTATCCTCAGTGCTAAACCTCTTTTAATTGTAATACGAAGGAATGGCAACATTACAAAATGGTACAGGCTTTGTTGTCCTAACAACAAAGTGTTAGGAAATGTGTTGCAGGTCTGAAATGCAGGAATGGATGTATATTAATCAAACAAAATAAAACATATCTTGGGTTCATACTGCCTTCAGGGAAATAAAAGTCAATGTAAATTTCAGAAACAATGTTCTGACATTTCATTTCTATACTAATGATGCGTTTTTACTAAGGCCAATAAGATGCACCTTGTTGTACCAGTGGTAGCCTTTCTCTTTAAATTGATGGACTGCTTTTTCTCAATAGGCCAACCACTTGTGCTTTCGTCTAGCAATTACCTGCAAGTAATTAACGTCAGTGATATGCATCAGTGAGATAAGTGAAGTCACTGTCTTTTCCATCCTAGAGCAAAGACCTGCGGTGCTGTTTCAGCAATTCCTGATTGGAGCCCTTAAATAATCTCTTTCTTTTTTATTACATTGAGTAGTGTTTTTTCTCTACTAGGTTTGTTTTTTTGTTTTTTAAAAACCACACAGTACAAGGTTTTAGGGAATCGTAAGCCGTTATTTCCACATCCAATGTTTTTTTTTTTTTTTTTTACAGATACTGGTATAAATGCTATGGTTTTGGATGGAGCATCAGGACCAGGGTGCTTTTTCACATTGAATTCAGAATCGGTTGGACACACCAATCTCGTGATCTTCTGGGTATAGTTTCTCATAAGGTCAGTTATTATGCACGACACATATCACCGCAGATTTAAAGACGAGACACTAACACTCATACAGAGACAAATATCTTTATGAAACGGCTAAATGCAACTTGGCTTGACCATCGTTTCATGGCTACTGTCCAGAAACAGAAAACCCTGCGCTCGCGGCCTCATCATACAGTGAAAGTAGCACTCCCAGAGAAAAGATGAGTGGATAAGAGAGAGACAAACAGAGCTTTGCTGATCTACTGTGCGAGACTCCGATTTTGCTCTTTAGAGGTTTGTGTGGGATGAACATGGCTTCTTTTTTAAATGAGAGTTAAAAAATAGAAAACTTCTCTGAAAAAAAATTAATATGGCTTATTTGGATTGAACTGATATAGGCATCAAGTGTCTACAAACAACAGAGAGAATGGGTAAATAAATAAATGTGAAAGTGAGCAAATAAACCAATAAAGAAACCACCCCACCAACAAACAAGTAAATACATAAATAAGTAAATGAACAAATGACTATAAGGAAGCAATAAAACAAAACTGTGAATCGTCAAATAAATTAGAAACAACAAAAAAAACAATAGAATCAGTCAGTGAACTAGATGTGACTGCCTGTCAAAATTGAAGCACATCCGTTTACAAGGAAGAAAAAAAAGAAAGAAATGAATCCGTCCATGTCCTTGCTGAGCCTCAGTTGTGCTCAATCTACTCGTAACTGAAGACTTTCAGTTCTGTAAGCAGCAGATCAGCCAAGTCCTCCTCATCTCTCTCCCTGTGGAGATCAAGACACTGAAACGTTCTCTCTTTATGTAATCATGAGCCCTGACTATTTCCCCTCCACCTCGTGACCCTTTGACTCCTGACCCTAATCAGAGTAGAGGATGAAGCCGGCGAAGGTGCTGTACTTGTTGCTGTTGCCGCCGTGGGCTTTGCCTCCATCCAGTTTGATGAAGATTTCGTCTCCAGGGTCCAGATGCAGGATGACCGTGTTCGAGGCGTAGTCATAACTCTGATCCTGATCCTGAGCTATAGCACTTGCTCTGACCTACAGTGAGAGAGAGAGAGAGAGAGAAAGTTAGTTATGTGAGCGCATGCCAAGGCTCCTCTTACTCATTTAGAAAGAGAGGGAAAATGTTAAGTGCTAAAAGTTAAAGCTTAAGGTGTTTATTTGTTTAAACGTATGTTGTGTGATCAGTCTCTTTTAAAGATCTCCAACCATGTAACACAGGCAAATGTAACATCATTTGTCTTGCCAACAAATCAATTAAACAACTAAGCAAATTGAGAGAAAAAGAGACATGAAGAGACAAAAATATATACACACTGAGAGATAGAAAAACTGAGAAACTGACATGGAGAGACAGAGATTCAAATACGAGAAATTAAGATGGATAGATTGAAATGTGGTAAGAGAAAAACTAAAAGAGAGATTGAGATGATGTTAGATAGAGACTGAAAGCATTGAGATGTAGAGTGATAGAGATATTGAAAGAGAGACTGAGATGGAAAAAGAGAATGACTGAGTTGGAAAAATTGTTATAATGAAAAAATAGACTTGGAGGTAGAGATGCAGCAAGAGGAGGATACAGAAAAAGAAACTGAGATGGAGAAAGCTGGAGAGATTGAGATGTGGAAAGAAAGAGTCAACAACTCTCAACAAGAGGTACACTACCTAAAAGAAGCCTCCAAAAGCCTTTTTGTAGGGCATTGGGACAACACTTATGCTTTCTCGTGATCACACCTGTAATTACTTAATTTTTAGCAATTAATGTGCAATTTTTCATTGACAATTGACTGGGAGAGACAGAGATTCAAAGAAACATCCTAAATAAGTGATTGCAATGTGGAGAGATAGAGACAATGCAAGAGAGATTGAAGTGAAAAAATAGAAAATAATGCCTCAAGAGTGAATAAGAAGGTAAGAGGCATAATAAAAGATAGATAGAGTTGGAAAAAGATGTGGAGAGATAGACATACTGAAAGAGACTGAGATGAGAAAAGGTGCTGAAAGAGAGAAGGAGATGTAGAGAGGTAGGAATGCAATATAAAGATTGAGATGTAGAGTGATGAAGATGTTGAAAGAGACTGAGATGGAGAAAAAAGAAATACAGAATGAGAGACTGAGGTGTAGGAAAGAGACTGAACTGGAAAAAGATAGTGATACTGTAAAAAGACTGAGATGTAGAAAGGTAGAGATGCAGCAAGAGGAAGATGCGGAAAGAGAAATTGAGATGGAGAGATTGAGATGTGGTGAGAGAAATACTGAAAGAGAGTTTGAGATGATGGTAGATAGAGAGACTGAAAGCATTGAGATGTAAAGTGATAAAGATACTGAAAGATCTTTTTCACTTTACATCTGAAGTGAAGAAATAGACTGAAATGAAGAAAGAGAATGATTGAGTTATACTAAAAAAGTCATAGAGATGTAGAAAAGTAGAGATGAAGCAAGAGGAAGATGCAGAAAGAGAAATTGAGATGGAGAAAGATGGAGAGTGGTACCAAGTAGCCTCTGAAAATTTCTTTTGCAGTAGTATTGTCACTATCACTAATGTTAATGCATGGTTTTACAAGGCATTACTGACATTGTTTTGTAACAGCTCATTTCAGTTAATTTTAACAAAACTATTTAAATCTGAAACTGAGGCACAGATAGAGGTAAGTGTATTGTAAGTGTTCTGCTGGGCAGAGTGAAGTGTTTTTTTGCTCGGGCAGGAACGGACGAGGGATGCTGGCTAATGCTGAGAGAGAAAGAGAAGTGCGGGAAATGTCAGTGTATCAGCCAGGCGAGGAGACTGTGTCCCTGCAGGCCGCCTCATCCTTCTCTCTCTTTAACATGAGTAACAATGCTGACTCAACCAGCTCGCACTGTGCATGTTTGTGTGTGTGTGTGTCTGTGTGTGTGTGTGTGCGCGCACATATGTGTGTGCTAGATCAGTGTGTATTAGTGCTTAAAGCACTCAAGGTCAGTGCGCACACACACACAAAAGAGTTGTTGCTTTTTACACTGTTTACCAAATGCCTTAGTACACATGTGACACATGTATAGTTTTGACAGGCCCTAGGTCAGCAGATCTGACTGTAAGGCCACGTTTAATGTCTTTACACGTATCACTACATTAGATCTCTCACACACAGTACAAACATGCACACTTCCACAGTCATGCCTATATGCTTATCTCTATGTCTGTATGTTAAATATTTCAGAATGCTTCTTTAAATGCATATTCTATGGGGAATTATCATAATAATTCCACACTTCCATGCAACTTTGCCATACACTATATATACTTTATACATTATATATGATTGTGTACAGTATATGTACATATATGCACTTCATAATCTAAATACTGCAGAATATTTTGTAGAGATCATTAGTAATCCGATTAGGATTTCTATATTAATTTTGGTAATCAGAAAAAGGAATAATATGAAATGTACATGAGCCGGTTTATAATCAAATGTTAATTATTTTAAGTAATCTCACAAAATAAGACATGGTGTAAATATCATGTAAAGCCCAAACTTCATGCTTAAAATTTTTTGGAATGCATCGAGCCATAATATAAACATATATCAGGGGCTCTGAGTGGTTCAGTGGGCTAAGCACTGTCTGCCACTATGATCAGGAGATCGCCGATTCGAATCCTGTTTATGTAGCGCTGACTTCACATGGATAGAAAGATCTTAATTAGTGGGTTGGGTAATTGGCCTTACAAATTGGGGAGAAAATAGTAAAAAAAATAAATAAATAAACATATATCAGCTAA
The DNA here is from genome assembly GCF_023375975.1 of Astyanax mexicanus. Taxonomy (NCBI): domain Eukaryota; kingdom Metazoa; phylum Chordata; class Actinopteri; order Characiformes; family Acestrorhamphidae; genus Astyanax; species Astyanax mexicanus. The sequence goes on along the minus strand of NC_064413.1, from coordinate 14,025,502 downwards.
AGAAATGAATATTATTTAAAGCCTTTAGTTTCAGCAGCGTCTTGTGAATGTTAAACTTTGCTCACTTATTTCTGCTACCTCAGTCTCTGCTATGCATGCACAGACTGAAAATAATCAGATAATTTTTATTTATTCCTATAAAATGTACTTATATGTGGAGAGACCTTGTTTTGCATCACTTATTTAAAACACAGACCATTTTTATCCTAAATGTGGTGTTTTCATTTGTTGCTGTTATGGGATGTTGGAGAGCTGTATCCACATAGTATTTGCAAAAATAAAAGTAAAAACCTAAAAATAAAATATCAACATTTTTCTCCTTTAAACTGTGCCTAAATTTCATGAAGAACAGTCCAACAAACATCCTCCAAAATAACTTGGAATACAATTAGGAAGTTTTTTTCCCTTCTTTTTTAAAGCTGCCATTTTAAAGATCAGACATTTTGCTTGTAAGTGACATATATTTTTGCATTTTACAAATATTTATGTTTTAATAATTTTATAACCAATATGTAAAGCATATTTGACCTCCGTTTCTATCATTTTAAAGCTGCATTTAATTAAATACTTTGGAGTTTAGCTCAGCTTTAAAGGTTTGACAATTATTTAATGGTATTTTATGTTGAATCTAACCAAGTATTTTGCACTTTTTATGTCCCAGGTTATTATTATTAGCATTTTCTCAGTTTAGCATTGTTATTTATACCAGCTGATAACTGGTATACAGTATTTTGCACATCCAAACAGCATAGAAACATGTCCCTAAATAGAAGTAGGACAGTACCGTGTGTAAAGCTGATTTAATGACACACCAAAAGATAGAAAAGATAATAAAGTGAATGAGGTGCACCGGATTATAAGGCACACTATCAAAAAACATCTATTTTATGGTCTATTTTCATACATAATACTTACCAGATTATAGGGCGTATTTTAAAGCGGCTCTTGTTAGGAAAAGGGGTGTGGCCAAGTTTTCCTTCTAAGCTAAGTCTAGTAAACAAAACTGTAATTCTTAAAATAACATTTTCAGACAAATCAAATGAGCATTGGATATTAATCCACACAGATTTCTCTCCTAAAGACTGTTTGTTTATTTGGGTGAGTAAAGCACTTTCATTTGTTTACAGCAAGCTTAGATATCCAGATTTCCACTAAGACTGGAGCATTAGCATTAGCGGCTAACTGCTAATGCAGCCTAACTGCCACCCAACAGAACTACACTGGGGAACCTTGAGGGTGATATTAGCTAGAGGTTCATCCCACGTAGCTTGTTTTAACATGGTAAACACACAAGTTACAGGCTGATAATACTCACATCTGAATGGCTGAATAGCGAGTGCTTAGCAGGTAATGCTAATACTGCAGGAGAACTAAATTAAAACTCCTGTATAAAGCAGATGAGTGGCTTTACTGCTTCTTACAACCTGACTGGTAAAATTCATAAAGAAGTCGGTTTATAAGGTGGACTGGCGATTTTTGCAAAATTAAAGGATTTTAAGTGCACCTTATAGTGCGAAAAATACGGTAATTCTACTGCTTTATTCAGCAATCAATCTATCTATCTACTGCTGATGTGCAGGGCAGCCATCTTGGATTCTGAAGTCAGGGTTGTTTACGGCTTTCCTGAATTTCTGAATAGGAACTCTTAGTTGTGGAAGTAAAATGTCCCTCTTGTAACTCAACATCTGAATTCAAATGTATTTTGAAGAGAATTTTTGGTATAAAATGCAGCTCTGTACACACATCTGGACATGTAACTAAACCTTATTCTTCTTCATTTCTGTAAACATTTTAATTATTTAATAATTTTATGTATTTATCTGAAACTTAAATAGATTTATGTTATTGAAAACATTGCTTCTAAACTTTTAAACAGTGATTTTAAACAGGGTGGTGTATGTTGAGCATAAATGTATAGGGTATATTGTTGTAAATTGTTGTATTGTTTTAATCTCATAGTCGTCAGAAGTTTGTTTTAACGTGTCGGAGCCAAAAGCACAAAAACTGTATTTACTTCCAATTTATTATAGACTTCACTATACTATAGTAAAGGCATTAAAACAGTACAATACTATTTAATACAAACAAAAAACTATTTAGTATTCACATTATTAGTCAATGCCAGCTGCAGATAGTGTCTCTTAAATACATTTTCATTTACTAGATAATTAGATTTGTGCTTCTAAAAGCTAAAGTACTTTGTAAGTCATTTCTTCTGTAATGTTCAGAACATTATTAACGTCATTCACTTCACAGAGTTACAAGGACAGCAGTGAAAGAGATATTAGACAAAGGTAGCATTTTTCCATATTCTCACATTCTAACATGTTTTGTTCATTAACCTCAGTCAGCTTTTCTTAAATAAAATGCAGCTGATTATTTTGTGCTGGATGTTTTTGTAATAATTTAAAATGTTCTAAGACTTGCTTTCATCTGTCTTTGTATTTATGCAGCAATGTAAAAGAGCCAACAAGCTGAGCAGAGTAGAACAGAATGCTTTTCGTATTTCTGAATGTTCTCTTCCAACATTCATGCATTTTAGTTGTTTTTCAATGCGTTTTCATTATAGACATAGTTGCAAAAATAGCTGCACCCAGAAGGACGTTTTGAATTACAATGCTTATCAGAAGACAGTTATAGTAAATGTTACCAGGGTGATAAGTGATAACATTTTTTTGACTGATATGGCAACCCTTGGTTATTTATTTTTTATTGAACTACATATAACGAAGTAGTGTGTAATTGATGTATATTGCATGTATGATACAACGTGCTAGACATTGCAATGTGAAGTTGTAGAGGTTCCTCTCAAAACAGTCAAAAAGGCCTGTTCTAATTCTCTTAATTATTCATGGGTGTGTTTTGGGCGTAACAAGAAATAAAGCAATCAGTGAAATAAACCAAAAAACCAATCAGTCATTCCCTTTAAGAGTCAGATGCTCTGTGACTTTGGCGCGTTTGTATCTTTGTGCATCTTATCAGAGGACACTGACTGCACGTTCACGCTGTAAAGGTACTCCAGCAGCTCATTTAAGGGAACAACAAAGTTATTTTATTATTTATTCTATTTATTGTTGATGTAAAAGCTCGGTTTGCAGCACTGACTAACTGACATTAGTTTCACTTTTAAATCATGGAAACAGCTCACCAAAACCTCAACCTATACTTTTTATTTGACAAAATTTGATTAACTTTACAGGGTCTTACTCATCTTAAGTTTATTTAACTGATCTGAGTTTTATATCTGTAGCCTATATGTTTGTTTGTTTGTTTTTTAAGAGAAAAGAGGCAATACCACTTTGTACTCCACCGTGCGTCTCCAGTAGCCAGTGGAATTCTAGAGCACTGGACGAGACTTTCATTAATAAATTAATATGGATTATTAAAGATAAAGATAGGCTGAAGTGCTACTAGGAGTATTAGAAATGTGAATCTTTCCAACAGGTGCTCTTTTGAAGCTGGGCAAAAATTTAAATCTGAAAAAAATATATAAGTCATAGCACTCTGTTGGGAAAAATGACTAAAAGCCTTTAATGTGTCATGGCAAGTTAATGTAAAAACATTGAGGCCGACGCGCTGTGACCATCTTTGCCTTCTTCTTTTATTCTAAACTTTTTTTTTTATTTAATATAGTTTATTTAAAAAAAAATGTGACCTGGTGATAAGAAATTAACAATAATATTTAGCTTTATAGATCTGTGTATTTCAAATTTTTTAAAGTTTTGAATAATTGACGGGGTGGCACGAGAAGCGAGACCTTAGTGGAAAAGTGCTTTGATGTTTTTCAAATATAATTTTTTTTTTCAAAATTAAAAGTGAATTTCAGTTAAATAATAGCGAACTGAAATAAAATAAATTAATGTTCAGTTTTTTATTTCCAAAACAGCAGAATGCCTGTATCTGCTTAAGCTACAGTTATTAAGTCTGTGTACTGAACATAAATAAAAGTCCTTATTAATGTCAGAAGGAAATATAACTAATAATAACAATGTATAGTAACTGTGCACATTTTTTGATTGCTGAAGACTCGGGGAGGTGTTTTTTTGCTGTGGTAAAGAAGTGATGGTATGTGTATTTAGCATGGGATGTGCAGTGGGCACAGTGATCCAGACATGTTTGCGCAGCTGACTGTTGTCAGGGTTTTAATCAGTTAGTGGCGCTGTTGTGTTTCCTGTCGCCAAGATAGAAACACAGCAGAAATTTACCTGAACACACCTCACTTCCAGACAGCGTTAATATATTCCTAAACTCCAATGCTATTTTAACGTCAGGTGCGCAAGGCGTGAAAACAGACTGTTGACGGGGTGTAAGATAGAAACGAGCATTGTGACGCACCTTGCTCAGGGTGTACGATGGGGTCCATAGAGTCACTGGTTGCAGGACTTTATTTAAGTAATGTTGAGCTGTCAGTGTGTTTGTGATGAAGCCCAAAGATGATCTGGCATCCTATGAAACAGCACCCCACACAATGACACCAAGTCTTCTGGATGTGTAATGTGTTACAATAAACTGTTAATCTGTTACTATTATTTAGATTTTGAGTATGTATTAGATTTAGTTTTTTTCTCATAATTTGTTCTTTTCTCCCCAGTTAAGCTCTAAAGAAAAGGGAAAGAAAATGCTTTCTTTGACTTTTTGTCTGAATATTTACGAATTACATTTGCAGCTATTCCATCAGTTATGTGTTTATGTATTTTTTTGTTCACATATATATGTTGATACAGACTCTCTTTAAATGGCCGTTGGTTTGCTGCATTTCTCTGTTGGTCTTGTTGTAATTTGCACTTTTAGCACTTGACAGGTGTTGTTGTCGTCACGCTAAGGTTCTAAAACTGCTTTTGGCATCAACAGTGCTGTCCGTCAGACTAACATTGCTGTGACTGTGTGTGCGTGGACACTGACGGGCTTGTCTGTTTACTCTTCTGAGAATCAGATGTTCTCAGAAAGATAAAAAATGATAAAATTGCTCTAAAAAAGGGCAGTTTTCACATTTTTCATTAGGGTTAGATTATGGAGCATTTTGCTGTAGGTAAAGTTAATCACGGCTGAAAGAGAGATGTATATCCTTATATTATATAAGTAATATAATATTTCAGACGTGTGTATATGTGTGTGTTAAATACATGCATAATGTGTATAGTAAGTACATGTTAGTACATGCCTGTATGCGTAAACCCTCAAACCCTGTTGCTGCCTAGCTGATTCACTGGCTGTGTGTGTGTGTGCGTGTGTGTGGGTGCACGTGTGTGTGTATGGGGGGGCACTGTGTGTGTTTAATAAATCTACTGATTCGGGATGACATAGTAAGGGAAGCCAGAAGAGAAGGACACACAGAAACACACATAAGCAAACATACTGTTTGTGGCTTGTCCTGCGGAGAAAGCCTTCGCTGGTTCACAGAAACCTCATAAGATCTCAAGTCTGTTTACGCTCAGCAGAGCACGCAGCAAAATGTGTACTGACACCGCTCAACATCTTCTTAAAGATAACTCCATTGGTGTTTGTGGCACACGCGCTTCTTCTGCAGCGTTCAGAACCCCTTAAGCACTTCATTACAGAACGAGGAAACTTAACATTCTCTGCCTGGACAGATGGGATATGACTGGGTATGACTCCTAATCTCACGCTGGGTTTATTGGTGGCTTATTTTGTGGTATTTTTCTGTCCTTCCACTGTGTAACCATGTTCCATTTGTCTGTACAAGTACATATAGTTTTTTTTAAAGAGTCTTTACTGGCTTCTAGAATTAACATGGTACAAATAAGGCAAGATAACAAGAAAGAGACTCAAGAAAGTTCCTCAAGATTTTCCTAAATCCCCATGAGGATCCACACAGTTTATATCTGACTAAATACAGAACAGATATGTCCAACAAAATTACAAACCATGTAAATGTGCACTCAGAGGTAAAATCTAACCTTTAGGGTGTACTTACTAATTTGATAACCTCTAATTAGTTGTCAAGAAAATCAGCCTTTTCTTATCTTTTAAACAGGAATGCTAAGGTGAGTTAAGTGTTTAATTAAGATTGGGACATGAGGTCAAATGGGAGAGTGGGAGAGATATTGTGAGCTATAAAAGGTTTATTTTATTGCATGGAAGGAAAAAAAGTGAAGTTTTTGCTGAGCCCTGGCTGTGAAAACACAAACTTAAAACAAACCTCTTCAATATAACACAAATTGATATTTTGTTTGGGTATTTTATTCTATTAATGTCAAGATAAAACTGTCCCAACCACCATTAATTCACCTAAAATAATATTTTTCTTTAGGGAACACTCAGCTCAGAATATTCAGCAGCCTGAATTATTTGTCTGAGAATAAAAAAAGCATGTGTTCTAAAAATACGAGAAAAGTCTGCATAATTTATACTAAACAATGACATTTTTGATTACAAGATCAACAACATATTTGTTGGTATGTCTGCTGGGCTCTTAAAGATGTTCACTGTTCAATACATATTTGTAAGTTGTAGTTTTGTCATCATGCAATGCTGGGAAAAGTAGCCAAATTAAAACATTAACATTAAAACAAATTTCAGAAATCAGAATTTTGCCTTCAGACAAAAGTTTTATTCAGTGAAATCCTTTCTGTTCTCAATAAACAAATGACAAACTTAAGATTTTGACTAGAATATGATATTTGATAAGTATTAAGAATGTATCTAAACTCTTTAAGGGTTCCACCTCAGCATTTGGGACAGCATTTGTGCAGAGAAGTACAGTTTAGTACTTTTAAGCTAAAAGTGTAGAATAGAATAATAAGGTGGCAACAATCCCCTCACCTGTCCGTTCTTCAGAAGGTCCGCCCACATGCTGGTCCCGTCTCCGCCCCTCATCAGGACATTGTAGGTAAAGAAGTAGGTCCCTGGCACCTTGCACACAAACTTCCCCGACGCGCCGTCGTAGTTATTCCCGATGTTGGTGACCACATCGTCGAACCTCAGGATCTCGTAGCCCTCCTGTGGGTTCCGCAGGCCCGCGTAGAATGCCACGCGGGGCCCCATCGTGTAGGTGGCAGTGCTGATGCCTGTGGCAGCCCTGCCACCCAAGGAGAAGATCCCTGGCTGCTCTACCTCATTCTTTTCCCCCGGAGGCCCCACGGGTCCCGGCGGACCTGGCTCACCAGGTGGTCCCGGGGGTCCTGGAGGTCCAGGAGTTCCAGGCTTTCCAGGACGCCCCGGCCTGCCCTGTGGCCCGTGAGCGTAGGTGGGGAGCGGGGGGCCCATGCTGTGGTCGGACAGGGCCTCGGCCTCCCCCTGGATGTGAGTGACAGCTGTGCCCATGGCCCCGGCTGTCGTGCCGCCCGCCTTCTCCAGGTAGGGGTCGCAGACCATGCGGCAGGTGCCCAGCATCTCGTAGCGCCCGGCGTCCTCGCTGCCACCCACTGAGCTGACCAGGACAGGGATGAGCACCACCAGGATGAGAAGCAACATGACGGCGGCTGCGGCCCCCAGCAGGGTCTTCCGTCCCAGGCTGAGGCGGGAGAGGGGTGGGGCCGCCAGCGCGGAGTTCTCCCCGCACGGCGGAATGGTGAGAGGTGAACGGGAGAGGGAACCAAACTCCCTCCACCTAGAAACTCAGCACGAGGACGCTGGAGGGTCCTCTCACTATGTGTGTGTGTGAGAGAGTGAGTGTGAGTGTGTGAAGGAAAAGAGAGATGGCAGTTGTGTGAGGAGTGTTCTAAGCAGGTGAGCAGAAAAGAAGAGTCTGTGTATGTGTGTGTGTGTGTGTAGAGTAGGAAGAGAAGAAAGAGACGGAGAAGAAGATGATGTTCTTACACTCTCCTGACATGACTCAGAGGAGGCAAGGGGGTGGGAGTGGGAGGAGAAAGAAGAGGAGGGAGAGGGTACAGAGAAAGAAGGGATGAAGGGAGGGAGAAGCGCAGCCAGGCAAACTCAACACCCAGAGACATCACAGAGTCATTTCACTGTGCTTTTATTGTTCAGTCTTATGAAATGAGATTTAGTTTCCACTTGTTGAGCTGGGAGGTTTCCGCGGCTGGTGGATGGACAGGAAGAAATGGGAAGAAGATGAAAAATCACCTTATATACAACCCCAAATTAGAAATAAAAGCTGGGACAGTAAAGCATTTACCACTTTGTAATGTTTCCATTCGTTTTCACAACTCTTAAAATATGTTTTGGCACTGAGCATACTAAGCAATAAAGTGTTTAAGGTGTTATATATAGTCCCATTCTTCTACAGGACTAAGAGTGTTCAACAATACGGATTCATCACTGTCACATTATTGGTTTAAAGTTTTTCACACGGGCAGACAGTGCATTACCTGTGTCTTGTGCCTGTACTTTCTTGTCCCACAGTCATGCTTTTGTAATGTGAGCAGCGTGTGATTTTTCATGTCTTTTTGAAAAAATGCAAAGGTGTCCCTGGAAAAGGCAGTATTACTGTAAGATCTCAATTTATTTTCTACATAAATGCTGCATCACAGAAGTGTACTTACACACTCCCACATACAATGACAGACAGTTGTCTGTTAATTCTAGGATATTTTTTAAAGATATTGTAAGCATCCCATATAATATATAGTTTTTCTTTTTTATGTAATTAATTGACAAATAAACAAAGCTTGCTTTAAATTTAGGATTCTTGATTGCCGCTGTCTTAATGAAAATAATTCAAAAGAAGTAGAAATATGCTCAGGACTGTAGCTCTGAAAGCCCAGGCCAGGCGATGCCCCTAATGACTGGCGTGTTGCTTATAACAGTATTGATGGACACACAGTGTACAGTTTTTTTTTTACACTATAAAGAGCACCGGTTTATAGGGTGCACTATCAAAGAACTGTATTTCTGAAAAAAAAAACACTCTTTCAATGTCAAATGAGCGCTGGATCTACACAGATTTCTCTCCTGAAACCTATTTATATGGGTGAGTGAAGTGCTGTTGTTTATTTACAGTAACCTTAGATTTTCAGATTTCTCCAGCACTAAGGCTGGAGCATTAGCATTAGCCACTAACCAGGATGATATTAGTTCACAATTTGTTAACATGGTAAACATGCACACTACAGTCCGATGATATACTCACCTCTGAACGGCAAGCCTCCAAGTCCAGAATAGCCAATGGCATTTAGGACTTTTGTTCTGGGTTCATTTGCAGCATGAAAACACGTTTTCTTGATTTTTACAGAAAGTATATTGAAGAAATTTAAATGAGCCGCTGTAGCACAGGCAGTCAGTATATTATTTGGTGATGTTTATTTGGTGTTTTGTGTGTTGCACATGAAGCTGGTTCTGCTGGACGTAATTCCATAATATTAGCATTTAGTGGTATCGAAATAATCTATTTTTTCTAGAAAGGGTTTCACTTCACCAAATTCTTGAAGTGGGGAAAAATGTGCTCCCCCTGTTAACAGGATCCCAATCACCATCTCTCTCTCACTTTCTTTTTCCCTCTCTCTTTCTCTCTCTCGCTGTCTATCTGTCTCTCAATGTCTCTGCATCTCATGTTTGATGTAGATCTGGGGTGGCAAATGCATTTGAGGTAATGGAGCACATTACACACAATCCAATATCAAGTGTTCCAGATTGTATTTGAAAGTGAAATGATCTTATATCAAGGCAAAAAATGTATTTCCTTTCACATGTAATAGAGATATTTGTCTGACAAAGTAAAAGTAATTTTGCATATTTTAAGTACATTTTATGTATCTTTTTATTATTTGTATAAATCTGGTAACAGCAGGTGACAAATCATGTATTCATATGGTCACAGAAGATTTAACAGAAATGACATGCTGTACATGGACAAAAATACTGGGAAGTCTGCTTTTCAAGGGTTTCTTCCTAAATAAATGGTATTAAACACACATTTATCCTGCTTTTTTGGAGTAACTGTCCAGGAAATACTTTCTACTAAATTCTGGAGCATTGCTGTAGACTTTAGTCCCATCCCAAATTCCCCAACTCTTTCCAAAAGTACTGAATGGAGCATCATCATTCCAGAAAGCACAGTTTCACTGCTCTACAGCTCAGTGATGTATACTGCTGTATGCTTCTCTAGCCCATCTGTGGCAGCAATGGATGCCACTTTAAGAAGAGGTATTCTCAAATATATGGACATATAATGTATGTGTTAATGGGTTTTTTTATGTGGGATGGATTTTAGTATAAGGACTTTCCAGATATCTGACAATGCATGTTAATGCAAGACCAAACCATAACTTCAATTTAGGGCTGTGACGAGACACCAATATCACGAGACGAGACACGATACTGGGTTCACGAGAACGAGACAAGATTTATAAATAAAATGTAAAAATGAAAAACGGCTTGAAAACTAGAGTTTTATTTGACAAAATCATATAACGCACACTTAACAGACTGGTTTCTCTCACACATTGATTCTATAAGAAATAGAAATAAGAATAAAAAATAAAAATAAAACTTTTCTAGGTCTTATATAGTGCAAACAATAAGTGCAAACCACAACCAGTCATATTAAGCCTATGGTTTGTGTTTTTTTCTCCTAAATCTCTTGTACTTTAACTATGTATAACCATAACCAGTCATATTAAGGCTATGCTTAATGCAAACAGAGACAGAACATTTTTTAAATACAGTACAGAGCTAAAGGATTAGTACAGCTGCCAATAAAAACAAGTGTACGATTTACTTACAGTATTTACTAGGGGTTTGAATCTTTGGGACAGTAAGAGCACTGTTGCCGGAGCTTTTTAACTGTACCGCGGAGCTCATCTACTGTCGCGCGGAGCTTTATAACTGTACCGCGGAGCTCACCTACTGTCGCGCGGAGCTTTATAACTGTACCGCGGAGCTCACCTACTGTCGCACGGAGCTTTTTAACTGTACCGCGGAGCTCACCTACTGTCGCACGGAGTTTTTTAACTGTACCGCGGAGCTCATGTGCTGTCGCGTGGAGCTTTTTAACTGTACCGCGGAGCTCACCTGCTGTCGCACGGAGCTTTTTAACTGTACCGCGGAGCTCACCTTCTGTCGCGCGGAGCTTTTTAACTGTACTGCGGAGCTCACCTACTGTCGCGCAGAGCTTTATAACTGTACCGCGGAGCTCACCTACTGTCGCGCGGAGCTTTTTAACTGTACTGCGGAGCTCACTTACTGTCGTGCGGAGCTTTTAAACTGTACCTCGGAGCTCACCTACTGTCGCACAGAGCTTTTTAACTGTACCTCGGAGCTCACCTGCTGTCGCGCGGAGCTTTATAACTGTACCGCGGAGCTCACCTACTGTCGCACAGAGCTTTTTAACTGTACAGCGGAGCTCACCTACTGTCGCACAGAGCTTTTTAACTGTACCGCGGAGCTCACCTACTGTCGCACGGAGCTTTTTAACTGTACTGCGGAGCTCATCTACTGTCGCGCGGAGCTTTTTAACTGTACCGCAGAGCTCACCTACTGTCGCACGGAGCTTTGTAACTGTACCGCTGTAAACTGTAAATGTGAAATGAAATTATTGTAACGAAAGGAGAAATAGACAGAGAGAGAAAGAGAGAGATTGTTTGTGAGAGTGGGACCCCATCATCATGATGTCTTAGTTAATTAAATGTCAAATTAAAGGCCAGATATTTTTTTTTTGTCTTTATCATCTTGCTGCCTTGAGTTGGTCTCTGCACTGCTAAGCTGGTCTATGATCTGCCTATGGTCAGTCACTAAACACACCTCTATCTGATAGCAGTGTCTTTCTGTTATCTGCTGCTGAGCCAGCTACTGGCCAGGTAGAGTTTTGCATGATTGTGAAGTCAAGTCTCGCGATTAGTGCTGTCTGAATGCACAGAGGGAGCTTTGTAGTGTAGAGAGACCAGTGTGCAGAATAATATTCAAGAGAGCAGTCTATATCAGTATTATGTGCTTTATCTTTCAGCAGCATAAAGTAACAGTTTAAATCACATAGAGTACACTGTAAAACAATACATTTTCCAAGATTTACTCTGAATAAACCCATTATTACAGATATAGAGTACTGCTAATCTTTACTTGAAAGTATCTTTTGTACATTAGTTACATGTATGCAGTGCTGTCTGATACAAGATTTAGATTAGATTCATTATTCATTGACATTTTCATTCAAATATCAACTTTGATAAAAAAAAAATAATAATAAAAAAGCTCCAAGAATTCCCTGTCCAACCTTTAATCTTTCATTTTAAATATTCATTTAGCTCCAGTTTTTTCATAGGATAGCCCCGCTTTTGATATTAGTGACATTATTTTTTAAAGGACTGAAGACACTTGCTTAATGTACAAAAATTATTTAGTTAATTTTAACGTGATGTTTCTCATATTGTCTAAATATTTAGCTGAGATAAAGCTTAAATTGTCCACCCATCATGATAAACCATCAGCAATTTAATTGTCACTTAAGTTGTCCACCCTGTCATTTTCCATCCTGTTGTGCAGCTTGACATGACATAGTGGACATGCATTCAAATACAAATGTAAAGCAATTAAGCTGGGAAAATATGATTCTGTGTCATCTAAATTATTATAAATATAATGAATAATCAAAAGAATTAGAAATCTTCAATAATAGTCCAAAGGTGTCAAAAGTATTTACATTCATTACTCAGATAATAAATGTAATACTAATACTAGGGGTTAAAAGTGCTTCTGTAGAAACTGAAGGATGAACCCAAGCGTTTAACTCAAGTAAAAGTGTAAAAGCACTTGTTTAAAAACTACTTAAAGTATGAAAGTAGATTAATGTAAGGGGAAAAAAGCCATTAAGATCAAAAGCTTAGGCTGCACCACAGGGTCCTATAATGCTATCCCCCTCGCCAAAATACATTTTTCTAAAAGCCATAATGACTATAATTGATATTAAAATATTAATGTTGATAAATTTGGGATGGACTAGGCTGTTCCCTGTTTCAGCTTCATATATGTCCAATAAAAAATTAATGCATTTTAAGAGTTTTCATACTAGACTACACACAGGAATTGGACAATGAAACTGAAACACCTGGTTTAGACCACAAAAATGTATTTTCTCGAAGGATAGTTCTGGTGGAAACAGGAGAGTTGAAGTGCTCATAGAATTCTGCCGTGATTTGATTGTGTGGTTTTATGTTTTTCGTTACAATCCGGGTTAGCACCCGAACATCCCTTTCAGTCAGCTTCCTCTTGCATCCACAGTTAATCCTCTTGGATGTGGTTCGTCCCTCTTGGTGGTATGCTGACATTACCCTGGATACTGTGGCTCTTGATACATCACAAAGACTTGCTGTCTTGGTCACAGATGCGCCGCACAGCAAGACGTGCACCAACAATTTGTCCTCTTTTGAACTCTGGTATGTCTCCCATAATGTTGTGTACATTGCAATATTTTGAGCAAAACTGTGCTCTTACCCTGCTAATTGAACCTTCACACTCTTACTGCTCTTACTGGTGCAATGTGCAAATAATGAAGATTGGCCACCAGGCTGCTCCAATTTAGCCATGAAACCTCTCACACTAAAATGACAGGTGTTTCAGTTTCATTGTCCAACCCCTGTACGTTTGCTATGGTTTTGCGTGTGTGGACGTGACGTGTGAGGGTGTGATGGATCACGTATAAACCAAAAGCGTGTCAGAATGGTGTATGTGTATACTTCTCATCCAACCACAATCAGATTCACTATATCGTTTTTTTTTTTTTTTTTTTGAAAGATTAGAAGCTGGAATGAAAACAAGCTAAAATGAAATAGGCCTTTTTTAAAATGTAAAGTACAGAAAAAAAGTTGAAAAATAAAAATTAATTCTCCAGTAAAATATAGATAACCAACATTTCTACTTAATTAAGGTAATGAAGTATTTGTATTTTGTAACATGACACCTTATTATTAGTAGTATTCTATAAACACTAAATTGGCTACTATTCTAAATATGAGCTTATTTAGAGTCTCACTCATTTTGCTCTCACACACACTGACACATCCACACACAAGCCTTCCTCCTGCCCTCTGTCTTATACAGCATTACATAATCATGTCATTATATGTTCGCTCGTCCTGATTCTAGCCATGCAAGTGAGCTGAGTAAAACTGGTTTGCGGCGTTGCGCGCGGCGAGAACATGCCTCGAAGATTCGTTAGTAGATGAAAAGAATGCGCTTGTATAGGGAAAGACCTCTCTTTCAGACCGGAAATGAGTTCAGTTTGGTGGTGCGTGAAGTACTGTTGCCTGGAAATTTAGGCTTCTGTGTTAGCGTGCTCACAGCATGCTCCAAAAATTAACATTAGCATCCGCCTGACTAGCATCAGAGTTCCTACAAGTGTCTTCACTCAGCAGAAATCTTGACAAAATCCCCAAGCATTTTTTTCCTGGTCATACAAGACCAGTCTTCTATTTACTGCAGAATCAAAAGAGGTCAATTAATGTAATATTGAATTTCAGAAACTTCAGATTTCTGGTGCTCGATGAAAAGATACAACTTTTTACTTTCAGTTTATAATACAGCTACAGTTTTATCAATTTACTTGGAACTTCAAAGGCAAGCATCAGTAGACCCCAAATGATATATACACTGATCAAGCATAAAATTATGATTTAGGACCACCACAGAGCAGATATTATTTGGTTGGTGGATCATGTAGGGTGTGTAGGGCTGAAACGCATGGATTAGACAGGGTCACTGCTGAACTCTACAGGAATAGTACACAAACAGCATTCTGTGAGAATTGTCTTGTGACCACTGAACTCAAACTGTGCAAATGAACACAGATGAGCTTCTGTCTCTGACTTAACATCTCCGTGTTGAAGCAGCTAGACAGGAGTGTTTAATAGAGTGGACAGTGAGTGACAGAGTGTTTAAAAACTCCAGCAGCCCTGCTGTATCTGATCCACTCGTACCAGTGCAGAGAATGACTTACAACCTAAATAAAATCTGTGGTCCTTCGGGGTCCTGACCAGTGTTGTGCGTGAACGAGTTCAAAATATTTTTTTCCGTGAACGTTGAACTGAACGCAACACATTTTTTAATAAAGAACTTGAACGTGAATTAGTTCACAGTATGTGCAGACATCACTGTAAATGAACGTTGGCTAGTTAATAACAAAGAGCGCGGAGCAACGAAGCAGAGAGCGCGAGGGCGAGAGAGAGAGAGAGAAAGAGAGAGAGAGGAGCAACGACACGGAGAGCGAGGAGCACGAGGGCGAGAGAGAAAGCGCTGCAATTTAAAAAAAATGGCTAGTGGATGTGATGGCACGGAGACAGACACCAATTCTCCTTATGAACATTTTCATCACCTGGTAAGAAACCCACAATTGCAGTGTCATGAGCAAATGTCTACAATGAGCAGTTTCAAAGAACGTATAGTGATTTCTAGCTTGTAGTGTGAAAAAAAGTATTTATTTGAATCTCACGAAAAAAGTAAAATTAACTGAACTTTGAACTAGTTCAGAATTAAAATTGTGAACTTTGAACGTGAACTGTTCACTTTGAGCATGTATGAACTGAACTTAAACTAGTTCAGAAAAGCTGAACTGGCACAACACTGGTCCTGACCATTGAAGCACAGAGTGAATGCAGAATAATGAAGTATTTAGAGAAACAAAAGGATTATATTCTGTTATTACAGAATCACAAAATGCTTCTATATGATCAGTGGAGCTGAAAAATTAATAATTGGTGTAGAAACAAGGAGGTGGTTATCATGCTTGTTATGCTTGATCAGTGTACATGGGTGGATGAATGCGTAACAGAAAATAAAAGGTGATTAAACTGAAAAAATATGATTTCTGTGTATTATATTATTATAAAGTCTTACAACTCTGATAAATAGAAAAAAATAGTCGTATAGTTGAAATGTAAGTATTTTGATAATTATCCTGATATCTTTTACTGTATTTTGGACTTTTCTTTCTGTTTATGCAGCATATCTATAATATCTCTCTATGTTTGAGAGTATTAACTGTATCTTTTCATTTAATTGTAGATGACTGATTGTTGTATCACTGCAATGTCATATTTAGAGAGAAATTACAGAATCATCTGTGTCTTTCTGCAGTTGGTCTAAATGACACGACCTTTTCAGATTGCGCCCCGTCCCACGCATGAAACAGTCTAGACTGAGGCCATGGCCATAATGCCCAGCTTCTCTCATCTTTAATACTACACATTATGACTCAAGTTATTTGACTCCCGACTTCATTTATTTCTCATTTTTTCCCCTACCCCCCACCTTGTTTCGTCACTGGCTTTGGGCAGCTCGAGGAGCGGGCAGTGGACCTGCGGGCGGCGGCCGCACGCCGCTGACTCAGAGAGACCTTGCCCTTGACCATGGCTGTAACGCAGTGCACAGCACCCAGAGACGGAGAGATTCTCTGTGCCACAACTACGGCACTACCCTTGTCTGCCCTCCATCCCATGAGGGGAGGACAACAACCCCCCCTAGTCAGTCCCAGAGGCCGAAGAAGCACATTCCAGCCGTGTGCCTGGAAAAATATCCACGAGGGCGAATCGCTAACTTGTAATTTGATTTTACTTGAAAGCAAACATAATGCAGAGATCAGACCCAGGGCAGAGCCACAGAGAGGATATGATAAAGGCTTGGCTCTGTGAGTGTGTGTGTGTGTGTGTGTGTGTGTGTGTGTGTATTTACATCTATTCCAAACAATAATCTCATGAACAAAAACCTTTTTATTGCTTTTGCAAAGATTAAAGTTAAAACTTAGCCTCAGACTAAACTAAGACTAAAAAATCCTCTAACAAACTGATATGCAGATCTATTAATTAGCTTAAAATTGTTTATTTATTAAGTATTCATTAAGTGTCTGTAGTTCACAGTGAAGTCAGCAACCACACCCGTTGTCTTCTAACCAGCTTTTCCTCACTGTCAGCTTGTATCCATATTGTTACTTTTTTTTATTTATTTTCTTTAATTTTATCCCTCTTTTTCTTCCCAATATTAAAGGCCAATTTCCCCACCTGATTCTTGATATGGGATTCAAACTATTGATCGACCGATATTGTTTTTTTTTTATGGCCAATGCCATTTTATGGCCAATGTTAGAGATCACAAGTGGCCGATGGCCAATATATAAAGCGGATATTTTGATTTTTAGCTTGTGTTTTCCCCATTAATTCACAATAATAATGATACACATTTAAGCCATCTGGAATTACAGTATTAAAATAGTTTAGTACTCTGAACTCGAACTTGAATTCCAAAGGCTCATACATTTAATGTTTTGAGACACTTTTACATTTACAAAGTGCACAGTGTAAAAAAAGAAGAGGCAATGGAATCTCTTTTACAGTTTATGTAAAACACATAGAATATGGCTAAAATACTGACATAAAAATTACAACAATATTATCTTACCTCAGTTAGTCAGTCAGTGACATTACAGAGTAATAAGAGAATCTGGCCTGTGGGAAAGTAGTTCTTTCCTGTGTAAATAGTTTAGTCTATTCCTTGAGCGGCTGCAGTAGCATCCGCTGAAAAGTACATCTTGATATCCAGGGGAGTGTGGCTGTCTTCTGTGATAATAAATAATAAAATGTAAGAAATTAGTCTTTCATCATGTTAAACTTTTTTAAAGTAAAGTACCTAACTACAGAATTTGCCATTTACTCATTACAGCAGCCACACCTGCTCCAATAGCTGACACCAACCTAAGCACTTTTTATTTACACACTACTCACACATTATAGCTCCACGACACACAGTTAATAATACCTCTATCATTTACACCAACATTCAGTGCAACATTCACACTAATAATGGGCCCGGTAAAAAGCTGAATCCAGTAAGCAGTGGGTAAATTAGCCTATTAACTGGTAGTTAGAGCTTCTTATTACTGCAGTATTTACTCAATCAGTGAAATTAATGAAGGTTGGTACTTGCCGCATTTTATCAAGTCCCAATTAATAATGCCTTTAAAACATGCAGTATATTGTATTTACGTGATGAACACATAACGTAATATAAATGCAAAGGCTACATTAACTGGTTAGGGAGCTGGTATTTCCCCACTGTTTAACTATTTGGCTGTATTTTTTTTGTTTTGTTTTGTTTTGTTTGAGTGATTAGGCTTCAGTATGCACTGTTCTAGAGTTTCTGGGTGCTTTCACACCTGAAAGTCCGGACCGTGGTCCGAATCAAAGTTCATGTTTTTGCTTCATTGTATATATTTGTTCCGCTTATTTTTGTTTTCACACTGCAGTTTAGGGAGCGCACCAAAGACCTTTGTGTGATACTCCTACATCCTTTCATCATCAATTATGTATCGCTGCGTTTTCCTTAACTTGACGCTGATTGGTTTTAGAAGGACATGCGTCTGACGTTGGCGTGTTGATAATTAAGCGGGTGGTTCATTCGGTGGAAAGCCTTTCCAGGATAAGGATAAAATGAATGAACAGATTCATTTCGTCTCCATAGTAGTTAGTAGCTGCTATTGTGTTTTTTATACCAGCAGTAGCAACTTCAGGCACAGTATTCTAGGTTAGTTCAAATTCGCCAAATGAACATGCTTGTCCTGAAGCAACTGTATCCACGACTCTTTTTTCCTGCTTTTCCGGTTATTTTGTGAGGGTACTGACTGCAGCCTGCAGGAAGGCGGAGTTGGACGTTCAGTGCGTCTAGCTCCGCCCACTTTATTAGCGTCATGCCGTCCAGTCCCACCCACTTTGTCAGCATCATGTCTTAGCTCCGCCTTTGAACGGAAGTAAACAATGTACAGGGCAGTTAGCGGACTTTAAATATAATGTGGCGCGTCGTTCGGCTTAAATACTGTGTATACACTACAAGCTTGCGAGACTGACGAGGCGTGGCGTGGTCAAAGTGGGTGGGACTGGACGCGCTGGACGTCCAACTCCGCCTTCCCGCAGGCTGCAGTCAGTAGTAGATGTTTATTTTTCGTCTTCTGCTGCCGTTGCTAAGGAACGCCTGTTCAACTTCCTGTAATTGATCTGAAATTTCGAACCATCCAGAAAGGCGCTTTCACACTGCAGGCGAACTGGACCATGGTTCAGAAGATCCGGACCGAGACCACCTCTCTTGGTCGGACCAAAATCTGGTCCTTTGGTCCGGACTGTGGTTCGCGGCCCCTTTCACACCTGCTACTTTGGTTCGGACCAAACTGAAAAGTCTGAAAGTCCGGACCAAACAAGGCAGGTGTGAAAGCACCCTGAATCATAAACAGGAGTTTCTCTCCTCTGGGTTAGCTGAGTTAGCTGAGCTGAGTTAAAGTAACCAGTTGGCGTTAGCTAGCTGTTAGCGTTAGCTGGCTGTTAGTGTTAGCTAGCACAGAGGCTACTAGACAGTAAAACTCCATCTAACACAAAAGCTTTACTGCTCATTATTAAAGCCAATCGGATAGATGCCAATTATCTAAAGAAACAATTAATCGGCTGGCCGACATATCCGTTGATCACTAATTCAAACCTACAGTCCTTTGGAATTTAAGTGAGTCCAGAGTACTAAACTATTACTAATAGTGTAATTCCAGATGGCTTAAATGTGTATCATTATTATTGTGAATAAATGGGGAAAATATAAGCTATAAAATCGACTTAATATCGGCTTTATATATTGGCCATCGGCCACTTGTGATACAGTGGACCATCTTCTTCCTTTTTGGTATTCTTTGATTTCCAATAAAAATTCTCTTTTTTTTATATCAAATTCCACTGCAAGTTTCTGTGTGACCATGATAATATAAATACTAAAATCTGTGCTAAACACAGTACATTCCCAATACAGAATTTTAATGTTTATACACTGATGTCACTGATGAGCTATCACTTATGGGCACTCCCACACAAGTTTTTTTAGATTATGTGAATTTTCTACTTGTTTCAAAAGCAATGATCATTTTTATAAAAAATAATATGTTTATATTTAAGTATGTACTGTATGTACATATACAATTACATATTACTGTACATATCTGTAAAAAGAAATATATGTATGACTGCCATGCCCAGCTGGTCTTCCAAAGAAGAGCTGGATTTTTTTAGCAAAGTGATTTATGATTTATACATACTGTATGATATGTTTGTCCTGAGGTTGTAGAAAAACAAGCCTTGTGTGTATGTCAGAGAACGAAATTGAGACAGAAAAACAACAGCCCTGAAACTAAATTCACAATGTACTGCTTAATAAATATACACATTACAGTCTTCAGACGTGAGAGACTGTCTATTCTATTGTGCATCTCTCTCTCTTTGTGTGTGTGTGTGTGTGTGTAAATGGGAAGGTGGTGTAGATAGGGTGCAGAATAAACCTACTAGTGGGTCTGTTTAGTCAGACATGTGAATGTGTGTCATGAGTGAGTGGTTACATGTTCTGAGTGTGTGTGTGTTTTGTGTGTGTGTGTGTGTGTGTGTGTGTGCGAGTGTGTGTGTGTGTTTATGCTGGCTAAAACTGGAAGAACAGCACAGCAGAGCTGGTAACATCAGAATAAGCAGCTGTCTGCTCCGTTCAGCATCACACACAGTGCAGTGCTGACACCCAGAGCGCTCACCACAGTCTCACACACACACACACACACATCACTAACACACTCCAGCTTCTCTCTCTCTCTCGCTCTCTAACTCTCTCTCTCTCTCACACACACACACACACACACACACAAAAACACACACACACATACAAGCACACAGGTGTGACCGCACTCCTGAAGGCTCAGATATAATGTGGAGAATGAGTATCAAAAACATACAGTAATGTTCTTCACTCCCATCACTACAGTACTGCATTATTAACATCATTTACACTGCCAGTTAAAAAGTTTTATCTAAATTATATCTAAAATTGATCAATTAAAAAAAAAACACATTTTCATGCAATTCACAGACAATATTGTGCATTTCACAATGAATTTAAGTGTATCAGATGATTTTTAAAGAATAAAAATGTTTGTATTAAAGCCTATTGTTGTATAGAGGCTTATTTTTTCTTTAGAGGCCCATCAGTCCATTGTTGTGTTAAGGAAAGAAGGCTACTCAATGTGAGATATTGCCAAGAAACTGAAAATATCTTACCATGCTGTTAACTACTCCCTTCGTAGAGTGACAAACAAGGACAGAAAAAGGAGTGGGAGGCCCCGATGCACAACTGTGCAAGAAGATAAATATCTTAGTGTGTGCAGTTTGAGTAAAAGATGCCTTATGGACTGTCAACTGACAGCTGCACTAAATGGAACCCGTCAAACACCGGTGTCAGCATCAACGGTCAAGAGGCGACTTAAGGATGCTGGACTTTATGGCAGAATTGCCAAGAAAAAGCCTTACCTCACACAGGCCAATAAAAAGAAAAGACTGCGATGCGCCAAAGAGAAAAGACATTGGACACTGGAAGATTGGAAGAAGGTGTTGTAGACAGATAAGTCTAAGTTTGAGGTCTTTGGATCAAATAGAAGAACATTTGTGAGGTGTATGACCAATGAAAAGATGCATGACCAACGCTTAATGCCATCTGTCAAGCATGGAGGCAGCGTGATGGTCTGGAGATGCGTTGGAGGTGGTAATATAGGAGACTTATACAGAGTTGAAGGGATCTTAAAAAAAAAAAAGGCTACCACAAGATTTTGCAACGCCATGCCATAACCTGTGGACAGTGCTTGATTGGTGACAATTTCATCCGACATCAGGATAACAACCCCAAACACATCTCCAAATTGTGTCGGCAATATTTAAGAAATAAGGATTCAGAGTGGTCAGTGAATCAGACCAACTCATGGCCACTTTACTCGACTCTTTGACTTGATTCATGTTCACTCATGCACATTGTGGAAGTGAAAGAGGGAAGGTAAAAAACAATTATCAGAAATGGTGGATCAACACCAGCAGATCACATGTCTCTCCAAACCATCACTGATTGTTGTCACGTCTGGTGCTGTTAGCTCCTCTGTCCCTTCCACATCCAGCTCTAACGGAGGTTCTCAGGTCAACAACTACATTACCCAGAATGCACCACCCGCTGACATCACGCACTCACCTGGTCACGTGACACCTCACCTGCTTCCTCCAGGAAGTCCCGAATACTGATTACTGGCACTATAAAAGAGCACTCCACACAAACACCCACGCCGCGTATTGTAGGTTCTCCTCATTACAAAGCGTTCTATATCTCTCGTCTCAGTTTATCTTGTGTAGGACCTTGCCTTTGTTTTTCTCGACGCCGATTATTGCCTTGCCTCTGATATTGGATTGCTTGTGTATTACCCGGACTGTGTTTTCACTAGTGATGGGCAGATGAAACCTCATTGGGTGTATGGCACATTTCCCAAACTGTATCGACACTGTGTTGAAACTGTGTTGCTGTATCACTTAATGGCGACATCTGCTGGACTAAGAAAGTCATTGCAAGCAACTGCGCGAGGAAATGCATCGGTCACGTGGTTTTCCTTAAAAGGATACGCGGTCTGACACAGGGGATCGCCTTGTTTGCTCGGTGCATGCGCTGAGGTTCCAGTGTCGTCAGACCCATCGCTACCAAACGATACAGGAAGTGTATCGGTCACGTGGTTTTCCTTAACTTGATACGCGCACCGACACGGGGTTTCGCCTTGACAGCTCGGCGCATGTGTCGAGGTTTCAGGGTCATTAGACCCATCACTAGTTTTCACTACTGCCTCTTGGATTACCTCTGACATTGGATCTCTCGTGTATGAACTCTGGACTGTCTCTCGTTTATGGTATGGTTCTGTCTTCATTGCTCTGGTTATTGGTGATTACTCATTTTTCTGTATTGACTACGTCTTACATCTGTTTATTTTATAATAAACACAATTTTATCAGTATCTGCACGTGTCTGCGTTCTGTGCTCACCATGACAATTGTGGAAACTTCACACTAGCCCTCAAGCAGCTTGGACTGTGTGCCTCTCCACTCTTCCTCCAGACTCTGGTCCCTTGATTTCTAAATAAAATGTAACATTTACTGATTAACAGTGATGGTTTGGAGAGACATGTAATCTGCTGGTGTTGATCCACTGTGTTTTATTATCAAGTCTAAAGTCAGTGCAGTTTTGTTTTCCCAGAAAATCTTACAGCACTTCATGCTTCCCTCTGCTGACAACTTTTATGGCGATGCAGATTTCATTTTCCAGCAGGACTTGGCACACTGCCCACACTGCTTAAAGTACCAATTGGTCTAATTTTCTGAGACATTAATTTTTGGGTTTTAATCGGCTGTAAGCCATAATCATCAACAAGAAATGAAATAAACACTAAAAATCTATTTCACATTTTTAACTGGAAGAGGGAAGGTAAAAGTAGTCACAATAGCCAGAAATGCCAGTCTCTAAAAATTCTATGTGAATGATTTCCACATTTACTTTCTGTGTGCTTCTGTGTTTGCACCATTCTACGGTTAGTTTCTTCACTATAAAAAAAATCCATCTTTTTCACACATAAGTACAGTGAAGTTGTGTATCTTTTGTCATTTTTGATTATCTTGGTGAACTGGTTCTGAACTGCAGATGAGCAACGAGAACCAAGAGGGTATCTTCCTGCCTCCTCATACACTGAACACTCACTCAGTCACTCACGCGCTCATGCAGAAACCTGTGAGCAGTCAACTCACTACACTGGGATCAAAAATAAAATCTTAACCTATTTGCAGTGTGTGTGTATAAGTGTGTGTATGCATGTGTGTTGGATTTCCACCCACCACAGTGAAGGATGTGTCAGGGATGGTTTGTTCTGTGTGAACTGTTTGGAAGCGATCCCAAGAAGCTACTTCTGAAATGCTCAGCACCCAAACCGACACGCTAGTGCTGCCATCAAATCCACGCCTTCACTGTTGTAGTCACCATATACAAACCATATATCAGTTTTGACACCTGCTCTATATTTGGGAATACTTTTTAAAACTGGGCTTTTGAGTAGATACAGCAGTACAGTGCTGTGAAGAAGTGTTTGGACCCTATGTGAGTTTATGGATTTGTGCCCATTGTTCCACTTTAGGCTATATGTAAAGTAGTGTTTATGTAAATTAGTGTTTTAGAGAAAGTATTTAACACCCCCAGTTTCATGCACTCTAAAGCCCTATCCTGACACGATTAGTTTCTCAGGGGGTTCTGGGGTAATTTTCTCTTTTATTGGGGGGTCCTCTGTGATTTTTGTTTTCTGTCCGGAACGACCATGTACGTCCTCTAAGAAATTACAGAAATGACTGTTTTTCAACCTCTGCAGTCCTCCAGTAATGTCTGAGTTTTGTCACCTCGCATTTAATAAAATAGCTATTCGTCCACTGCCATACACCTGAAAAATACACTTTGGGGAGATCCATGAAACACAAGGGCAAGTGAAAATGGAGGAGCTACTGAATGCGTCAGTCATGTGACAGAGAATGCCAAAAACTCACTGGTCCTCCTGTTTTTTCAACTGCAGTCCGGATGCAAGAGTTTTATCACTGAGTGGAAGTGTGAAATATTTTTTACAGACATCCCCCAGAGAAACTAATCCCATCCGGATAAGGCTTTATGTGCACTACCTGGCCAAAATAAAGTCTCCACCTGGATTTAACTAAGTTGATGGTGATCTGGAGTTGCTGCAGTTGCTCAGGTCTAGATTCAGCAACAGTATGTGCTGAAAGAATGAGGTCAGCTGACTACCTGAATATACTGAATATAGACCAGGTTATTCCATCAATGGATATTTCAAGATGATAATACCAGGATTCATGGGGCTGGAATTGTGAAAGACCTTAACGTCATTGAGAATCTTTGGGATGTGCTGGAGAAGGCTTTGTGCAGCGGTCAGACTCTACCATCATCAATGCTGCTGCAAGATCTCGGATTTAAATAAATCTTGTGACATTGCAGAAGCTTATTGAAACAATGCCACAGTGAATGCGTCAAAGCAATCAAAGCTAAAGGCAGTCCGATGTATTTAACATAGTTATGTGTGTAACAGTGACAGTGTCTACATGCAATCAATAATCTGATCACAATAAGATTTTTGCAGTTATCTAATTATTCATGTGGTTATTATTTTGACCTTTCCCCCCTCGCCTCAACCTGGCTCTTGGAAAAACAATTGAATATCCATGGCTAACTGGCTAGCCTGACTCTAAGTTTCTTCTCTTTAAAAGGATCAACAGGAGCTGGTTCCTTATAGTGACCATGTGATTGGTCAAGATGTGTGGTCTTCAGGTTCATAATCATCCTCTGCGCTGTCCACTGTGGGTGGTAATGGTTTCCATGACATTTTCCCGGTAAACACGTGACTCTGTGGCTCAATAAATGCAAAATTTTAGCACCGCTTAAGAAACAGCATGTCCTGAACTGTAGAGTAACTGTACTTCTAAAAGTAATAGTTTGACATTGTGTAGTACTGTTTTGTACTTATGTTGGTACAAAGCTTTGATTATAGGCAATTTGTCTAATCATCAGAAGTTAAGTGAATTAACAACACAATGTTCTCACATTGTTGATACATTAAGATTATTAGAGACATAATATCTCCCATTTTATATTAACTTGATTTCAATCAAGTAAATAATGTCAAGAGATACCAACAGTGTGTTAACATTATACATATTCACAACTAACAGTTGTTGCCTTTATTTAATACAGTAAGTTATTAATTAATGTCCTACACCTTTAATAACTGATACATAAAAAAAATTGGCTCCTGGCATCCTTTCTTTGCTACTTTCTATTAGGTTTACGTGTATACTTTATTTAGTTGTTGATTATCTGGCCTCAGTGTGTAAGGATCTAAGAGAAAGCTAACTCTTTTTCTTCTGCTAAGAATGGCTTTATATAAGCTATAGAATAAGTTATAAAATGTGGAGAATGTAGAGCTAAGATTCTTGCCCAAGGACTCTTATTAGTGTAGACTGGTGGTCTTGAGGATCAAACCCCAGTCTGCCTCAGGGACGGCAACCAAATGAAATGTATTTATTGACAATACTGAACTTTGCTTAGCTGTGTACTGTATTTGCTTACATTAAATAATATTACATGCTCAATAATCTTCCTCAGATCTCAATGTTCCTATCTATTGCTTTTTTCCTCCACTTCATTCTCCTTGTTCTCTGTCCTTTCTTGTACCTCATGTCTCAGCTCTCCGTCTCTCAGATCGTACATGGCCACTAGCGAGTGCTCGCAGCCTGCAGGCCCCTCCTCTACAACTGACATCTGCTCCTTGACTGAAGATGACAACATGGCCTGCGGTCTCACAAAGGTCCCGACCTCCAGTAGGAGCTTTTCCACTAGCCAGGCTTCGGCCGCAGTGAGGTGATCAGCATCACATTCTTAACGACCTTCCACGGCAGCTTCTACAAGACTGCGAGTGGAGAGTGCTGCCAGAGGGAATCATCAGACCTGTAAGCAGGGGGATGAAATGCTGTGCAAGCATTTGGTGGGTGGTGGTGCACAAGGTCAAAATGGAGCTACAGCAGACAACACTTTAATCCATTTTAATCCACTCTTAAATTGAGGGGTCTGTAATAAGAGGAGCTATACTCCTTTTGGATCTTCTGAGTTAGCAGTAAATGTGAAAATGAGTGAAGCTAATTGTAATCTTCAAGACCCCTGGCCACAGATGAGTATAGCCTCACCATGGATAGAACCAGTGTCAAAAAGTCTCTAAAAGATGGGGCTAAAATTTTGCACAGCCAGTCTTTCTAAAGCTCTCAAGGAGATTTTTCCTGACATACAGGATGCTCACGGTATGCATCAGGGACTTGAAGACACATTTTTGGACAAGCTCCTTTGTGGGTGATTCTCATGAAGACCTTCACATTAACATAAAAAAGTTTTTTACCTCATTGCAGCATTTTTTCAAGTTGAGAAGCTAAAATAGAATGTGTATTTTACTATATTGATTATTTTTTCATATATTTTTTTTGAAATAGAATTTTATTATCATTTGAATCTTATATGATGCAGAATAATTCTCATTACCGTTACAGTAAATGACGAAGCTAGATCAACGGTTCAAAACAGTTTTTGATGATTAATTTCATATTTCCACAACATATTCCATCAACTTAACAGCACAGTCCTTGACAATTACTTTGATATTTTTTATGTATTTATTTATATTCAAGCAACTCTCATTACCGATACAACATTTGTAAAATATATTTACATTTTTTAATTAATGGAAATTATTTTAGAATATGTTTGATCAAAAACTCATGTGGACAACAGGTGAGGGATATACTATAATAAAATGAAGAAAAGTTATGATAAGATGTGAAACATTAAAAAAAAAATTAACATTTTAGATCCATAACGGTAATGAGAACACAATAAAACGGTAATGAGAATAAATGTAACGGTAATGAAACTTATTTAAGGCAATTGTGTAACAAAACATGGAACCAGAAAAACAAGCAAATATTATACATATATACATTAACACTAAATATATGTGTATATATATATATATAGTTCAGGGTGTTTTCTTTTTTTATTTTATGATAGGTTGATAATGTAATTATTGTGACAAGTCTATTTAAAACAATACATATTGTTAAAATGTATTAGTATGTGTCATTTGTTTAGTCTTTCAGTTGTTGATGACATAAACCACTGACAGAACTACTAGGCTTCTTCAGTATACAGTATATAATACTGAATCATAACACATAAGTTAAAAATGGTGACGGTCCGAACTTTGGCCTGGTGAAATTTTCTCTAGCTGGACCGTATTGAATTCTAATTAAATACCCTTGGTGTAGTGGGTCAAATAAGTATTTAAAATTTTGTTGTGTTTTCCTGGATACATAAAAAAATATATGTTTGCAAAAATCTAACTTTTTAAAAATTACTTCAGGTAAATACTTTGACAATAAAAAAAACAACACGAACAGAAAAAAAATGTTATTTGGAGATATAGAGAGGTTTATTTTGAGGTATAAAAGAACATTATTGCACAGTTCAAAGTTCATACAGTCATCCCAAACAGTAAGATGTCAAAAAATAAATGAAAAAATGCATTAATAAATGAAGTCACCAGTGAAACACAAATAAAAAACACACAAAAAAAAACATTTAGTATTGTACCTGATATTCCTTCACAGCAGACTGCGTACTTTGTGTTTATTCTTTACAGTATTGTTAACCTACACTGCTGTCTAGTGGTGGAATCACAGAGTAAATGGTGATCTGATTCTAAACATGGGACTTTAAGATTGATCTCAAAGATTGATATTTTTTCTATTGTTTGTCTAAAATTATTTTACAATACTTTTTCTTAAAATAATGATTAATATTTAGTATTTTTATTGAAACTCATCATCATCATCATCATCATCACATGATTTCAGTTCTTTAAACTTAAAAAAAATTAAAGTTGACTAAAAGGAATGTTAGCTTGATTTCTGGGATAAATTTAATTTATTTGTGGTAAATGATCACCCTTAGTAATACTCTATAAAATAATACTCTATAAAAAAAATACTGCATACTATATTGCTTAGTTCTATGTAGTAAAATGTGTAAAGTGTAAAAGCAAAAAAAAAAAATCACTGTTTGGTTGAGGTCATATCACAGCCAACATCTAAAAAATCACTCAAAACTGATTTTAAAGGCTCAGATTTTCTCATACACATGTGCACAGAATGTGTCAAATTTGGACAAAGCAATAAAATGCCACTTCAACACTGTAATGTAAGCCAATGTAGCTTTAAAGAGGCGGAGTTGTAGCAGATTTTCACTTCAACCAAGACAGAAGCGCATCTGATTATTTTGATCAATATAAAAAAATAACAGTTTAGAAAGACCAATCAATGTGAGCTGATATGTTGACTGTTTTATCTTATTTTTTTATTTAGGATATTAAAACTTCATATTACAGTTCCAATATGTAAATATTCTTAAAGAAAAGCTACTGCCCTCAGAAATTGGCTTATTTGCATTATTTGCTGTTACTTTATGGTTGTATCAGTGGAATAAAATTCTCTTGTTTATCATTTCTGTGACAATATACTTTCCAAAGAAACAAATGTATCCTGACAGGCCTAAGAAAGACTCTGACTCCCCATTTGACTCATGAAAATGTTTTCATTAAAAGAAGGAGATTTAAGCAGTAATTAAGAGCTCACGTCTCCATCTGCTGGCCAGAGAATGAACTGATCTTTATTTTCTTTACGTTTTGCAATGCCTTCTACTGCACCTAGTAAAACTTTAGGAGGTACTATGTAGTAGTATTAAAAAAAAAATACACATGGCAATGTGTCACTTAGACATATCTCAATAGTCTCAATATGCATCTAGATCAGATTTTACTCTATTTTGAGATATTACTGAGTTTCCTAAAATACTACCTCACTTTTAAATTATAATTGCTTTAAGTAGTGCTTTGGTGTTAATAGAATTACTGTTTTACTGTGATTTCCAAAACAAAAAAATCATGATGTTAATTTGCTAGTTTAAAAACATGCCTTCAGCATATGTTTCTTTTGTGCAGAGATGATAAGAGAGAAAATAGACAGCAGTGAGCAGTTTGATAAGCTTTAGCTTCTCATAGGAAGACTCTTCTATAAGTAGAGTCAGGAGGGAGAGGGAGCAGAATTAATGGGTGAAGATGGGGTGGTGGAGGGTTGCCAAAACTTATCATGATATGTAAGTGAAGAGCAGGGTATTTATAGGATGTTTGATTAGAAGAGGGAGGTGCTTCAGGCACATACCTCCTCCCAAAATTGAGTTATTTTATAACAACACTTTTGTGGCAGTGATTTTCAATTTTTTCATATTTTAATTAATTTAATTAAGTATTTTTGCACAGTTTGTTACTATTTTGGCACATTTACAAAAAAGTTATAAATCTTTCTTTAAAAAAAAAAAGTAATCGCTTACATATTTGAATATTTTTTTTTTACAGTTTAATTGGATTAATGAAACTAAATGAAAGGTAAGAATAGAGGAAAGGGTGATTATTTGTCTTTATTCAGTTTAGTTGTGGAGCATTATTCACCCTCCTGGTGTTAATTTAAGAGAGAGCCATAGAATGGTCATAGGTGATCTTTTTGTTGTTGTGTCTTCTCGTTTCTTGTAGACTCCTCTTTGGGTGTCCTTGGAAGGCTGTTGTTTCTTGAAATAAAACTCAGTACACACTGTCTTCTTAACCGGAACAAATATTTATTTCAGTCAGAAGCAAAGTGTGGGAGAGAGCTTTGTCAATTCTCGGTGTCCCAGGTGTTCTCTCTCCCCGTCTTGCAGGCTAACCCGTTTAAATAGTCCCTTTCAACCGCCCTATTTACAGCTTTACCATATATGTAAATATGGCCTTTTGAGAAGCGGCATGTTGTTTACCTGCAACCACTTGTGACATGCCAATCATGTATAGAAATGGACTTCTCAAAATAGTTTAGCTGGACACATGAACTTCTCTAGGCTACAGGCCTCTCAAACCAGAAGTGGTGGCCCTCCATAGCACAGAAATACACCTCATTGTCTTTCTCCTTGTTAAAATAAAGTTGCCAATCAGCACTACTTCTGCATTTCATTTAGCTCCCAAGTCAGTATCAGTTAAAAATTCATTAATAGTCATATGAGTTGGTAATAATGCATTTTGCAGTATTTTGCACATCCAAACAGCATGGAAACATGTTCACAGTAAAAAAAAGTGGTACAGTACTGTGTGTACGACTGGCATAATGAGACACAAAAAGTGCTAATAAACTGTAAAATAACACTGCTTTTACTACTGTTGATGAGCAGGGCAGCCATCTTGGATTCCAAACTGGGGGTTGAAATATTCTCCCAACTTCCCAAGTAGAAAATCACACATGTAGGATTTCAAAAATCCTACTGCATTTTACACAATATAAAACGCACCGGATTATAAAGTGCACCAGATTAAAAAAACGCAGTATCAATGAATGTCTATTTTCTGATCTATTTTCATACACAAGGTGCACCAGATTATAAGGCGCATTAAGTGATGCTAGTAAGGATGCCTATATTGAAGTGAGCAAGGGTGTCGCCATCTTTCTCTTCTAATGGTGAAGCTGGGGGAAATGCCTAGGTAATCAAAACTGTAATTCTTGAAAAAAACAAAAACATTTTCTTTTAAAGTCAAATGAGCGCTGAATGTTAATCTAGACAGAATTCTCTCCTGAAAACCATTCATTTAGGTGAGTAAAGCACTTCCGTTTATTCACAGTAAGCTGAGAACTCCAGTATTTTGTCCTAGGGTGAGAGCTAGCCACAGTTAGCAGCATAGCCAGCTGCAGTTAGCAGTGCTAGCCAGCCCCAGTTAGCAGCGGAGTAGAATTCAAACATAAGGCACACTGGATTGTAAGGCACACTGATAATGTTTGGTAAAGTTAAAGAATTTTAGGTGCACCGTATAGTCCGAAAAAAAAAGAAACAGTATTTAAAACTAGGCGTGTAAATGAGACGCAGCATATGGCTTGGCCTTGTTACTTTACTCCCAATGAGGCTCCAATATTTTTTTGATTCATTATTATTATTCACATTATTACTCACATTATTCATCCGTCTTAGTTACAATTAAACCCTGCAATTTCACCAGCCTTCCAAACAGCCCTGCCTTAGACATTCTTTATACGGTCCAAAGGTCACGACCCTGAGCACTGTTCATAGAAGACACTGATGGGTGTTCCGTAGCGCTGCTTCAGGTAGGTCTCCAGAGTGGGGAGAGGCATAGGCCGGACATCGTAGCCCAGGAAAGCCTTTTTCCGTTTTGGATTCACCGGCACAATCTCCTCAGTGCTATTCGGATCATTCCGTCCGATGGCTGCGTATGAGGGAAACGTGTCGATCAGGCTTTTCGGAAGGTTCTGGCTGAAGTTCTGGCAGCAGTATGCCGACCACAGGTACTCTGGGATAGCGACTCTGCCCTTATCCTTCAGCCATCGGTCTTTCTCATACGGGATGATCCCAGTCACCACATGTGCCTCCCCCAGACAGTACGCCTGGAGTCTCTGGCTGACGCTACCTTCCAATTTGGCCCAGGGTCCGTCGTTGGAGCCAGCCTTTTGCGGGACCACGTTGGTGAGGGTGAAGGTGGCGTAGCGGTCAGTGGGGTCAGTGTGGTGCTGGCTGGGGTTCAGGTGGCCGCGGGTGTAGCTGGAGTTGATGTAGTCTTCCTGAACAGCCTGGCTCTCCACCACGTTCTGGTCCACTTTCGCCGGCGGTATGGGGAATGGTACCATGTTACCATCGGCTTTGGAATTGGCCAGCTGGAAGAGGAAAAGAGAAAGAGAGATTATTTCACAGGATTATTGTGGACTTTTTTTGTTGAAGGGACATAACCTCAACCTGAACTCACTTTGAACCGAAATCAAAAGATTTTGGACTCTCATGGTTTTTAAAAAAAATCAAATTTCTAAAAGGATCAAATATAAAGAGAAAGCAGGAATGCAGTACATAGCAAATTAATGTTAATATATAATTTAACAAAATGTCAATCAATATTAAAAGAACAATGATAATCATAATAATTTAAATAGTATCAATTTGTTTTTATTGTTTAATTTTTTTTTTAAATGTTTAATATTATTATAATAGTTCATATTATTGCTGTCCAACAACTCTTAAACAATGCATGTTTGATATGACTTGAATCTGTCAAATTTCTTCTGCATAGGCCAATAGATAAGCTCCAAAAAAAGATGAAAATGTTTTGTCTAAGGATGAAATATACTAAATGAATTAATTTAAATAATTATACCTCTATTTTATGTAATATGTTGAAGTATTTACAAAAAATAAAAATTAGGTGCAAAAAATACAGAGTAATTATACTGTAATCAAAGTAAAAAAAGATATATATTTTTTATATATATATTATTAATGGGGAGCAACAAAAGCTTTTCATATACACTTGAGAGAGCCAGAGAGATTTTGGGAAGGGAATCCTTGTAAAAGTGTAGAGCAGAAGGTTACTAACAAAGTCTGGATTACCAATGTGGGCAAAATACATTTACTCATTTTAATTCCACTTCTTCCAACAAAGACGGACTATACATAAACAAAACTGGAACTTGCCCAGTATCTTTAGTGTCACAAGTAAAATCTGTAATTATACTTAACAATGTTCTGAAGCTAGGGTTCTTAATCTGGGGGTCCTGGCTGTTGTATTTGGGGAAAAGCTTAAGAACCCCTGCTCTAAAGTAAAATCCATAGTGAGACGGTTTGAATAGAGCTGAATCTCCAATCTCCTAGCAGAAAAACCTTCACACCAGAAAGAGTGAACACGGAGGAAAGAAAGAGACAGTGCGATCCCCTGAACGAGAGTGCTAACTAACAGATAAGCCGAGAGAGAGAGAGAGAAACAGAGAGATAGAGAGAGAATGAGATATATATATATAGCGAGAAAGAGATAGAGAGAGAGATAGAAAGAAAGAGAGAGAGAAAGCACATGTCAACAAAGTGCAGTAGGTTGGGTGGTAAACCACAGAAAATTTCCTCTTTTCAGCTTCACTTCCTCTTCTACATCTCAAGTTTATTCTGAACACACTTACTCTAATAGAAACCAATGACTTACTTTATTAGCTCTAATTACTGGGGTATGACCTATAGTGAATGAGTGATACTGATATGGTTCATACTGTATGTGCAAATGACTTTACAGTAGAATAAAACAGACTTGTATGTAAATATCTAAAACAGACTAATAATAATCTAAAAGTCATGCTTTCATGATTTAAATGAATATTGGTTATCATACCATATATAAACAAACATCCAGATATCATTCATTGTATTTTCTTAGTGAGAAGAGCCCATTAATATGACATTTTAGATGTCTTGTGTTTTTGTCAGGGCCAGGCAGGGATGAGACAAGCTTAGTAAGTAAAGCTCATTGCTCTATAAAAGGGTGCAATTGCATTATTATGCAATTATATTATCAGTAAATCAGTGGCACAAAATGCTCTTAAAATGATAATAATATTGTTTATCACATTTACTTTGACCGTATATCCAATCGAAAATAGTTATCATGACAGGTCAAAAACATGAAGTTGAATTCTGCCTTTGATTGTATGCAGTACTTCTATACTTGAGATCTACCGAAAACTATGGAAACAAGAAAATTATTTCTCTGATTCTTTTTTTCTGTGGCAGAAATGCAGAATGAATCACACATCTTTACAAAAAAAGCACAAAAATAGCAGGAATTTGGTTAACTGGTAGTGTCGGGTCACCACACCTCTTATTCCTAAACAATTTGCCCAACCAGAATTTCTACACTACTACTACTACAGTATTACACAGTATTACAGTATGTCCAAATTTTATATCGCTTTGCTTCTACAGTCATCACAATTTTTGTGTATGTGAAAATGTTAAAATTAGATCAGATTTTTTTTTCATGCCTATATAAAAGTAAACCAAAGAAAATCAGCTGACGGAAAAAAATGATAGAAATAATACTGTGGATTTGTTTAATTGAAACCAAGTAGATGAGTATTACAGTTAATCCTTGTTAGACACAACAGAAGAACTGAACAGTGGCCAACATAATAGTAAATTTGTTTAGTCCCAGGACAGCCTTCTATTTAAAAAACAAAAGGGAAGTGAAACGAAATTTCTAAATACCCCAACAAGTAATGAAGCCTATCTCTCAGACTATGTTCGGTAAATGGCCGCCATCTTGAAATCCGCCTTTTGTAATTTCAGAAATAAAAGGGTATATTCTAGGGGTGCGAGATTAAAATGTGACGATATTTCTCGTCAAACTTTAACCTGTCTCGCAGGGAAAAAAATAGTTTAGTGTGGACCTTTTAAGCGGGATCTGGCAACACAGCAGGAGTGCAAGTCCGGGGGGGAGGGGGTGGAGGAGATACGTTCTGTCATTACTAGCCCACCGCGCTCCGCAAAACCAGCAAGCTGATTGGCTGTTTCTCCTGAGAGAAAATTGATTTGGGGCTTTCATTTGGCGCCCCCTGTAGTGCAGCACCCCTATGCACTTCAAGCATAGTTTTAATATGACTGGTTATGGTTATGCATGGTTAAATTACAAGAGATTTAGGAGAAAAAACACAAACCATAGGCTTAGACAGGTTGTGGTTTGCACTTATTGTTTGCACTATAAGACCTAGATAAGTTTTATTTTTATTTTTTATTCTTATTCTTATTTCTATTTCTTATAAAATGTGTGAGAGAAACCAGTTTGTTAAGTTGTAAGTTGCGTTTTATGATTTTGTCAAATAAAACTCTAGTTTTCAAGCCATTTTTCATTTTTGAAGTTTTCTTTCCCTAGTATATTCTCTATTTAGTATTTATTGGGGCTGTCAACCTTAAAATGTTAATGCACGCGATTAATTTGGAACCAGTAAAGTGTTATTTTTTCAGCGCAATTAATTACAACACTTCTGCAATTTTGACCCCAACTTCTTCCATAATCTGCCCCGCCCAATATGCAGATTTCTTGAATCAGTCCCAACCCGCTCTTTGGAGCTGTTTGCTTGTGGTGAGAACGTGATCTGCTCTCAATCTGACTCAGCTTTCAAATATACTTCTTTTTATTCAAGCTAAACTTCTGATAAAGCACAGTTTAATCTGATATATAAGACAGAATATATACTGCTATGAACAAACACTGTCTCTGCTGCTGCCCCTTGCAGCGTTCACTAATTGCAGCACATTTTGGTGTGTTTAGGTTTGTGCCTGTGTGAAACCAAACCAAACAGAGGGAGAAAACACTCTACGTAAACAAACTCATCTACTGATCCGGACCAGAGAAACCACCTACAGGTGAGAAAACGCCCTTTTATATTCAGCAAATTAAGTTCTAATTCTGAAGTCCTTACAACTAAGCTGAGATGTTCACAATAAAGTAAAAAAAAAAGTTTCAATTTATCATGTATTCTTTATTTCAGCGGCCCACATTGGTTTTTATCTCCCCGCAAACATAAAAGTATATACTAGTCTTTTATTTGACACCACTAATATAAATATAATTGCATTTTACATTTCTTTCTTTCATTTATTTACTTACATTCTTTTATTTACATTTAACTATCCACTACAGAAACAAAAAACAAGTGAGATTAATCGCAGCTAACTACAGAATATTGTTGTGATTAAATCTGATTGCATTTTTTTAATCCACTGACATCATTAGTATTCTGGCCTTCAGGAAATACGACAGCTGTGAGAAAATTGTTATCTGTGGAGAAGAGGATGGACTTCCCCTTTTCAATTTTGGTTCCTCTCAGGGTTTCTTTATTACCACATCTTCTTACCACTGCTGTTTTTGCCTTGCTCAATTAAGTGCGCTTTACCACATGTCACAATAAAATGTCTATTTGTTCTCTCCCTATTTGTTATCTCTAAAGCTAAACTGGTGCTTAGGGTTCATAACTAATGAATAAGATATAAGCAAAGTGTCAGTAGAAAGCTTACAAAAGCATAAAAACATTTTTAAAAAATCATTGTTTTGTCTCACTGCCTTGATATGTTGCATGTATGAATTTTGTAAAGGAAATGTATTGATTTCTTGGTGCAACTAATGCAAAGGGATTATTTTACTGTGATTTATTTATTTAATTCTCTCCATCAAGGAGGGCTTCAGTTAACAGAGAGCTTTAACTGCTTGCAACAGGATGCGGGGGTTTGGGTGCATTCCACACCTGTAGAGAAAGGGCCTGCTCTGCCGAAGATAAGGACACTAAAGCCATGTATGGGCTGTTATGTAACTTTGTGATTCCAGGTTGCTTAAGAGGGGTTGTATAACATACCCCTATGAGGACTGTAAGCTGAAAACTGCCCAGTAACCAGACAGGTCCTGTAAGGGTGGGTTGTGCAGCCCTCAAAGGGCAAGGAAAACCCTATATAACACTGTGATTGTTAGTATATCTGGAAAAGAGGATTCTGCATTGTCGATTCTCCTCCAATAAATGCTACTCACTTGATCCAGACTCAGAGATTTTGTGTAAAACTTCTGTCACTTGAATTTGCACCACAATATTCATGAGCAAGAGCTGACTCCACCAAACTAAAGCATCCCTCCATCCCACTCCTCCACCAGACTAAAGCATCATTATATCGGAACACCAGATCACTTTTTTTATGTTTTTAATTGATTAACATAAATGAACCAATATGTCGACTTTGTCAACACTGTTAAAAGTGTTTTCATTTATGTTTTATATATTTGTATTACTTTAGAACATTTTATTTAGTCATGTTCCAATATCAGATTTTTTAAAACAATTGTATCATGTTATATATTACATTTATATGACGTTTACATCACATCAGGATTTAACTTTAAAATATTAATATTATTTTTTTTAAATAATTTTATTTCTAATTTTTTCCATTTTCTCCCAATTTACACGGCCAATTACCCAACCCAATTAGGACTCCCCCTATCACTAGTAATGCCCCAACACACCAAGAGGGTGAAGACCAACACAGGCTTCCTCCGATACATGTGAAGTCAGCCACCGCTTCTTTCGAGCTGCTCGGTTCTGATGATCAGCTCACAGACGCCCTGTGCTGCGGGCATCACCCTAGGCGTGATATGGGGAGAGAGCGCCACCGACCCACCCGGAGGGAGCAGGGACAATTTTGCTCCCTCTGAGGGCCGGCAGCTTGATGGCAAAGCTGCATAAGCGGGGGTTTGAATCTGCGACCTTCTGCTCATAGTGGCAGCGCTTTAAACTGCTGGACCACTCGGCGCAAAATATTAATATAATTAACATAAATTTAGTTCTCTGCACACAGTAAAAAAACATGAATGAGCTGCTTGATGAATTTATCTGATTTACTTGGTATCAATGTTCTAAAAAGGTCTGGGCTCTTATGGGTTACAATTACAATAATATTGTTTATGGCAATACATTCTAGCACAGTATATCAACCAGGAAAATTTTATTTTTCGTGACTGGACTACTTCATATGGACAAGGCCAGAGTAGGCTACCTACAGCTGGAAGAGAGAAGAACAGAGAGGAGCTGAGCTGAACTTACCTGAGGTTCATACTTCCAGTTTCCTTTAGGTCTCTTGCCCTGAGGTGGGTTGTAGATGTAGGCTGAGAACAGTGGCGTGCGGCGGTCTCGGCTGTACAGCGTGGCGAAATGATACCGGTTATCGAAGCGCTGGCAGATTGGAGTGCCCTGTAGGCCTTTTAGTGGCCAAGCCCGGTGAAAGTAGTTCAAGCATGGCGAGAAATCCCCAACATCTCCAGAACAGAGGTTCAGCAGCGAGCTTAGGAGCAGCAGAACTCCTAAAGCTGTGAGAGGAGGGGTTCTGAAAATGGCCTCCAACATAACTGTCTTAACGTTATATCCAATATATGATATCCAGAAAAGAGGGGAAAGTGATAAAAAAAACTTGACACTTAAAATTTAGTGATTATGCCTCAAGTAGAAGTAAGAGTGGCCCCTACCAAGCAGTAGAATCCAAATCCGTTTTTAATGTGTATTAAACTGGAGTACTACAAAATAAAAAGTTATTTGTCCATGTTTATTGATTATTCTGATGTGTAAGATGTCTGAGTACTATCACAGCAGTCCAGCTCACATTAACTAGATTAAACACAGAAAAAAACAAATACATTAAAACAATATAAAAAACATATTATATGTCTAACAGAAAACTGTACCATAAATACATCGACATGAGTAAACGTACTTACTTCTCTCCATACCCTCTGCAGAACCTCATCCTTCAGACTCGTGACTCGTGTTAAAGGAAGTTAAGAGCCGGCGGTTTATACAGTGTTTCTCTGTCCACATTTTATATTCTTCACCCGTTTTCCGACAAACCCCGCCCCCTGCGCTTGGATTGGCTAATAATAACGACTAAGCTCGTGTTTGGTGTTTGCTCCACAAAGATCCCACCAATAGGAGCGAGGAGGCGGGGCTTGTCCAAATACAGGCGTCTTTAGAAACGATACTTATAGAAAATCAAACAACAAGCACTTTTTTGAGTCATTTTCGCTTTCCCATCCCACCTGCCTACACAGCGAAACTAAATATTGTCACTCACAGCGAAACCTGGCGGTTAATGACGCAAATAATGCCTCTGACTGTAGATCATGCGGAAAATTAGGGCCAACATGACTTCTAGTCAGGTGTAAAAGTAACACCGCATTTATAAAAAAGAACATTTAAAAAAAAAGAGGGGCTGTTTTGCTGCTTCATGTCCTAAAAGTAAGCCTAAATTCATCCACATTGCTGTGAAAAACTCACTGCAAGTTACTGCAAACACTTGCAGTTGTTGCTGATAAGGGTGACCCAGCCAGTTTGGGGGCAGGTTTAGGAGGCAAACACTTTTTTTCACACAGGGTCATGTGTTTTTTTTTTTTCTTCTTCCTTAATAATAAAATATTTTTAAATTATTTAAAAACTGCAATTGTGTTTAATTGTGTTATCTTGGACTAATACTCAAATTTGTTTGATGATCTGAAAAAAACAGACAAACCTTTTCCAAGAAATTAAGAAATCATGAAGTGGGCAAACACTTTTTCACACCACTGTACATGGGTAAGAACTGTTTAGTGGATCACACTAAAAGTATGAATCAGGTACAGCAAGGGTTGCAGAACAGTTTGACAGAAGGTGCATGCATGAAAGTTTTTTTAAGAGTGATAAAGGGGCTCTGCACATAAGGACTTTTAACTAACCTTTACAGTTTTCTGTAGACCAAAGTTTACAGCATACAGTGATAATAAATCTGGTACACTGGATACTCTAAATTGCCAAGACAAATTGAAATCCTAAAATTGATCTGGTGTGTATGTGTAAGTGTGTGCTATGTATGTAAGTTTGTGTGTGTGTAAATGTGTGTATGACTGTGCCCAGACATGGATTGGGTGAATGCTGTAGTGCCCGTTGCAGTCTTCCAGGTGGACAGTTGTTTCCGGTTAAGAATACGCTGTATGCTATTGGCTGCCGCTTCTCACCGGTGTGTGGATGGGTGCTGAGTATGTATGGTTGTGTGTAAAACGTGTAAATTGTGAAGTGTCCTTGGGTTTCCCGAAAGGTACTATATAATCTGAACCTTATTACAGACACAGTGTAATACTTTACCTTTTCATATTTCTGAAACTCAATACCCATATGTAAACAGTCATTGTTTTTAAGTTAAGTTTGCATGGGACAGATGATGCTACATTGTTAAGTCATGATGATGTGTTAATTAATATTAGGTTATATTTTACAATGTTGTTACTCTGTGTTCACCTGATAAAGTGAATTTGGTACGATAAAAGATCCAGGAATAATATATAATGATCCTATGGGCGATGCCCCTGACCCCAGTCCACTCTCGGATGATTCATGTTATATTAACCTAAATAACAGCCAAGCTTAGGCTGTCAAGATAATTTTTTCCCCAACTGGTCCGCTTTTATATGTTTTCATGGAATGTTTTTCTATTTCTTTATTTAATTTATTTTCCACATGAAGATTACATATAAGTACGGTGGCCGAGAAAGCCCAACGCAGTGCAAATTGAAAAGCGCTGCAAAAGCACAAAACACATCCATCAAAATTACAACACAGGCACAGCTAATAGAAAAACGCGCTGCAAAAAGAAAAACGCGCTGCAAATAGAAAAACGCGCTGCAAATAGAACCACAACACAACGGAAGTGAGTCACAACGGAATTTTCCCGGGGGACCTTAAAAGATGCTGTACCAGCTGTATACAAAGGACAATAAGTGGCAAACAAGCTTCTGAAAAGTAAGTTATGTTTATTACCTGTGATTACCACGGTTGTGTACATATTATTAAAAGTTCTGCTTCACAAAACGCCTTGTTTGCCACGTATTGTCCTTTGTACACATAGTGAAGTCCGAGACGTTACTGAAGATGCAGCTTAGCTGGTACAGCATCTTTTAAGGTCCCCCGGGAAAATTCAGTTGTGTTGTGACTCACTTCCGTTGTGTTGTGGTTCTATTTGCAGCGCGTTTTTCTATTTGCAGCGCGTTTTTCTTTTTGCAGCGCGTTTTTCTATTTGCTGCGCCTGTGTTGTAATTTTGATGGATGTGTTTTGTGCTTTTGCAGCGCTTTTCAATTTGCACTGCGTTGGGCTTTCTCAGCCACCGTATATAAAAGAGACATATGGAATCACGTTGTAGAGATTAAAAAAAGGTTAGTCCTCTACAATTCACTGACCTAAACACTGAGACAGTGATTTGGGATGAGCTGGAGCTTCCCAGCGTGAAGAAAAAGCAGCAACTATTGTTCAGCACCTTCAGGAACTCCTTCAAGACGCTGAGAAAACTATTTCAGGAGACTCATGAAGACAATGAGAATAAAATACCAAGAGTGTGCAGATCTGTCCTCAAAGATAAATGTGGTTCTTAGAAGAATCTAAAGTATAAAACATATAACATATAAGTAGCATTAAATTTATAATGTTAAATTTATAACCTTTTGACTAGTACTATATATACATATTTTTATTTAGTCATTTGTGAATTTAAGAGTATCTTACAAGGCCTAAGTAACTAACCTTTTGTTATTTGAATTTCAGAATATGTATATTGATATTGATTACAACACATTTCTATGTTTTTGTTTATTTTTTGGGTGTAATGGTGAATAAATAATGCATATTTGGCAGAGATGAATCAATGTTTGTGGTTTAATTGACCATTGTGTTTCAAAACACAGTCAACAAAAATGTTTGTTAATTTTCACTCTGCAAAGCTCTTTGGTAAACACTTGCAGAACTGGTATTTAATAAATTGCATTAAACTATTTTATTGTAGTGTGCACATGTGTGTGTGTGTGTGTTTAACAATAATATATAATGAATTAAATAAATACGAATTATTTGCATAAATAGGTCAATTAATTCAGATCAATTATTATAAAGAGTTATTATTTAAATAGTTATATAAGAGTTATATATAGTAGCTTAAATCAGACTGTTTTATAGCAATTTACCAGAGTAAGATTGGTTATTATTGCATGTAAAAAAAAATCACTATAATTCACATTTTTTGGCCTAGTCTAAGTGAACAGTTTTGGCAGTTCACACAGTCTGAACTACAGCCAGGGTAAATGATCCACTGAAAAATGAGCAGGTTAATCCAGTAGATCTGTAAGAGACACAGATCCACACTTTATTCTGCATATAATTTTATTTTCTTATTACCTTATTTCTTATTACATTATTTGCATATTTAGCCTGTGAGAGGAAAAACTGGTTTTGTATGATCAAATGGGTACTTTATCATTTAATTAACAAGCACAGACAAAAAAATAAACGTTGAGAACTGACTATAAAATTTGCAACTTTGTGCAAACACTAGATGGCACCCCAGAGCAAATCCATAAAGAATGGTTCATATGAAGCTTGTGCAAATTGTGATTTGTAAAAGTTTAACTGTTTTTATACAAGGACGTACATGTGTTTTATCAAAACAGTGCAGAATAAAACATTAAAACACTTGATATAGTTATAGGACTTGATCTTGATCTTTAAAGACGCAAACCTTTAATGCAAACCTTTAATACAAACAGCAGCGCAAACTTTTAATGATTAACTTTAATGATTAACTTTATTGATTAACTTTCTATCTAATCAGAATTCAGCCTTAAACAAGTCGGATGCAAAAATAATCTACAGAAAATACACTCAGTAGCAATATTAAAATTATATTTTCAGTATTTTATATAGCATTACATTCTTATATTGACACATTTTACTCTTGTTCAATCAGTAATCTCTTAGGGTGTCCTATAGCAATTGTGTTTTGCTATACTGTTAAAGGTATATAAGTTCCTTATAGAACCTTTTGAGGTTCTTCATTTGAAACTGTGGAGGAACCTACTAGAAAAGGTTTGTAGAAGAAATAATTCACTGAGGCACCTTAAGCATTTTTAAAGATTAAAAAAACACGTTAAATGGGTTCCTCCTTCCTCCTTCCTGTTTGCGTTTGTTTATGTGTTTATATAAGAGACCACTTCAGTTTCTGAATCAGTGTCTCTGTTTTTGCTATTTATAGGTATGTGTTTGAGTAAAATGAACATTGTTGTTTTATTCTATAAACTACAGACAACATTTCTCCCAAATTCAAAATAAGAATATTGTCATTTAGAGCATTTATTTGCATAAAATGAGAAATTTCATATTTTATATTTCATATTAGTTCCATATAAGTTCATATTTCATATTCATAAAGTTTTAAGAGTTCAGAAATCAATATTTGGTGGAATAACCATGGTTTTTAATCAGAGTTTTTAAGCATCTTGGCATGTTCACCTCCACCAGTCTTACACACTGCTTTTAAATAAATTTATGCCCCTCCTGGTGCAAAAACTCAGTTCGGCTTGTGGGTTTTTGCCATTACTGCAACACTGCCTGGTCATTTAAATAACACATTTTAAACTGTTTTCTTAAAGTTTTGAGTTAGTTTTTAATAATTGATCTCTTTAATTCATATAATATATAATTTATTTTATTTTCTTTATGTATCTTTGGAACAGAACAAGGTCTTCAACAATTCAGAATGTTTGTGAATCACACTGTCCATGCTGCAAAGTTAAAAAAAAAAAGTCTTACAAAATTAGAGGAAGTGTTATGGGAGTGGGAGTCTTTCCTCTTCCCTCCCCCTCCTCTCTCTCTCTCTCTCTCTCTCTCTCTCTCTCTCACACACACACACACACACACACACACACACACACACACATCTGCAGCCAGTTTACAAATGCCATAATCCCTTTCTCCCCTCTCTGCAGTTATGAAACACTGAATGTGGACTTTGGGTTTGGGCTGCTTTCCAGAAACAGTGCTTATAAAGAGAGAGAGGGGGAGAGAGAAGAAGCCAAAGCTCTACGGTGTTTCCCCTCCACAGCACAGCAGACAGAGCAGTAGGTAAGCTACCAAAACTTCTCCCTTTCTACACACTAAAACACAAACCAGGCCTGTATCTGTGTGAGATTTGAGCCAACAAGGCTTCAGCTCCAGAAATGGGAATTGTGGGTGTTTTCTTTTCCTAGATCCACTAAAGGAATGTGTTTCAGGCCAGCACTAATACTTGTACACATTTTTTCCAGTAAAGGAACTTTTGGAGAACCAGACTGTAGCAAGTTTATTGGTTAATTTAATGTGCCTTTTGTGTTTGTAGCATAGTTGTAACACAATAAATTTTACTCTGAGTGAACACATAGTGTTACTCTGAGTGAACACACAAATATAAATACATCATTTTTTTCTTCACTTTGTCTTCACTTTGAAATACTTTTTGTTCATTTTATACAGTTTTCTTTGACGTAGGTAGCAAGAGGGTTAACCACTACAGTGCTGCCTGGTTATGTTGCAGGATTCTTATTAGTGTTTTTAAGATTAATTAATATATAATAGTTAAAAATATTATAAACCGCCCCTTTAAGAAAGTAACCTTTGACATCTGTGACATCACAACCTTTTGTTTCAAAATGACTGAAGACAATAATATTATTCTACCAAATATTTGTCATATTATCTTCACATTTAGGTGAGATAAATCGTATGCTGTCCACACTGGTGTGATAAATATCAAGGACATTAAAATAATATTAATAATAATAATTAACAAAAATCTAAATGTCTACAATGCTAGGTCAACCACGTTTTGTTTTTTGTTTTTTTTATCAAAGAGCAATTGCCTTGAAATGTGTCACCCTGGACTACATTGTGGATGAATTCATGATAGGAAATAAAACATGATCAAGCTAGAAAATGATGATTTCTCTTACAAATATGATTAATAGTTATTCTACATTATTAGTGTGATTGCAGATCACACTATTGATCTTCTTAAGTCTGTTTCTTATTATTATTATTATTATTATTATTATTCCACCTGTTTTTTGTCCGGTTAACTAGTGCCGCAGTTTTCGAAATATCGACTTCGTTCAAAAGAGAAAACGTGCGTCCATATCGGGA
The DNA here is from genome assembly GCF_023375975.1 of Astyanax mexicanus. Lineage (NCBI taxonomy): Eukaryota > Metazoa > Chordata > Actinopteri > Characiformes > Acestrorhamphidae > Astyanax > Astyanax mexicanus. Next base: position 13,980,754 of record NC_064413.1, on the reverse strand, counting down.
ATGGTGGGCTTGTATACAGCTTTCCGATCGGACTTACGTTTTTCGTAAAAACTTCGTAAGTACGCGTTTTTTTGCCCATTGAAAATGAATGGGCAGAACTTTGCACGCCCGTGGACGTCGCAATGTTTGAAATACGAAGATGAAACCAATTGAGGACCTGTAGAACTTATTGAGCTCTTTCCGAAAATATGCGTTACGAAAAGTTACGACGTACGGATTTCGTACGATTGTCGTACGAAGTGGCCCCATTGGAATGAATGGGGCCAATCGGAGGACGGCAGCTAGATCGAAGGACAGGTAGCTAGAACTCCAGTACTGTGAGTGTATGGAGCAGCTATGGGATAAAACAGCATTAGGTCAAAAGTTTGGACACCCCGGCCCCCCAGTACTGTATGTAATGGAGCCATGGGTCAAAAGTTTGGACACCCCGGCCCCCCAGTACTGTGTGTAATGGAGCCACGGGTCAAAAGTTTGGACACCCCCGAACGGCCAGAGCAACCTAGCGTGCATAGCTGATTGATGTATTTGCACGTTGCGTAGCAACGTGCAAACACCATTTAATCTAATTTATGCATATAAATCACCTAGCAACCACCTAGAAACACCATAGCAACCACCCCGGATACCCTAGCAACACCTTAGCAACCGCCTAGCAACACCCTAGCAACCACCTAGCAACCACCTAGCAACACCTTAGCAACCACCCCGGATACCATAGCAACACCTTAGCAACCGCCTAGCAACACCTTAGCAACCACCTAGCAAACACCTAGCAACACCTTAGCAACCACCCCGGATACCATAGCAACACCTTAGCAACCGCCTAGCAACACCTTAGCAACCACCTAGCAACCACCTAGCAACACCTTAGCAACCACCCCGGATACCATAGCAACACCTTAGCAACCGCCTAGCAACACCTTAGCAACCACCTAGCAACCACCTAGCAACACCTTAGCAACCACCCCGGATACCATAGCAACACCTTAGCAACCGCCTAGCAACACCCTAGCAACCACCTAGCAACCACCTAGCAACACCTTAGCAACCACCCCGGATACCATAGCAACACCTTAGCAACCGCCTAGCAACACCCTAGCAACCACCTAGCAACCACCTAGCAACACCTTAGCAACCACCCCGGATACCATAGCAACACCTTAGCAACCGCCTAGCAACACCCTAGCAAACACCTAGCAACCACCTAGCAACACCTTAGCAACCACCCAAGATACCATAGCAACACCTTAGCAACCGCCTAGCAACACCCTAGCAACCACCTAGCAACCACCTAGCAACACCTTAGCAACCACCCCGGATACCATAGCAACACCTTAGCAACCGCCTAGCAACACCCTAGCAACCACCTAGCAACCACCTAGCAACACCTTAGCAACCACCCCGGATACCATAGCAACACCTTAGCAACCGCCTAGCAACACCCTAGCAACCACCTAGCAACCACCTAGCAACACCTTAGCAACCACCCCGGATACCATAGCAACACCTTAGCAACCGCCTAGCAACACCCTAGCAACCACCTAGCAACCACCTAGCAACACCTTAGCAACCACCCAAGATACCATAGCAACACCTTAGCAACCGCCTAGCAACACCCTAGCAACCACCTAGCAACCACCTAGCAACACCTTAGCAACCACCCCGGATACCATAGCAACACCTTAGCAACCGCCTAGCAACACCTTAGCAACCACCTAGCAACACCTTAGCAACCACCCCGGATACCATAGCAACACCTTAGCAACCGCCTAGCAACACCTTAGCAACCACCTAGCAACCACCTAGCAACACCTTAGCAACCACCCCGGATACCATAGCAACACCTTAGCAACCGCCTAGCAACACCTTAGCAACCACCTAGCAACCACCTAGCAACACCTTAGCAACCACCCCGGATACCATAGCAACACCTTAGCAACCGCCTAGCAACACCTTAGCAACCACCTAGCAACACCTTAGCAACCACCCCGGATACCATAGCAACACCTTAGCAACCGCCTAGCAACACCCTAGCAACCACCTAGCAACCACCTAGCAACACCTTAGCAACCACCCCGGATACCATAGCAACACCTTAGCAACCGCCTAGCAACACCCTAGCAACCACCTAGCAACCACCTAGCAACACCTTAGCAACCACCCCGGATACCATAGCAACACCTTAGCAACCGCCTAGCAACACCCTAGCAACCACCTAGCAACCACCTAGCAACACCTTAGCAACCACCCCGGATACCATAGCAACACCTTAGCAACCGCCTAGCAACACCCTAGCAACCACATAGCAACCACCTAGCAACACCTTAGCAACCACCCCGGATACCATAGCAACACCTTAGCAACCGCCTAGCAACACCTTAGCAACCACCTAGCAACCACCTAGCAACACCTTAGCAACCACCTAGCAACACCTTAGCAACCACCCAAGATACCATAGCAACACCTTAGCAACCGCCTAGCAACACCTTAGCAACCACCTAGCAACATCTTAGCAACCACCACGGATACCATAGCAACACCTTAGCAACACCTTAGCAGATACCAGCCAGCACTGCAATCACACTCGCAGTTTCTGCAGGAACTGCAATCTAGTTCTAATTATTGCCCTTTAATTATACACATAGCTCCACAGACTGGGCTGAAAATGTAAGGCAGATTCAGGTTTCTGTTATATTTAATGTTTTTTATCAATGTTTTTTATCATCAAGTGAAGTGTAGATGCTGAAATGCATTTAAACTCCCAATAGTTCTGCCTTGTAAACACACACACACACACACACACACACACACACACACACACACACACACACACACACACACACACTTACCAAACACTCTTCCTTCCCCATTCTTAAAGGAGAACTCCGGTGTAAAATGAATTTGGTTGTAGTAAAACGTGATAAAAAGTACTTACCTTTGTTGAAGAGCCCACCTACAGCTTCCTGAGATACAGACATTTTGTGCTTTTTGCCCAGCACTCTGTACAACAGCCGATAAATCGCCTTTTACATCATTATCTAGGCTTAAAGTATCTCCACACCCCCTTGGTTAGAATCCGGAGAGCCCTGACATTTAGGTTGAGGCATTAATAGCTTAAAAAGTGCACAAGAAGCTTATTAAAAAACACTGTTTACATTCTATAACACTAGCTTTCAGCTCTGGGAGCCGCCATCACTGTACTGATAATGACATATACATAGATCCCGCATAGCCTGCCTCCTGGCATCAGCTGCTACGAGGTGTGGAGCTACTTTTAGTCTGGAAAGCGATTTATCAGCTGTTGTACAGAGTGCTGGGCAAAATGCACAAAATGACTATCTCAGGAAGCTGTATGAGAGTGGTGGTGGGCTATTCACCAATGTAAAGAATTTTATCATGTTTTACTACAACCAAAGTCCATTTCACCCCAGAGATCTCCTTTAACTTGCTCTCATAACTATCAGGTATTTCATATATGTTTTCCAGTTTGTGCTGTGTGTCTTGTCAGAGGCCTGGATTATGTGATTGCACAGGCAGCTGATCCAAAGCAAACAGAGTCAATTCCAGGCTCAGAGCCATACTGGAAGGTGAACATGTTTAACAAAGAGCTTGCTGCATAAGATAAAGGTTACTGACTGTCTTTTTAGGTTCTAAATAAGTTATGTACTTACATAATAATAAGAAGAAACATCTTCCCTAAACAACATATTATTCTAGCTGTTATATTAACATTAGCATATTGCTTTTTACAATGTTTCTACTTCATTTTTAAAGAACTGTGGCGGTGACCTGCTTTATTCTTAGGAAAAATAGAATACATCTAGATTAAATAACATATTTTAGCTGCTATATCATGAGTGATAACATGTGGTTTATTGGTCAGTTGCAGCCATTTTATGAAATGTATTTTAATGAAAAATATCACTGTTTTTACTTGTTAATTGAAAGACAAACCTGAAAAAGCATATGCAATATTCTAAATTCACTCAATGTGGATCTGTTACACTGTAGTCATGTTTAAGTCTTTTTTATTGTTTATTTTTTACACAGCATAGCAGGCTAGCTATTTTTTACACCACATCAAAATACAAATCGTTTAGTTATCAGTCAATTAATTCAGCAAGCTCTGACCTCAGGAAATCCCATTTTACCCTTAATAAAAAAATTTTTTTACAATGCAAGAATGAAAGGCATTGCTCTTTACCACTGTTATCAGCAGCATCCTTCATTTTTCAAGAATCTTATTATTACACATTTGGCATCAAGGAGACATACTGAAAGTTCATGAAGTATTCTTGTTTGCCCTCTTTCAGAAATCCTATTACAGAACATTCCCATATACACTGGACTGTTGTGCTTTACAGTCCAGTCTTCATGCGCTAAATAGGGCTGTGTATTGGCCGGCATCAGCAATTTCAGTTAAATGTATCATAAAGCAGAGGAACACAGTGATATTTGAGATGCGAAATAAAGTTTATTGGAATTACAGGGGAACGTGTAGTTGAGAATCTTGTTAAAGTTGAGGATCGCATGGATTTCAGTTAATATTAGCAGATGCTTGAGAACAAGACTCTTTAAAAATGTTTAAGAATTAGTGAGAAAGTTAAGTTTCACCGGAGCTTGATATTTAATCAAAGCAAGGATCCTAAACACTACTAAACACTGCTCAAAATCTACTAAGACATTCATGCAGAGAAACAAGTACAGCGTTCTAGAATGATCATCTCAGTCTCCAGACCTGAATATTATAGAAAATCTGTGGTGTGATTTAAAGCGAGCCCTTTATGCTCAGAAACATCAAACCTGACTGAACTGGAGATGATTTGTAAAGAAGAATGATCCAAAATACCTTCAACCAGAAGCCAGACATTCTTTGGAAGTTATAGGAAGCATTTAGAGGCTGTTGTTTCTGCAAAAAGGGGAATCTACTAAATATTGATATGACATTTTTTGGGATGCCCAAATTTATGCCCCTGCCTAATATTGTTTAAAGAATTATTGAACACTTTCTGTAAATCCTATAAACTTCATTTCACTGCTTAAATATTACTGTTTATCTCCTCTATGATATAGTTAACTGAAATTGCTGATCTGAAACAACCAAATATTTATAAAGAAAAATCATGAAAAATATCAGGGGTGCCCAAACTTCTTTATACCACTGTATTTATGTAACCTAATAGTTAAAAAAGAATTGATAGTGTTGCAAAGCAAAATATCAACATACATTTATAATTTAAACCCCTAATGCCAAATGCATTGATGTATTGCAGCAACAAGCATGTATTGAATCATCCAATGTGGCAACAAAGTATATTTTTCTATGCTTTTTGACGTTGACTGTTTGGGTTTTGTTTTTGTTTCCCCCTCAGGAAGGATCATGGGTGGTCTGAAAGAAGTCTGCTGTCTTCTCTTGGTCTCCACACTCTTCTTTACCTTTTGTCTTCCTTCTGCTATGGCTGGAAAGGTTCTCGTCTTTCCTGTGGATGGTAGCCACTGGATCAACATGAAGATCATAATAGAGGAGCTCCACGCCAGAGGCCACGAGGTCACCGTGGTCCGAACAGCCACCAGCTGGTATGTTAAGGAAGAGTCTCCTCACTACAAGTCCATTACAGTGACTCTTCCAAAGGGAGTGATCATTGAGGACGAAGACTTTTTTGTGTCGTTTCTGAGTAAAATGCTGGAGATACAGCGGGGAAGAGGGTCTCCTCTCGCGTTCATTAAGTTCTTCTGGGAGATGCTGTCTGCGCTGGGGAATATTCACTGGCAGGCAAGTCAGCTGGCAGTGGAGATATTTGAAAACCAAACACTAATGGAAGAGCTCAGATCCACACACTTTGATTTAGCTCTGATTGACCCTGGCACTCCTCCTGGGGTGCTGGTGGCTCACAAACTGGGTTTACCAATGGTGTTCAACGTACGGTGGATCACTAGTGGTGAGGGGCACTTTGTTGTTGCTCCTTCTCCCATTTCGTACGTCCCTACGTCAGGCTTTGCTGCCTCAAACCAGATGACGTTTGGAGAAAGGGTCAAGAATGCAGGTTACTACATTTTGAACAACTGCATTGACCGCTTCATTGTAAGTCCACCCTATAATGTGCTGATGACACGTTACTTTGGACCCGATGCCAACTTCTACCACCTCCTGCAGGGCACAGACCTCTGGCTGATGAGGGTGGATTTTGTCTTTGAGTTCCCCCGACCGACCATGCCCAACATTGTTTACATTGGTGGGTTCCAGTGCAGACCTGCAAAACCCTTACCAGCAGAGCTCCAGCAGTTTGTGGAAGGATCAGGAGAGCATGGAGTCATAATCATGTCATTAGGCACACTACTGAAAGGTCTTCCCGCTGAGATTACATCTGAGATCGCTGCTGCTTTTGCTCAGCTTCCCCAGAGGGTAGTCTGGAAGCATGTGGGGGAGCGACCCAAAAATCTTGGAAACAACACATTGTTGGTTAACTGGATGCCTCAGAACGACTTGCTGGGTCACCCCAAAACCCGGCTGTTTGTCGCACATGGTGGCACCAATGGCGTCTACGAGTCTATCTACCATGGCGTTCCAATGTTGGGTCTTCCATTACTGTTTGACCAGTTTGAGAACTTTTTGCGCCTTGAGGTACGAGGGGCAGCTAAAGCTTTTGATGTCTCTAATCTGAAAAGTCAGGACTTCCTAAAAGCAATAAAAGAAGTCCTACATCAGCCATCGTACAGGGAAAACATGCAACGACTCTCTAGATTGCACCGTGACCAGCCTGTTCATCCACTTAACAATTCCATCTTTTGGATAGAGTTTGTAATGCGCCATAAAGGGGCAGCGCACCTGCGCACAGAGTCATATAAAATGCCCTGGTACTCTTACCACTCCCTGGATGTAATAGGGTTCCTTCTGGCTGTCATGTTAGCACTATTTGGTGCTGTGATATTAATTATGCGTCTCTTGTGCCTTCGAATGTGCAGAAGACAAAAATCTAAAATTGAATAATTAATACTACTTGAGAGGGAAGGATAGATACAGTGTAATTAACCAATTAAAGCTTATTGCTGTTTTTGTTTACGCCCTGTTATATATTACAGTATGTAAAACTATTGATGAAAATGAATTTTGGGTCATATAAATGCTGAAGCTAATTGTATCAATATTGCATACGTTTTGGCATTAATATTTACGAATACTGCACTTTTTAGACCCAGAATTATTTTATTCTAATCAATAAACCTGGCTTTTAATCTGTGATGTTTACTCTAATAATAATTAGAGTAATAATTGTAATGCTGCTTTATTTCTGTTGCATCTACTGTAAAGTAAATTTATATCATATTGATTTAAAAAGATTTCATTTAGAAAAAAGAGAATGAATTTTTACTTTAAACATCCTCAAATCACAAAAATGCTGTTTCTTACATTTACTTAGACTTTTATTTGGTTGAAGACAGTATGAATCCAAACCTTTTCATGTTTTGTCTGGTCAACTTTATTTAATTTGTTAATATACACTTAACAAAAATATAAATACAACACTTTGTTTTGCTCCCATTTTTCATGAACAGAAGCTAACACAGATTTAGACCCAGTTGTAAACAAAATTTGAGAGAAAAATGCCTTTTGTGTACAAATGAAAAATCTCAGATCTTTAGCTTTTAGATTAGCTCATGAAAAATGGGACTTGTGGGACGTGTTAATATTTTTGTCCAGTATACATTCATTCCTGCATTTTAGACCTGCAACACAATCCAAATTTGGCCCTGATGACCAAGTAATGTAATCTGAAAGATTTATATGAGGTTGCTTATGTTTTTGAAAGTAACAAATTTAAATAAATAGAAAAGTAATTTTACATAAAACCGTTCTGTTTGTCTGTACTACATATCAAACCATCTTATGTTCACATCAAGCAATCTGGTGTCTTCATTAAACAAATTTCCTGTCTACTACATTATATAAACCTCTCACTGCTGGATAATGGGAACATAAAAAAACAAACAAAAGAGTTAATGCACTGTCCTTTTCTGTAGAAATAATAGCCAGCTTTTAACATACAAAATTGTGAAAATTCATCCCTCCCATTGTGATGATGACTGGCACAGGCGTCTGTGAGCTGATGTATCAAGGCTGGGTCCTACGAGAACATTGGCTACCCAGTGATGCTGCATTAGCAGCCGTTGGAAAAGAAGCTGTGACTGACTTCACATCTATCAGTAGATGCATGCGCTCATCCTCATCCTCCTAATATTGAGAGCCTTTCTAGTGATTGGGGTAGTTCATGTGAATGCGGATTGGGTAATTGAACTTCAAAATGGGATAGAAAATTGTTTACAATTAGGAATAAATTATCAAACAAAAAGTCCACATCAAAAATTATACTAATTTCTAATTACAGTTGCAAGAAAAAATTATGTGAACCCTTTGGAATTACTTGGATTTCTGCATGAATTGGTCATTAAATGTGTTCAAATCTTCAGTCACAACGATAGACAAAAACACTGATACCACACAGAAAATTATATGTTTGCAGGGTTTTATTGAACACAACATGTTAACATTCACAGTGCAGGGTGGAAAAAGTATGTGAACCTTTTGGATTAAATAACTGGTTGACTCAACCAAACTGTTGAGCTTCAGTTGGTGGACAGATGGTCTTAAGTTTTCCTGCAAAATGTTTTGTTAAACTTGGGAATTCATTTTTCCGTTGATAACGAGAATCGATCCAGGCCCTGAGGCAGCAAAGCAGCCCCAAACCATGATGCCCCCTCCACCATGTTTCACAGTTGGGATGAGGTTTTGATAGTGGTGTGCTGTGTCTTTTTTCTTCACACATAACGTTATGTGTTCCTTCCAAACAACTCAATTTTGGTTTTATCTATCCACAGTATATTTAGCCAGTAGTGCTTTGAAAGATCCAGGTGCTCTTTTGCAAACTTCAAACGTGCATCAATGTTTTTTGGGAGAACAGTGGCTTCCTCCGTGGTGTCTTCCCATGAATTTGATTCTTGTTTAATGTTTTCTTTATTGTAGATTTGTTAGCAAAAATGTTAGCATGTGCCTGAGATTTCTGTAAGTCTTCAGCTGACACTCTAGGATTCTTCCTCACCTCATTGATCATTCTGCGCTGTGCTCTTGCAGTCATCTTTACAGGACGACCACGCCTAGGGAGAGTAGCTACAGTGCTGAACGTTCTCCATTCTCCAAGTCTGTCTTACCGTGGACACATGAACATCAAGGCTTTAAGAGATACTTTTATACCCCCTTTGTATTTCCAGCTTCCAGCTTCAAGTCACTTTTGCGCGAGTCATGATTCACGTAAAGTAATGCTTCTTAAGAACAGCAAACTCAAAACTGGTGTGTGTCTTTTTTAGGGCAGGGCAGCTTTAACTAACACATCCAATCTCTTACACACTGCTTTTGGATAGCTTAATGACACTCCTGGTGCAAAAAGTTCAAGCAGTTCAGCTTGGTTTGATGGCTTGTGATCACCCATCTTGATTATATTTCAATTTGGTAAAATCAAAGAAACTTTTTTATTTTTTCCAAAGCTGTATATTAGATCTTTATTCACTAGATTTAAACTGTGGTTTCATTACATATATTTATTTATATTTTTATATTCTCATCACAAGCAATGAGAGGGAAGAAGTAAGAGTGCAAAATATAAAGTGTCTGAACAGTCCAGCAGAGTAAAGGAATCAACATACTGTGGTTTAATTACTACAGTAACTATTAAAAAGGTTACATGGCCGTGTATCATGTTATGACTTCATTATTATATTTTCTATTTTCTGACAACGAAGTCACAAGGTTTTGTTGCAGTAATGGTTTATGTATCCTGTTAGAGATTAAAAATTGCTACTGATGGAATGCTGAATCTTATTCATAGACTGGAAAAGGCTTATTGTCCAGAGAGATTATGTTTAGTTACTGATGGTATTAATACCAATATTTTGAAAATTAACATATAATTGCATAGATTATTAGTTTATTAGATAAACAAAAGCATATGTACACATTCCTAAATGTACCATTTTAAGTTTAAAGTAATCACTTTAATCACCCTTCTTTCAGATTCCTCACACAAAAAAGTACAGATAGTGAAACATTAATTTCATCAAATATTCATCATATTGTCTCTGCAATAAATGAGGTAAAACTGAAGTTGTCCATTCTGTCATTATAAAATATCATTGTAATTAAAATAAAAATGTTTATTTGAAACAGAACACGGTCACAATGAAAAGGCCAAAATGCAACCCTTATAAACAGAGCTGTTGTTTATAGATTCTCTCTACAACTGATTTGTTTCTGTCCACTTGTATGTGTATTCTGTTTTCCTGCTATTCTTTTCTTTGTTCCATCCATTCTTCATTAGATGTTGACTGGTTATAGCAGAGGGTGCTTCAGCCATTTAGGATCTAAAGGTAATTGTAGTGTTCTTATAATAAAAAGTAACCTATCGCGGGATTAGAGTAGTGACGCACGTGAGATCACTAGCGAGACTGTAAGGATAGGGAGAGGGCCATTATGAACATGTATGTGTGCTAAGTTAGGTGTGTTTATTAAAAGCCTCAACAAACGGATACTACTCTCGTGTGTGTTATCTCTAAAACACCACAACTGGCGACGAGGATGTACCAGACGGCATAGCAGGACGGAATTAAAAGCTCTCTCAGCTGTTGACGGACCCGGAGCGGAAAAAAAAGAGAATCTAAGAACGTCGGAGCTACAATTCCGGATTTTCACTGGAAATTCGACAACACTCTCTCAGGGAAGTAAAATAAGTTTTCTGTGTGATGCCAAAACGTTTAATTATCGGAATTGAGCGTGCATATGCCAGAATTACTGCTCACGGAACCTGTTAGAAGCCTCGTTTGAAAACAAAAGTGAAAATGGCTCATGCGGTCCCGCTCGGTGGGCTCACGGCCCCGAAACCATTAGACACTGTTGGCGAGCCTGAAACTTTACATCAACGATGGGAAATGTGGAAGAGTGAACTTGAAATATACATTGTAGCGTCAGGAGTCGTAAATGCTGCACAAAAGCGAGCTGTGTTGTTGTTGACAGGGGGAGAGGGGCTGCGTGAGATATGGAAAAATTTCACTGACGAGCAGAAAGCCCATCAACCCGCTACTGATCTGCAACCTGCACGAGATGTATATCAAGTAGCCATCCGACTTTTTGACAACACATTTGCACTAAGGGAGAACATACCTAAAGCCCGTACAAAATTCTGGGAAACAGAGCCCAATGCTGGTGAGACAATAAATAATTTTATCACTCGCCTCAAGGTACTAGTGAAAACATGCAACTTCGATGCTGAAGCTGATAATCATGTAAGAGATAAAGTACTGCTGCACATTAAAAATTCTGAGTTAAAAGGCAAATTATACAGAGAAGATAATCTCACACTGGATCGCCTTATCCAAGTAATTGGCTCATACCACCACAAGGAGGCGCTAATACTCAGGTCTCCAGCAAATACAAACCATGTCTCTGGTAGAGCAAGGTCCAAACCAAAGCCAAAGGCACCATCACAGTCAGGGTGTTACAAGTGTGGTGCACAAGGACACATAGGTCGCGAATGCATCCGATCCAAGAACCACAAGTGCAGCCACTGTGGGAAAAGGGGTCACTTTGATGATCTCTGCTTCCACAAAGATAAATACAAGTCAAACCAAGTTGACACGCCAAGTTCACAGGGTTGTAGCAGAGCCTCAGGTCGCAGCAGGGATGATCCAAAGCAAAGCAAAGGTCGAAACAAAAAAAGCCAACGTAGGGTAGAAGAAGGAGAAAACAATGACTCGCGGAGTGATTCTGAAGATCTCTACCTATTCAGAATATCTAAAGCAGAGGACACCCTAGATCTGCGCCTGAACGGTTTCACCTTACCCATGGTGATAGACTCTGGTGCTCACCACAACACGCTGTCTGAGCATGATTTTAAAAGATTACAGAAGGCCAGGCCCGAAGTCAGTGTGCAACCTGCCTCCACAAAACTGTATTCTTATGCCAGTAAACAAGCCCTCAAGCTCCTAGGCAAATGCACACTTGAAGTTGAAGTCCCAAACACAACCCGGCGTGCTACTGCTTCATTCTTCGTGGTGCCACAAGCACAAGCGTCACTTCTGAGCAGCAGAACCAGTAAAGAGCTAGGACTGTTGAGAGTTGGCATCAATGCGAACATCCTGAGCTGCTCTGGAGCCGACGTATGGACAAGTCTGCGCACAAAGTACCCACAAGTCTTCACTGGGCTGGGGAAACTCAAGAGCTACCAGCTCAGACTTAAAATTGATCCAGACGTCACTCCAGTCATTCAGCCCGTGCGGAGGATTCCCTTTAACCGAAGGCAGCGCGTCATTGAAAAATTACAAGAGCTAGTGGACCTAGACGTCATTGAACGAGTGTCAGAACCAGCTCATTGGGTGAATCCGCTAGTCACTGTGGAGAAAAGGCCGGAAAATGACCACAAACATGGAGATGTGAGAATCTGCATTGACATGCGGAGAGCCAATGTGGCCATCATCCGTGAGCGTCATCCTGTGCCTACCATCGATGAGACAATCCAGGAAATGGCTGGAGGGAAGTACTTTTCCAAAATTGACCTCAACATGGCATATCACCAAGTAGAGCTCCACCCCGACTCCAGAGAAATCACAACATTTGCTGCACCAGGAGGACTCTACAGGTACAAAAGGCTCTTATTCGGAGTGAACATGGCATCAGAAAAATTCCAACAGATAATCAGCCAAGTTATCAAGGACTGCCCAGGTGCATATAACATGTCTGACGACATAGTCGTAGTTGGCAGCACAGAAGCTGAACATGACGAAAGGCTGGCTACCGTGGTGCAACGGCTAGCTGAAAGAGGACTGACAGTCAATGAAAATAAATGCCAGATCAAACTCACATCCATCAAGTACATGGGTCATGTCCTATCACAAGAAGGCCTTAAAGTATCAGACGAAAAGGTCAGAGCCATTGCACACGCTCCCCCACCAACTGACGCGTCACAAATGCGTAGCTTCCTCGGATTGGCCCAGTTCTGTGCAAAGTTCATCCTACAGTTCGCCACAATAACTGCGCCTCTCTGGGAACTCACTAAGCGAGATGCTGAGTGGAAATGGGAGAAGGAGGAACAGCGTTCGTTTGACCAGCTCAAAAATGCTTTGATCAACGCGCCCGTCATGGCATACTACTCAGTTGGAAGACCAACCAGAATCACCTGTGACGCTTCCCCCATCGGCGTAGGCGCCATCTTAGAGCAACAACAGACAGACGGAGTCTGGAAGCCAGTGTATTACGCCAGCAGGAAGCTCACACCCACTGAGACACGGTACTCTCAGTTTGAAAGAGAAGCTCTCGGAGTATTCTGGGCCTGTCAAAAATTCAGCCTGTATCTCATCGGATGTGAATTCAAAATCCTCACAGATCACAAGGCGCTTGTGAAAGTGCTGTCTCCTAACTCACTCCCTCCATCAGCCAGAGTGGAACGGTGGTTGCTGTACCTGCAACAGTTCACCTACCAAGTAGTCCACATCCCTGGCAAAACCAACAAGGCCGACCCCCTGAGTCGTCAACCCGTTGGTCATCGAGACAAAGCTGAGGAGAGAGAAACAGATGAGTACATCTACAGCATCATCAAAGATTCCACACCTCATGCTCTAACCCCCCGTGAAATCGAGCAGGCATCAAAGGATGATCCGACTATCTCCAAACTACGCCAGGCCATACAGAAAAATGACTGGACCTACTTTAAAGGCACAGCATTCCAGGCGGTCAAAGATGAACTTTGGACGGCTGGACAGATGGTCATGCGAGGAAACAGGATCGTGATTCCTGAAGCCCTGCAAGAGCACGTGGTACAGTTAGGACATGAAGGACATCAGGGGATTGTACGAACAAAGAATCGACTGCGAACTAAAGTCTGGTGGCCTGAAATTGACAAAATGGTGGGAGAGCAAATAAAGCAATGCTACCCATGTCAAGTGATAGGCCAGAACGCTCCACCAGAAGAGTTGGAGCGTACGCCATTGCCAGACCAGCCCTGGACTTACCTGGCAGTTGACCTGCTGAGCATCTGTGAAGGTAATTACATGCTGGCCGTAGTTGATTACTACTCCAGGTGGCCCGAAGTTGCCTACATGAAGGTCACCAATGCCACCAATGTGATTAATGCTCTCGAAATGATATTTCAAACTCATGGCTATCCCAAGTATCTGAGAAGCGACAATGGACAACCGTTTGCATCCAGAGAGTTCCATGATTACCTCACCGCGCATGGCATCATGCAGCTGAAAGGAGTACCATACTGGCCTCAGTCGAACGGAGAAGTGGAAAGATTTAACAGAACAATTCTGAAGTCAGTGAAGATAGCCAAAATTGAAAGGAAAGATTGGAAAATTGCACTGAGAAGTTTTCTGTTCCACTACCGGACCACTCCTCATGCAGTCACAGGAGTGTCCCCAGCAAAGATGTTGATGAACAGAGATCTCCGCGACAAACTGCCAAGCTTCACCGGTATGTCTGCTGACAGTGATGTTCCCCATGCAGCTGTGTCAGAGGAAATTCGTGACAAGGACGCTTTGCACAAGTTGAAACGAAACATCGCTGCTGATCAGCGAAGAGGAGCCAAGGATCAGGAAATAAAACCAGGAGACACTGTTCTTTGCAAGAACCTGCACAAATCCAACAAGCTAGACCCCAACTTTGAGTCACAGCCATATGGAGTCATCAGTAAACAAGGAAATGCAGTCATCATTCAACAACCCAACAGCCCACCCATAATGAGAAATGCCGCTCATGTGAAGAAGTTTTGCAGTGATGTCAGTCTCAGCGCCCCCTCCGTTCCAAATCCAGTTACCACACCAGCTGAGTCTGTTCCAGTCACCATTCCTACGCCCTCCTGTCCCCCACCTTCTATAGATCCGAAGCCCATGACAGCGGTACCGTCACCTGATGTTCCTGTGAAGTCGACTCGTGTCCGGTCTCCACCTGTATGGCAGAAGGACTTTGTGATGTCTACCTGACGTCTGACTTTGGCAGAAGAAAAAAAAAACAGAGAAAGACTAATGGTTTTGTTGTTTAAGACGAGGGAAGGGAGAATTACTTTAGAATAGGTTTAGTTTGAAACGGATGTTTATTTTATTATTCTGATTCTGAAAGGAAAGAACTTTTATGTTAACATGCTGAAATGTGATTAGTTTAGAATGCAGAGCTGATGTCGTATAAGTTAAGTTCAACGTAGTATAGCTACATTGACATAGATATGATTTATTTTCTTTAATTCTACCCCCAGGAATTTCATTATTGAAAAGAGGGAAGATGTAGTGTTCTTATAATAAAAAGTAACCTATCGCGGGATTAGAGTAGTGACGCACGTGAGATCACTAGCGAGACTGTAAGGATAGGGAGAGGGCCATTATGAACATGTATGTGTGCTAAGTTAGGTGTGTTTATTAAAAGCCTCAACAAACGGATACTACTCTCGTGTGTGTTATCTCTAAAACACCACAGTAATCAAGCTAGATACATCTCCCCTGTGCCAGCAGCTTTTAAAAACTCCACATCATTCTTCAGAACACTGCATACATAAGAACTACTGTTTTAGATAACAGCTCTGGCCATTGTGTGGCTCACACATCTTTTATTAACTTCTATTTCCATAACAAGTCTAAGAAATAAAAACACAAACATAAAAATATATTGTAACTTAATTCATTATGAATTAAGTCAGGGTGCGCAGGGGCAACTAGACTAGATGATATCAACATACACCCTTGTTTGTAATTTATCCAAAACACACATGTACAGAAAAATGTATATTTATTAAAACATGTTTGTTGTCTTCCATAAGTTTTAGTCACATTATTATATTAGATTATTTTTTTATTACTCAGTGTCTCTGTATCCCAACCAGACCTCAATAATGTTTTATAATGTATCTTGATTTTAAATGTTCTCATTCCCATAAATGCTGTCAGGTTCAGTCAGTGAAATGAAATGAATGGCTCCTAAATTTAACTTTTTTCAGTACTGTCTAACTTTAATATCTCAGTTTTGTCACAGTCAATGAAAGGACTGCCATGTGCTGGAGGGACACTAACTCTTAAAGGTCATGCTGCAGGTCCAGTAAACACAAATTAGATGGCATATATTTCGTGGAACGGTGCCATTTTTGTCCCCACGACATTACTTTTTTATAGTATAAATGTGCACACAAAATATTTTTAAATCCATTTTATTATTAAGCACAATTGCAAAAGTAAGATATGCAATTAAAAACATTATTTTAAAAAATACTTAAAACACTAGCATATTAGCATAGCCACCATTTAGCTATTTTTCATGTTTTTGCTAATTCTATGCTAAAAACTCATTCCTGTTACATAAAAAGTAAAAAGGAACAGGAATGAGTGCCAGTAACAAGAGTGAGTTCCAGTAACAGGAATGAGTGACATCACGAGTAATTTTTTGTTATAAATATTAATTATTTTAACATGCAGTCAACCAGTTATTTAAAATTAAAATTTAAGATTTAAGAGGGAAGTTGTTTTTGTCTAATTTAAACGCTTGCCAGAGGTGACCTACCCAGTCTCACTACCTCCTTGAAACAGAGTGTGTTTACACCAGACAGGCAGTGAAAGCGCACCGCAGTTTGGGCGCATATAATTACTTTCTCACTGGAAAAGTTGGAAATATTTGTTCCTATAGAAGAGAAGGCATCACTATAGTGTATTTTGAGGTTGTAGCAAGTCAAACACTATCCAACACGCACTCTGCATGATTTGTAGCTAAGAAGGAGGGAGACGTTGTGAGAAAAACGAAAGCACGCGTGTCTACTATGGAGGACCAAAAATAACATAAGTATAAATAAATGAATGCAAAAAATTTAGAAATAAATAAATATATAAATAAATGAATAAATATATTAATAAAGGCACATATAAATGAATAACTAAATAAATACACATATAAATAATTGTATAGGCAAATAAATAAATGTATAAATATATGGAAATGTGGAAATAAATCAATAAATAAATGTAGAAATGTTAAAATAAATGAATGAATAAATAAATAAATGTTGAAATAAATAAATGAATAAATAAATGTTGAAAAAAAAATAAATGCACGTATAAATGAATAAATAAATAAATATATAAATAAGAAATGTATTTATTAATGTATTTATTGACCTATACAATTATTTATGCATGTTTTAATTTATTTATATATTTATTTATTTATTCATTTATATGTGCATTTATTTATATATTTATTTATTTATATATTTATTTCAACATTTATTCATTTCAAAATTTATTTATTTATTTATGTATTTTTTTCTACATTTATATATGCATTAATTTATTTATACTTATGTAATTTTTGGTCCTCTATAGTTTACTTGTTAAAGAAATTTGAGAATCTGCTGGTAATGATTTTCCTGATTTTCCATGTTTGTGACTCTCAGATTAGGTGAAGTTTGCAGTCATGGTGCAGCAGTTCTTGTGGCTGTGGAACAGTGTGTAAGGCACGGTTTAAATTAAATTACATCCACGCTGTTTACCGCAAAACGGAAGTGTCCTAGGAACAGCTACATCACTTCCTGCGCTCATGAATATTCCTCTGAAACGGTCTATATAATTTATATCATTCATTACAATAATTAGTATTGTAATAATGGGAAATAAACTAGCAATAATAAAATAACATTATAAAATAATAATAATAATAATAATAATAATAATAATAATATAATGCAAAATATAAATATATATACCCCCCCCCCCGCCCCCCCCCACCCACCCTCCCACGCCCCGCTGCCTCATTCAGCGCAGCAGCCGATTTGTTTTTATTCGAACTCTTCGGAGATCCTGAGCGGCAGCAGCAGCGTTTCTTTCGACGGACCGTCTACAATTTTTCAACACCAGTTTACTGTTTTATATTTACTGTTTTATTATCTGTATTATCTTTTAATTACTTTATATAATTGTATATAATTGTATTATCTGTACTTTTTTGTCATTAATTAATTGTATTTTGGTTTTTTGTTTTTCAGGTTTCTGTAGCCGCTGAGGGAGCTCACCCCCATACCGGTCAGGTATGGATCCCCGGTGGAGGAGCAGACCTCTTCCAATAGTGGTGAGTAAATTTGAAACTTCTCACATTTTACACCAAATTCACCCTCAGTAACACTCAGAAATAAACCCAGAGCTGGATTAGTTCAGGAGTTTAAAGCAGGGCTTTGTTTTTCAGGCGCAGTCAGGAAACTTTAGCTTCAGGACTCGTCCTGTGTCTCTGGTGAGTCTCTATCACTAACTGTTACACCTGCAGCTAATGACTAACTAACTAACTAATTAACTATCACCCCAGTATACCTTACTGTAACCCTTTCAGTTCGGTTTTTAGAGTCAACGCTAATTTCTGAAGAGATTTCTCTTGAGTATCCACTGTGCCCTAACCTAGGTTAGCTAAGTTAGGGTTAGATAGCCAGCATATGTTGTAAAGAAGCTAGAAGCTAGTGAAATGATTTAACATGTATTTCTGTTGTGTATTTTCTTGGTTCTTTTTGGTTTTAGACTTAAAGGGAAGGTTAGATAAGGAAATTAGTCTCAAAAATACATACATATGTTTTTGATGACCCTTTGTTTGATCACAATGAGAGATTCATAAAAAAAATGGTTAAAATTTTAGGTAAATATTATATAGACAATATGAAATTTGCTAATAAATAGAGGATTGAGGCAGTGATGAGCTGACATAAGATTGTCTGCAGTGGCAGGGTGAAGAGCCAGCCGCCTGTGAGGAGCCCCAGATGAAGCAGAGGGCCCACATTAAGAAGGTAAGAAAAGCACAATGAACAGTTAAAGTGTAGTCAAGTATCACTGTCACACATCTCTATTTTGAAAGCATCAATAATACATACAGCTCTGCTTTCACTGAATCTTTATTTAATTGGACTTCAATTGGATTTTTAACAGTGCACAGAAGGTCAGCTGGAGGGACTCCTTCCCACCTCCCACCCAGAGTCTCCATTGCCTTCAACCACACCTGAAAGGTATCACAGCCTTCTTACCTGTCCCTCTACCACCCTGAAACCTCCCATTCCCTCTTTCTGATTCTGATTTACCACCCTGACACCTCCCATTCCTTTTTTCTGATTCTGATTTACCACCCTGAAACCTCCCATTCCTTTTTTCTGATTCTGATTTACCACCCTGACACCTCCCATTCCCTCTTTAAGGAATGGCAGTGAGGCTCTGGTGGTGGTTGCGGAGGCAGAACCCTTGAACAGGCTGAACACCGATGGTCCAGTTGCACAGGTAAGAGTTTGCGGTTTATTCTGTATCCTCTCTACCTCTTTACCATCTTCCAATGATTGAAGATTTGAAGTTTTTAGGATACACACATACAGTATTCCCTTACACACACATTCACACTATATATACACTTAAAGTATCTAGCTTTGTGCTTCTGTGTGTCTTGCTATCCCTTTGCTACTGTAATACTGTCAATTTCCCCACCTTTGGACTCAAAAGCAATTATCTTTTCTCATCTGTTCTTGGACAGTGTGAGGAAGCCCCGATCGAGTCCCTCACCACCACCCACTGCCCGGAGACATTCAGCCAGTAAGACACTGCACTATCACCCACCATCAACACTCAAATAATCTCTTAAACACCTCACCACCAACAGTAAGACCTCTGTTTTTTCTCATTTCAGGTCAGGTGTCGATGTCCTGGTGCTGGTTGCAGAGGCGGATCCCTCTCACAGGCTGGACACCAACAGCACCGAGCCGGAGTCTGAGCCAGTGCCAGTTGCACAGGTAAGAGTTGGGAATAATTTCTGCTGTCAGCTATAGAAGAAGTACCTGCAGTATCAGATTGTTTAGATATTTTCCATGTATGACCCATTACTGTATCTCATTTAGTAAAAATACTTTTTATTTAGTGGTATAACTAAACAGCGATATAATGGAAATATTTGAAACACCATTTTAAACTGTTTCACTTATAGTTTCTTAAAAGTATTTGTTAAATATATATAACTCACTTCTGTAGTGAAATTATTAGTAAGGTGTTTTTTCCATTCTGTCTTCATATAGTTGAAGGTCTACAGTTCTTTGGTAAACGCCTTTATTTTTTTTACTCTGTATCTTATAGGCTGAGGGGGATCTGGAGGGCAGCGTGGAGGTCATGGTGGAGAGCATAGAGACAGCTCCAAAAACACAGGTCAGTTTCGTTTTACCTAAAGCATCTAACAAAACCAGTTCACTCTTTTCTGTTCTATTGCATGTTTATGTCTATTGGATGTATATATCGGAGGGTTTTACACCATGTCTTACTTTATTCTGTATTGATGTTTCCCTGCAGAGACGATGGCTACAGCGCTGCCTGAGAGTCTGGAGGAGCACAGCCTCTACTTTACTCTCCTGCTTTCCTCGTAGGGGAAATAGATAAAACAAAAATGGAGAGGATAAATAGAATGAGGGTGGATAGATACTTAGAAAAGGGGATGATATATAGGTAGATAGATAGAAAAGGGGATGATATATAGGTAGATAGATAGAAAAGGGGATGATATATAGGTAAATAACATAAAAATAATTATTATGATTATTATAATAATAATTATACTATTTATCAATAATTATATAAAAATAATCTTTGTCTGTCTTCTCCTTTTCTATCTATCTCTATCTATCTATCTATCTATCTTCTCCTTTTTCTATCTATTTTCTCATTTTCTATCTATCTCTCTGTCTGTCTGTCTATCTATCTTCTCATTTTTCTACCTATCCATCTATCTGTCTATATTCAATTCAATTTAATATAGCTTTATTAGCATGACTGTAAATTACAGTGTTGCCTAAGCATTATAACAATTAACAACAACAATGATATATGAACGTACATAACAGACAGACATAACATTTATAACAAAAATA
Source organism: Astyanax mexicanus (assembly GCF_023375975.1). Taxonomy (NCBI): domain Eukaryota; kingdom Metazoa; phylum Chordata; class Actinopteri; order Characiformes; family Acestrorhamphidae; genus Astyanax; species Astyanax mexicanus. Next base: position 13,959,809 of record NC_064413.1, on the reverse strand, counting down.
ATTATTATGATTATTATAATAATAATTATACTATTTATCAATAATTATAATTATATAATAATAATCTATCTATCTCTGTCTTTCTCTCTGTCTTCTCCTTTTTCTATCTATCTATCTTCTCCTTTTTTCAATGATATATGAACATACATAATAACATTTATAGCAAAAATAATTATTATGATTATTATAATAATAATTATACTATTTATCAATAATTATAATTATATAATAATAATCTATCTATATGTCTGTCTTTCTCTCTGTCTTCTCCTTTTTCTATCTATCTATCTTCTCCTTTTTTCAATGATATATGAACATACATAATAACATTTATAGCAAAAATAATTATTATGATTATTATAATAATAATTATACTATTTATCAATAATTATAATTATATAATAATAATCTATCTATATGTCTGTCTTTCTCTCTGTCTTCTCCTTTTTCTATCTATCTATCTTCTCCTATTTTCAATGATATTTGAACATAATAACATTTTATAACAAAAATAATTATTACAATTATTATAATAATAATTATACTATTTATCAATAATTATAATTATATAATAATAATCGGTCTCTCTGTCTATCTTCTCCTTTTTAATCTTCTTCTTTTTCTATCTATCTTCTCATACATTTCTGTCTCTCTGTCTATCTATCTTTTCCTTTTTCTATCTATCTATCTTCTCATTTTCTATCTGTCTGTCTGTCAATCTATCTTCTCATTTAACTGTCTGTCTGTCTTCTCCTTTTTCTATCTATCTATCTTTTCCTTTTTATCTATCTATCTTCATTTTCTATCCATCTCTATCAGTCTTTCTGTCTATCTGTCTTTTCATCTATCTATCTATCTATCTATCTATCTATCTATCTATCTATCTATCTATCTATCTATCTATCTATCTATCTATCTTCTCATTTTCTATCTAGCTATCTGTCTTTCTGTCTGTCTATCTTCTCCTTTATATCTATCTATCTATCTTCTCCTTTTTATCTATATATTTATCTGTCTATCTATTCTCTGCTTTTTCTAACTCTGTATCTGTCTGTCTATCTATCTATCTTCTCATTTTCTATCTATCTCTATCTGTCTTTCTTCTCCTTTTTCTATCTATCTATCTTTCTATCTATCTATCTTCTTCTTTTTCTATCTATCTTCTCTTTTTCTATATATCTATCTTCGCCTTTTTCTATCTATCTGTCTTCTCCTTTTTCTATCTATCTATCTTCTCATTTTCTATCTGTCTGTCTATCTTTCTTCTCATTTAACTGTCTGTCTGTCTGTCTTCTCCTTTTTCTATCTATCTATCTTCTCCTTTTTATCTATATATTTATCTGTCTTTCTATTATCTGCTTTTTCTATCTATCTATCTATCTATCTATCTATCTATCTATCTATCTATCTATCTATCTATCTATCTATCTATCTATCTATCTATCTATCTTCTCCTTTTTATCTATCTATCTATCTTCTTTTTCTATCTATCTTCTCCGTTTTATCTATCTTCTTCTTTTTCTCTCTATCTACTCATCTATCTATCTATCTATCTATCTATTCTTAGTTTTCTATCTATCTATCTTTTCATTGTCTATCTATCTATCTATCTTCTCTCTGTCTGTCTATCTTCTTTTATATCTGTCGGTCTGTCTATCTTCTCATTTTTCTATCTATCTATATATCTATCTTTCTATCTAGCTGTCTAGCTATCTATCTATCTTCTCCTTTTTCTACCTACTGCCTATCTTCTCATTTTTCTATCTATCTCTATCTGTCTGTCTGTCTATCTTCTCCTTTTCAATTTTTCTGTTTTCCTTTTCTATCTATCTATCTATCTTCTCATTTTCTATCTATCTATCTTCTTCTTTATCTATCTATCTATCTATCTATCTATCTATCTATCTATCTATCTATCTATCTATCTATCTATCTATCTATCTATCCTTAGTTTTCTATCTATCTATCTTTTAATTTTCTATCTATCTCTATCTATCTCTGACTTTCTGTCTGTCTCTGTCTTATCTATCTATCTATCTATCTATCTATCTATCTATCTATCTATCTATCTATCTTCTTCTTTCTATCTAAACCTACATAGATGCATACAAATATATATTTTAGTTTAGTATATATATATATATATATATATATATATATATATATATATATATATATATATATAATTAATTGTATATATGTATATAATATATAAATTGCAATTTATTTATATAGTATGTTTATTGCTATTATATTATTATTAACATATTTATAATATATTAATATTGTATTATATTTATTTTATTTTTTATATTTACATTATTTTATATATTCTATATTTTTCTATTCTTTTCATTCTTTCCTCACCCTTTCCCACGAATCCTCTCACCACCAACTTTCGACCCTGTTATTAAATGTAAATAAATGTAAATCTTATCACTACAACTTTGTGTCTGAGAGTTATTTCACTAAAAAACAGGGGTTTTCATCTTTACAACACTATTCAGGGTGATGTAATGAACTTTTAAACCTCAGCTCACATTTTAAATATCAAACATACAGTCTTCTCTGTAGAAGAATAAGGTTTGCTTCCCTGGTTGGGAAATAAAACTTAACATAAATCTGTGGGCAATCCTTAAAATGGTCTGAATATGATATTTGATCACATTTGAGAAATTCATAGTACTGTTTTTGTATCATTAATTTAATTATTTAAATTATAAACAACTTAATTTTGTAGACATTTTTTACTATCAGGGGTGCAGTGTTGGATTAGATAGATAGATAGATAGATAGATAGATAGATAGATAGATAGATAGATAGATAGATAGATAGATAGATAGATAGATAGATAGATAGATAGATAGATAGATAGATAGATAGATAGATAGATAGATAGATAGATAGATAGATAGATAGATAGATAGATAGATAGATAGATAGATAGATAGATACTTTATTTATCCCGAAGGAAATTTAGGATAACTTCTGTGTTCAGGAATTCTAGGTAATGTATTTTTTACATTTGCATTAACAAAAAATCAAAATGTGATTTTGATTTCGATTTGAATTTAATTGAATTACATTCTAAATAATTAACAATAATAAATTAAGTGCTTATAACATTGTATAATTTAAGTGATTCATTTATTGAATTAATATTTTTAATAGTGTATCCAAATTCATGAATTAAGTTTATGTTTGGTTTGAAAACATTTTTTATTTTTTAAGAATTTATTTTTTATATTAAAACTTAAAAAAAAATAACTGTTATCTGATACTGTCAGAGAAGCCCTGCCTCCAGTCCTGTTATAATGAGCCGTTCAGAGACGAGGTAATGGCTCCGGTTTATGTTCACAGTGAAAACACTGCCCCCTTGAGGTTACTGTGAGTTAATACTAAGTCAGCAGTTAAGGGGTTGGTAGGTGCTCAGCTTACTTTATTACTGATTATTATTCACTTAAATATTCATATTACACACAGCGTTTATATGAGAAAAAAATAAAAAATACTCTTTTGTTATTGAAACATATAGAAACTTCAATCAACTCCTCTTTCTCTGGTGCTGTTTGCTGAACACAACCCCCTTCATTACAGATATATATATATATATATATATATATATATATATATATATATATATATATATATATATATATATATATGAATATTTAAAAAAGTATGAAGAAATAAATAAACAAAGTAAAGAAAATGCTACAAAATAGCTAATAATAAAAAAATAAATAAATAGAGGATATGAGTGCAGAAATTAATGGAATTATTTACATTAATAAATATATAATGGTGTAGTTGTTTTATATCACAACGCTATCAGTTTGTGAGGATAAATGATATGTGTTCCAGTTATACCAAGGTAAGATATGGAATTCCACAAGGCTCTATATTAGGACCGTTATTATTTACATTATATATGCTCCCACTGGGCAAAGTTATTAGAAAACACAATGTGAATTTTCATTATTATGCGGATGACACGCAGCTCTTCATATCAGCCAAACCTGATGACAGAGTGAGATTAAAGAAAATCGAGGATTGTGTAGAAGATGTAAAATCATGGATGTCGCACAACTTCCTCCTATTAAATAGTGATAAAACAGAAGTTCTCCTATTAGGCCCCAAAGCTGCTAGAAATAAATTATCAGACTTAATGCTAAATCTGGCCGACTTCTCAGTCACCCCTGGTTCAGCAGCTAAAAACCTTGGAGTTATCATAGATTCAGATCTAGCATTCGATAAACACATATCTAATGTTACTAGAACAGCTTTTCTACACCTCCGTAATATTGCCAAGCTAAGAAATGCCCTATCACTGCATGCCGCAGAAAAATTAGTACATGCCTTTATTACCTCAAGGCTAGATTATTGTAATGCGCTACTGTCTGGATGTTCCGGCAGTAACTTAAATAAACTTCAGCTAGTTCAAAATGCTGCAGCCAGGGTCCTCACTAAAACGAGAAAATTTGACCATATTAGTCCAGTACTATCAGCACTGCATTGGCTTCCAGTCAAATTCCGCATAGACTATAAAATTCTCCTGTTAACGTATAAAGCCCTACACGGACTCGCTCCTGAGTATTTACAAGACCTCATCTCCTGTTATGAACCACCGCGATTACTCAGATCTCAGGGTGCTGGTTTATTAGTAGTTCCTAAAATTCAGAGGAGCTCTGCAGGAGGAAGAGCTTTCTCTTATAAAGCGCCTCAACTCTGGAATAATCTCCCCGAATATGTTCGGGACTCAGACACAGTCTCAATCTTTAAGTCTAGACTGAAAACTTACTTGTTTAGTTTAGCTTTTGGTAATTAATATTTTTCCCTTTAGATAAGGCTGCAGATTCACGGGTTCATGGACAGAGGAAATTGTGGTAAACTGAGATGCTGGTGCTGTTGTTCTCCCACTGCACACGGTCACTCAGGTTTGTGGACGGTGGAGTGGGTGGATGCTGGTGTTTCAGGGTGCCTCCATGTCTATGTTACCTTCTGGCTCTCTGCCTTTAGTTAGGCTGTTTTATTCAGTTCTGCCGGAGTCATTAGCCACACTCTGATAATGTTTTAATATTCTCAGTTTTGCATAAATCCAGTCAAAACTAATTCCATCTCTCTGCTTTCCTCCGAGTTACTGACTGCCCACCTGTCTGACCCGATACCGATGTTGGACCCTCAGGCTCTCGCGTCTCCTGTCCGGCCAGACTGATGGAAGTTTCTGAAGTCAGCTCTTCTCCACCACCACCACAGATCAGCTGCTCATCGACCATCTTACTCTCCACTACAGATTACATCCAAGCCATTAGTGGCGCTATTACACTCCTGAGTACATAAAACCTATATGGATGTATAAAAGACTTTTTAAATTTTAATTTAAAAGCCGTTTGACCAGTGGTAGGATGGTCCCCCCTCAAATGTGAGTCTTGGTCCTCCCAAGGTTTCTTCCTCCTCCTGCAGCTCTGAGGGAGTTTTTCCTTGCCTCCGCGCTCACTGGGGGTTCTGTATTCTGTATTTTCTATGTGTAATGTTTTGCCTGATTCTTTGTCCTGTAATCATGTTTCTGTAAAGCTGCTTTGTGCCAACACCAGTTGTAAAAAGCGCTATACAAATAAATTTGATTTGATTTGATTTGATATATTCATACGCGGAATTTATTAATTTATTTATGATTTGTAGTTCCATAGTAAGTCATTTGTACATTTTATATTGTATATTTTTGTATTTTATATTATATTTTGGCAGACTTTCATTCTCCACAGTGAAAACACTGCCCCCTTGAGGTTACTGTGAGTTAATACGGTTGGTAGGTGCTCAGCTTACTTTATTATTTATTACTATTCACTTAAACATCTATTAAGTGTAGCTTTGTGATAATATCTACACATTAACGTTATTTTGCTAAACCTTAAGAAAACAAAGTTACAGTGAATACAGAAAATATTTAGACCCTTTACAATTTTTCACTCTGTTTCATTGCAGCAATTTGCTGAAATCAGTTCAGTTTAAAATAATTTTATTTCTTATTAATGCACACTCAGCTCCCCATCTTGACAGAAAAAAACATATGTAGAATTTTTTGCAGATTTCTTAAAAAAGAAAAACTGAAAAATCACATGATCATAAGTATTCAGACCCTTTGCTCAGTATTGAGAAGAAGCACAATTTTGAGCAGTACGTCGTGGGTATTCTACGAAATGATGTTACAAGTTTTTCACACCTGAATTTGGGGATTCTCATACGTTCTTCCATGCAGTCTGCAGATCCTCTCCAGTTCCGTCAGGTTGGATGGAGAACTTTGGTGGACAGACATTTTTAGGTCTTAACAGAGATGTTAATTGGTTTAGGTCAGGGCTCTGGCTGGGCCAATCATGAATGGTCACAGAGTTCCGAAGCAACTCCTTTGTTATTTTAGCTGTGTGAATTAATGATTCTAAATTATTAAAATTTTAAAAAGTTGTAATTTTGAAAAACTCACAATTTGGAAACACATAAAAAGCAGTGATCTAATGAAATATTTCAAGTTCATTTAAAGTTAAGTTTATCTCAGTTTTTAAGCTCCATAGAGATACACTTGAAAATAAGGTGATTGACAGCCTTGACTGGGAGAGATCCACCTGCTGGACCTTTCTGTTTATTACATGGAGTAGTTGAAGATGGAGTTAAGCTGTCAGGCAAATAGCTAGTAAACCATACTGTTATTGATCATGTGATCAATGTGATCTAAGCAGAATGTGAAACATTAAAACACTGATACAGAACATATACTGGATAAAAGAGAAATATTTTCTTTATTTTAAATACTATGAACAAAACACAAAATACACCAAACGATCAACAGATTATAAAACAAACAAAAAAAATACTGTTAATTACTAATTACTATTATTGACAACAACAATGCTACTACTACTGCTACTTGGACTACTACAACATTGCTTAACAAATTGCAGTAAATATAAAATATTCATCACTGTACAGCAGACAGTATAATCTTCACTGTTATATTGCAAAGAAATATACCGTCGGCTGTACTACACTATACACTGTTCAGTCAAAGCCATAAATAATGCTGATTGTTTCGTGTGGGGACCAGGGGGAGGTTTGAAAATGCCCACATGCATATACGCTGTAAAGTGTTGTCTTGTAAGTGAGGTTAAACACAGGCCAGCATGGTAATATGAAATAATAGAGCTTAAATGAGGCCTTATAGTGGGTGCCAGATGGAGGAGACATTCAGTTGCTAAGGTTTTTATACTGTGAATTTTTCACACTATAAGGCGCACTTAAAATCCTTTAATTTTCCCAAAAATCGCCAGTGCGCCTTTTAATCCAGTGCATCTTATGTATGAATTTTACCAGTCAGGTTGTAAGGAGCAGTAAAGGCTCTCTGCTGGAGAACAGCGTCATACAGGAGTTTCAGTTTAGTTCTCCAGCACCTGAAGAGACTGGAGCAATATTAGCATTAGCTTCTAACCACTATTTCCCCGTTCATAGGTGAGTATTATCAGCCTGTAGACCTGCCTGCTCCTAACCCCAGCTAGCACTGCTGGAGCAGCATTAGCATTAGTCGCTAACCACACTAAGCGCTTGCCCCTTCGCCGATCAGAGGTGAGTATTATCGGACTGTAGCCTGTGTGTTTACCGTGCTAAAATAAGCTACGTAGGATGAACTGCTACCTAATATTGCCCTGGCTTACCAGAACACTCAGGGTTCCTCAGTGTAGCACTGTCGGGCGGCATTAGCGGTTAGCCGTCGTTAGCACTCGTTTGACAGTCTTTATTTATTACAGTTTTGTTTATTTAGCTTAGCTTTACTTAACTTTTTACCTCCACCACCACCCAGCGACAAGACTGCTGAACTAGAAGGTTCTTATATTGTCTCCTAAAATGAGCCTTATAATAATAATGTGCCTTGTGTATGAAAATAGACAAGAAAATAGACGTTCATTGATAATAATTTAGTGTTTGTTTGGTTGTGAGAGGGTTTCTCACTATTTAACATTACTCCTTTTGATGACCATATAGACTGCAATGGGAATGATGCAGACAGGCAGAAGGGTGAGAATGATGACCACACTCTCCGGAGCCTCCTCTTCCTCACTGCTGCTGCAGGAGCTGAAGTACTGCTGATGAACATCCAGAAACAGCTTGTGTATAACAGGGCTTGGGTAGAAGCAGCGTGCCTCACCAGCATATATCTCCAAACAATATGTCAGGAAGTTATAATGTCTGGAAAAGAGATGAGAGTGGAGAGTGAGAAGTCATACATACTGTAGGTGCTATATGCAATAAATACCTAACCCTAACCCTTACCCTGTCTGTGTGATGACATTAAACAGCGTCAGGAAAAAAACAAGCCTCAGCAACTAAATATAATTAAACTGTATGCTCATCCAGTATAGCTCAGTTAAAACAATTCCAATTCCAATTATGTGCAATATCAGAACCCGTTCAAGCTCTTATGTGCAATATCAGTTTTTTTTTCTATCCCTATCTGTAATACCTGGGAACTCATCAATGCAAACTTGTTTATTGTATTTTTTAAATAATTTTCCTTTTTTTAGTATTAGTTCTTTTCTTTTTTTTTATAAATGTATAACCTGTACATTTGTAGATCTCTTTTTTGTTTAGATAACAGATGTGTATTTACTTTTATTGAGCTGTTTATGTATCTTTTTTATACTCTTAGCATTTTTTCTCCCTTTATATATGTTGTTGTAACAATGCAAATTTCCCTGAGTGGGAAAATAAAAGGCCATCTAATCTTTGAAAAAAATATCATTACTATTTCTTAACCACAAGATTCGTCATAAAAATAAAAAAAATAAAATAAAATGATCAACAGAATATAAAATAAAAAAATCATCTAAAATAAAAATCATCAGTAGCTATGATCTTATTCGATGCAAAAGTCAAAGACATTCATAAAATTACCAGTCAAAAGTAGTGCGGTGCATATGGAAAGATCTTGCCAATATGATATGTAAATGAAACAGGGCAAATCAATATATCAAAATATATTCCAAGGGGTGGAATTTACACACAACACAAAATTAACCACTGTCTGACACATGTAACATGTAAACTAATAATAAACAAATTATACTGTGTTTTAAAAAAATTAATCAAATATGATATTTAAATAAATATTTTCATCAGGGTCCTAGTCAAAACAATAGTATATAGCTGCAGCCTCGGAGACTGGAGTTTCAGGACCCTACAGTTTCAGGACCGCAGTTCTAGGACCCTATGTTTTCGCGACACTGCCACCTAGCGAAATTAAAGACTTACTACTCCTTAATATAATATCACAGATTCAACGGCTTATTTCTCAATTCTCAATTATGATTATAATTTACGATTTTCAGTTCTTATATTTTTTTGTAAAAATTGTGAACAGACAGCACCATTTAAAACGAAACCTAACTATTGTTCCCTTTGAATTATATATATATATATATATATATATAAAAAATTATATATATATATAGTATAGTAAGTATAGATTAGTAAGCAGACCCCTTCGAAGTTACATGCAGCTTTTATATTAATGATGGTACAAACCTTAATTGAATATTATTAAATATATAATTATTATATAATTAAATATACTGAAACATCTTTTATATTTCAATCTATGTGCTATGCAGAACTAGTTATCATATCGCGCTATGCTTCCATTAAAAATATAAATAACAGGCTAATTAGATGTTTTGAAGCAAACTATTCTAGGTTAACACGTAATGTTAGGTGCTTGTAATGCTTTTTAGGCTATGAATACAGTCACACCCTGTGTAGATTACATTGATGTCTCATTTAAAACATCTAAATATTTAATGCTTTAAATTTAGATTATAACTTGATTCACATTCCTACTGTAATCCATTGTGTTCATGACCACTTTTTTTAGGTGGCAATGTCGCGAAAACATAGGGTCCTAGAACTGCGGTCCTGAATCTGCAGGGTCCTAAAACTGCAGTCTCCGGGCTGCAGCTACACCCTTCTCAGTCAAAAAGGCTAAAAAAGAAAAAAAGGAGCCTCAACAAATAAATACTATAGATTTTTTAAAACCACAAAGTACAACAAAAAATCAATAACTAAAATAAAAAAAATGATTGCAGCCTAGCCCAGTGATGAAAAACCCTTCAGAAGATTAAACTCTACTCTTATCTTAATTTATTGTGTTTTACATCAATATCATGATATTCAACACAGTTACTACACATTGCATTTTTGCCCATATTGTGCACCCTTATTGGAAGTACCGTATTACAGTATTATATTTTTTGGTAACAAAGTAATGTAAGAAATTATAGTTATACAGTTTGGAATAGTTAACTTGCGTTACACACATTTTTTCTGTACAATCAAACACAAAAAATTCCTTAGATTTCTTCTGCATGAAGCCATGTGACTGAAAATAGCAACAGCACCCTACATTTTGTTCATAAATAGTGAAATAAAGTAAATAAAAAAAAAGTTAAATATTTTTTTACTTTCCAGATTTGTTTGTATGGGGTTTATAATGTAATTTAGAGGTAGAGTAGTGAGGAATAACATTGCATTTTTCAGAGGGTAATGAGTACAGCAATCCTGTTACAGTTAAGTCAGTAATGGATTTTTTTTTAAACATAAAAGAAAAGTGCAGATTGATTTTTCTTCTTGTTTTTTTAGACATGAAGCTTGAATACTGTTTTATCTGATAGGGGCAGTTTTGACGTTTGTCTACATTCTCAATAATTTTCAAAACTCTGTTTTGGAAACCCTTCCCCCTTCCTCTTGCAGGTTGATTGTCTTATCTAGCTAAAATGAAGAGCTTGTAGTTCATGGCTGTTTTGACTTGAAATTAAATATATGAATAGTGCCTAGTGACTTTTGCACAGTCCTGTATGTAATAAGAAATTTCTAAGTTTCTAAGTACAAACAATCCCCTTCCACACACACACACACACATAAACAACATACATAAACAAACACAATCATAAGTACTTATCCTGAGGGAGCAGAGGGAAATGTCTGTCAGTAATTAGCTGCAAAAAACCCTTTTGGTAAGTTTTTAGCTAAGTGCAGGAAAGTTCCCTGCTGTAAAGCTAAACAGCCGCACTTCCTGTACAGATGTCGTCATTTCCTCCTGCGTACACAACTCTAAACACCTATTGTTCACAGTGTCACAATGCCCCTATACCTCAAACAGTAAAGAGACAACTGAGATTTTTCCTATGTATCTGTTAAACATTTTCATATAAATGTTTAGTAATACTTGTAAAATGAGTATGTCTTGTTTAAGTGACTTATTCAAGATTAACAAGAGAAAATTAATGCATTATCTCAAATATGCAATTCTGTAATGAACTCAAGCCTAAAAACACACAGCACTGTGTTCCAGAATGTGTATTATGTTTAGTATCCTTAGAATGACCAAATTAACTAAATCATAGCCATTTAAACTAGATTTAGTTGATTTATTTCTTAATTTTTATTCTGGTCAATTGTTGGACTGATAATAATGTGTAGCCTGTTTACACATTATTCCACTTTAGTCTTTTTTTTTTCAATATTTTAGTTTTCAAGTTTAAAGAACATTTCTGAGGCTAAGCCTGTATAACACAGTGACAGACTGAACAGTGATAAATAGGGAACTGTACAATTTTTTTTGTTATATTATGTTTTTTTGTAATGTTAGTGTACTCCTTATATGCTCTTCCATCCAAAGAGACCGTCCACATCCCTGAGCACTGATACAGCTGCAAGAAAAATTATATGAACCCTTTGGGATTACTTGTATTTCTGCATAAACTGGTCATTAAATGTGTTCTGATCTTCATCTTAGTCACAACAATAGACAAACACAGTCTGCTTTAACTAATACCACACAAAAATATATATGTTTGCATAATATAACAAAAAATGGAGAAAGTGACTTTTCTAAAAGCTAATTAGAGCCAGAATATGATGAGACTTGGTGTGTTGGTTAAAGCTGCCCTGCTCTATAAAAGACACACCAGTTTTGAGTTTGCTGTTCTTAAAAAGCATTGCTTGATGTGAATCATGCCTTACACAAAAGATCAAGCTCTCAGAAGACCTACGTTCAAGAATTGTTGACTTGCATGAAGCTGGAAAGTGTTACAAAAGTATCTCTAAAAGTCTTGATGTTCATGTGTCCACGGTAAGACAGGCGGTCTTCAAACGGAGAAAGTTCAGCACTGTTGATACTCTGCCTAGGCGTGTTCGTCTGCAAGAGCTCAGCGTAGAATGTATGATCAATGAGGCGAGGAAGAATCCAAGAGTGTCAGCTGAAGACTAATCTACATTTATCAAACATTAAACAAGAATGGAGCTCATGGGAGGACACCACAGAGGACGCCACTGCTGTCCAAATAAAAAACATTGCTGCACGTTTGAAGTTTGCAAAAAAACAAAACAAAATTGAGTTGTTTGTAAGGAACACACAACGCTATGTGTAAAGAAAAAAGGCTCAGCACACCATAATCAAAACCTAATTCCAACTGTGAAATATGGGGGAGGGGGCATCATGGTTTGGAGCGTTTACTGTCTCAGGGCCTGGATGGATTGCCGTCATCAACGGAAAAAATTAATTCCTAAATTTTGCAGGGAAACTTAAGACCATCTGTCCACCAAACAGAGGATGGATGATGCAACAGGACAACGACCCAAGTAAATCAACAACTGAACGGCTTCAACAGAAGAAAATACGCCTTTGGAAATTCCTGACCTCAAACCAATAGGGATGTTGTGGCATCATGACCTCAAGAGAGCGATTCACACCAGATATCCCAAGAATATTACTGAACTGAAACAGTTTTGTGAATTTTGGAATGCTCCAAAATTCCTCCTGACTGTTGTGCGGGTCTGATTTGCAGCTACAGGAAATACTTATACCCGCCCCCCACTGTGACTGTTAATATGTTGTGTTAAAAAAAACATGCAAACATATTTTTTGTGTGGTATTAGTTTAAGCAGAGTGTGTTTGTCTATTGTTGTGACTTAGATGAAGATCAGAACACATTTAATGACCAATTTATGCAGAAATACAAGTAATCCCAAAGGGTTCATATACTTTTTCCTGCAACTGTAGTCAGTGTTGGGAAGTAACGGATTACATGTAACGGCGTTACGTAATCAGATTACAAATTATGAGTAACTGTAATCCGTTACAGTTACTGCTTCAGTAAGTGGTAATCAGATTACAGTTACTCTGCTAAAATAAAAGGATTACATTGCGGTACTTTCCTATTTTTGGTCTTCCAATTCAACACTGACAAAACGCAATCACATTTTGATTTTCTCCATGCAGAGATCAGCGTTTTAATGCTAATGTTATTTCTTGAGCTGATGGGGTGTTTAAAAGTGTTCTAGTGCTCTAAAACACAGAACTGATACAGAACTCACTCATTAAGATCAGATCATCTGTTTAAGATCTGATCACAGCTCTGTTCAAACTATAATTTAACTATTCAGATGTTTTATGACCTGATTTCTATATAAATATATTTCACATTCAAACATTAACAATATTACACAAGTGGTTATTAAACGTTTCATTTCGTATAAGTGTATAGTTAATAATTCAAGGGAACTGGTGAAAAAGCATTTACATTTACACCCTTTACATTTTAGTCGACTAAATTGACTGTAATTTTAGTCGACTAAAACTAGACTAAAACTAAAAACAATAAACTAACTAAAATATAAAGACTATGACTAAGACTAAATCAAAATTTGTTGTCAAAATTAACACTGGCGGCAAACCTGCAAATAGATAGCTTACAGTTGTTGTTACATTGTTTGTTTTTTAATGGTTTTTAATGGTTTTATCAGCAATTTATAGAAGTGTTTCATACAACTCTTTGATGAAAAGGCAGTTTTATTTGTTTATCTATTTGTTAACTGGAAAGAAAAATAAAACAATAATTATGCAATATGTGGTTGCTACATTCATTCAGGTTTTAAAAAACGACAATATTGTAAGTAATCCAAAGTAATCAGATTACGTTACTCACTTGAAGTAATGTAACTGATTACGTTACAAATTACATTTTGAGTGATGTAATCAGTAATCTGTAAGGGATTACATTTTAAAAGTAACCTTCCCAACACTGACTGTAGTCAACTTTACAAGTGAATTCTGGAAGACTGAATGAAGCTTACTTGATCACCATGTCCCAGTCACACCAGTTGCTCTCTCCCAGCTCCATCATGCCTGTATGAAATGTGATGTTCAGGCAGTATTCTCCATACAGCATCAGCAGATCTTCATTACACTTCCAGTGGAAGTGGAATTTCTCCTGATCCTGGAAACTCTCTGAAAGTGACAGTTAGACTGAGCTTAGCCTTTAGACAGAATACTTACACACTCACACAGCTTCTTGTGACCTTTTACACTCAAGCTGGCATGCACATGCAAACACACTACCATGCACAGTTTACCCTCACCCATGCACCCAACCATGGCAACACACATACACATACACCAACACACACACGGCTCGTTCTCACCCTGATCTTCGTAAGTGACATTGTGGTCAGCGTCTTCTGAAAAATGAAACGTGCAATTATTTAAAAAGCCACATGAAAACCAAGCACACACTTCACACGTATATGTGTACTTTGTGTGCACTTAGACTGAAACTGTTTGCATCAAGCTATTTTGAGATAAGTAAACAATTAGAATGCTAAATGTAAGTGTTTGAGCAGTGGCTGTGAGTTAAAGTGCAGTATTAGAGCTTTATTCAGTGGTAAACTTGCAGTCCAGATTGATCTACACCAAACAAAACAAAAAAGAAAAGGAATATGTTATATAGTGTATATCAGTATTGTTCAGTGATGGGAGTAATGGCGTTAAAATAATTAATACTTTTTTCAATAACGAGTAATATAACTAAATACTCTGACTGTCACTATAACGCTGTTACCATGTCTAACACCCCGTTACAGCACGTTACTTTAGCTGCACAATGAACCTTTTTTTTTTTACTTCGCACAAACAGACAAAGGCACATGTGTGTGTGTGCGTTGTGTGTGTGAGTCACAAGGGGGGAGGAAGAGATAACCGCCTAAGTAATGATTGTTGTCTTCGCTGTCGCGCACTCTATTCATCTGGCTTATGAAACACGCTCTAAGAAGGTGGGGGCGGTTAGTACATTATTACCTGACCTCCTACTGTCTGTACTGAGCTAAATCACAACACAATCACTATTACAACACAACCAAAACTTAGTAAGTAATGTCTCAACGAATTAATAACTTTCACAAGTTGTTATTATTAAACATTATTAAACATTACAATATTGTAATGCTTAAGAATGTTTTAAATAATTATGAATTGAAACATTAGTTTACAATATTATTCTAACTAGTGAAAATTAATAATTAGTTGAGACATTTTGTTGGTACTGTTAATGAATGTACCCTTTTTGTAAAATGTTACCATGATTACCATGATTTAATCATATTTTAGTAAAACTTGGTCTAGTATAAAAAAAAAACATAACATTATGTTTGTAAAATCTAAGTAAAAGAAAAGTTAATCTTTTATCCAATCAAAATAGTGGAATCTGACCTCTTACTAATAATTAAAGAACAATATGTGATTTTGGGATTTGATAAAGTATTGCAAAGCAAAATCATGATACTTTGATGTATCAATATTTTCTTACAACCTATGTTAACCCACTAATAGATATAATATACTGTATTTTTTATGTTAAACATCTGTATATTTATTATTGTAGGCTATATTTTCCTTATATTTAAAAATCTTCATTCAAAATGTTGAGTAGTCTAAGTCTAGGCTTTATTCCTTGTCTGAAAAATTGCCCCTATATGGTCTAATTTAAACCAGTCATCTTGACTCATCGGTTTATTCACTACAAAATTATTCACAGGGCATATGTGATACCACAGAGGCGATATCAAATAAGACTTCCAGTTATTTTTCATCACCTGCTAGGTTTATTTATATATCTTTGGAATGTTCCAAAATGGCAGATATATTGATTTCTACAATAAATATATTATCTAAAGTACTTGTTCTAAGCTTACCACTTTTACTGCGTTTATGTCTTTTCAATGATGAGTCAGCCTTTCAATAATCTTTGAAAAAGTGAAAGATGTTAAAAAACGATTTTACACCTACCTAGAAAACTAATTTACAACTGTGTAGGGCTGAATATTGGCAAGAACCTTATGATACAATAGGCATTACTATACAGGAGTATCAATTGCAATACTGTAAGCAAGGTGATACATTGTGATTTTTGCAACACTTTCAAATATGGGTCACAAATAACAGTACTTATTAAAGTAATAAACATTGATAAATAGTTAGTAATGTATTACATAATAAGTAATGTCTCATTTAATTATTAATTAATACTAGTTGCTATTTTTAATTAAGCAATAATACACGAGAGGGAGTGCTATAACGTGTAACATTGGTACTGCTGGCGCAAGGGCGCAGGCCAATTACACCACAGTTCCATTATTGCTGTTTATTGAAAGATTTTGAGATAAAAAGGAGGAGAAAATATGATCTGTTCTATGATCTCTGCTAGTAAAATAGTTCCATTGCTGCTCTGTTTGTAGCTGCGCTGTTTGGCTAGTAAGCACCGCATTGTTGCTAGGTTACCTGTATGTGTAAGAGTAAGCCATGAAGTGCATTATCGGCTGATAATGGCACTCACAGAACATCTCTCAGCTAATCACATTGTAAGGACAGAACTAAATGGGGTATAATAAATGTTATTAAACATCACTACATTGTAATGCTTAAGAATGTTTTAAATAATAATGAATTCAGACATAAGTTACAAAAATTGTTCTAACAAGTGACAAATAATAATTAGTTGAGACATTCTGTAAGTACTGTTAATTAATGTAATTAATTATTTTTTGGAAAATAACTTGTTGATGGTATACAAAACACAACAGTATACTTCTAAAATCTAAGTAAAATGGAAGTTAATCTTTTATCCAATCAAAATAGTGGAATTTGAAGATTAGTACAACACTCAGGGTTTAAATGATTCTCTTACACCAATCATTAAAAAAAAATATTGTGTTTTTGAGAATCAATAAAGTATTGCTATTTGAGATGTATTAATATTTTCTTACACACCTACAACTTCCCCTCAAATTTCAGCCATGAAATACTGGATCTCTAGTTCACAATATTTTGGATAGCATACCCAAATAGCCAAACGTAACAAAGCAAAGTCCTTGACAATTATTAATGGGAAGAATTTATTATGTATTTTCACTTTACACCATTTTTTTTATTTTTTTGAGTTTGCCAATATTTCACAATAACATCCTGCAGCTTCTCAGGGCTGTTTAAATCGGGTGACTGTGTTTTTAATGACATCATCTGAACTTCCTCACTTTTCACTCCTCCATCACCTGATGAGAGCTCTAGCACCTTGTGTTGTTTTTGTGTATCAAGTGATTTCTGTGTGACAGTGATGTTGCAATTCAGGGAAATACAGCACCTTTATTTTCTCATGCACTGATTTCTGCTATTTCTCATTAAACAGCCTTATATCATGACTAACATAAATTCCCCAATCCTTCAGAAAAACACACATATGTCTAATGCAATGCCATGAGAAAAAATGGAGCATGACATGAAATGTAGCACAGAGCACATCAAACGTGTAGTTTTTTATTTTGTTCCAATATGTTAAAGAAAATATATAGAAATATTTGCGATAACACACAATAAGAACAGCCTTTTTTTTTTTTTTTACAAAATAAATAAAGAAAGAATGAATATGCTTTAATATGGACTGTGCCTTCCACCAAAAAGTAGTTCCACAACAAGCGAACTGTAACAGAACTGTACCTACAAAACAGTGTATAGTTTATACAGACTAACACCACGAACATTAGCTTGAAATCAAAATTGGGAGTAAGCGAAGATGGTAAATTTTAAGATCGTGAAACAACGCTAAACTCTCCTCTCCTGCTCCACAGAATCATCTTCAGGTGAAAGCTGCGCGTTTGCGAGCATATATATATATATATATATATATATATATATATATATATATATATATATATGTGTGTGTAAAATGGAATGTATTTATACATCTACATTTTCCAAGGAAACTGACAAGATAGCGGAATAAATCTGCACTTTTACTCACAGTCACAGCTCATACTATACATTTAATTCACATTTAATGACTATATTATTTAATTCCATACATTTAATATGTTAATTTTAAAATGTAATCATTGCTTACCTATTTTAAATGTTCCATTTTCAGCTAAATGGACATCTTTGTGGAGCTGAGAAGTTCTGTTATCTATTTAACACATTACAACAATTACTGAAAAAGAATCACTTTAGTATCGTGAATAATGTGAAATAACATTGTATTGCAAGGAACAAATAGGAGTTTAATAAAGATTTTATTCTTCATTTAATAAAGCCTTAATTAGACATTTCACAACATTTTTTTTAAAAGTTGTTATACCATTGAGATTTACTGATTATAACATTTATTTGTACGTAATTGTATGTAAGTTAAATCAGGTCATTCAGTAATAATTGCATTATTTGTCTAATAAAACTTTGTTAATTCCCTGTAATGCTTCTTGAGTAGAAATTAAATCTAATCTAAATGTACATATTATTAATGTGGATTTGGCCGCACTTTGATGCATGATTGTTCGTCAGTTTTTTTATTCTATGAATTTTATTGAATTCTAAAGTAAATTATACTCATTAATCCAATATTTAATGAATTAATTTAGTATATATAATATTAGTATCCATTCATAAAACATATACAATCGTATGATAGAAATTACATCTCTATTAGGGGTGGGCAATATTATATCGTATACAATATATCGTGACACAGAAATATCGTGATATTAAAAATCCATATCGTGATAATTGGGCTGTTCTGTCTTAAAAGTAGTCTATTATTTACTGTGAAGCTTTAGGTGTATTTATTGTATAATTGTTTTAGTTTGCAGTTTATATGCATGCACTAAATATTCTGCAACATTATTTTCTGCATTATATTATGTTATGCTATATTATTTATTTTGCCACATTATGATTATTCTGTTATACTATTATACTATGTTCCTGAAATTAATTAATTATTTTTCTGTTTTTCTATATCACCAAGTATATCGTTATCGCAAAAATACCCTGAAATATCGTGATATTATTTTAGAGCCATATCGCCCACCCCTAATCTCTATTATGTCAGTGTGTGTTCCATAACTCCAGGGTTTCATTCATTAGTATTACATCATCAAAAAGAGATAAAAATACAAACTGTCCAGCTTGCATGTTATGAAATGGTGCAGATACTGTTCAGATACTATTGTTTACAGTTCAATCTGTAATTACACACTAAAACAGGGTAAATAGCATTATAGGATGATAAAAGTGCTTATTGTGCATAACTCCAATAAAAACTCAATTTGAAGAATATAATAAATAATAATAAATATAAAATTGTCTTATTAAGCCTTTACTGATTAAAGAACTGGTAATTTAAAGTGTTAGCAGTAGAATGTAGGAAGGTTTTGATATTTACATGTATCATTGCCGTGAGTTGTGTTATTTACACCCGAGGTCACTGAAGCATTCTGCATATGAATCACCTCTAGAAAAATTAATGCAGAGTCAGTCTGATCACATCAGAGTTCAGGTGATTTCCAACATTTAAAACAACAATGCAGTAATTGTACTGGCTTTATATTATATATAAACATCATTTTACATCAACACGATGCTAAATCAACACTGTTTTTCAGTTGTGCACTGCAAAAATGAATAATGAGTTAAAAAGAAAGCTACTTGAATCAGCCATTAGGGTGTGAAGATATATAGGTTAGAAACATTTTACTTGAAAGGCGTCTTACTAGGGTCTTAATACCACATTCTTTGAAATACATTCATTTTTATATATTTATTTTGTATATAACAATATATTTATCAAGCAATAAGCAATCTATTTATGATCAGCTTATGCTACGTATTGCAAGAAAACGTAAGATGTTTTATGAAATAAAGACATTTAGGGATTGTATTGATGTAACAGCAGTAAAGTAAAGACTGGTGTGGTTTTATAAACAGATCACTTTTTCTTACGTCTGGGATCACATGGGTCTCCTTATTGGCTTTAGCAGACCGGTTAATAACTCATAGTATAACATAAAATGTTTTGTTAAACATGTTATTTTTAAGCTAATATATGTATTTTGAAGTCCATATGCAGGTGGCTTTCAAACTAAATAAAATAAGATCATGTGCCGAAATTCATGAATTTATAAATGCAGCTATTTTTTTGTGCAAGTAAGTAGTCATAGTAATTAAAAAAAAAAATCATCTATACACTTTTACTAGTAAATATACACTGGTGTCTTTAAAGTGGTATTTAAAAAATATAATAATTACAGTAACTTCCACTAAACACTAAAAGAATGTTATTCCATGCCTCCTTTACCTTTTTTTTATCAGTATCTATTCATAATACATAAACGAAATGAAATCATTCATAAAGTGAAATGGAAAGTTCAGATACTATATGTCACAGTTATCTCTAATTACAGACTAAAGCACACAAAATAATGTACATTACATTTTTCTAGACATTTTTTTAAATGATTAGACATAAACAGCTCTGGAAAAAATAAGAGACCACTTAAAAATGATGTGTTACTTTGATTTTACCAAATTGAAAACTAATATAATCAAGAGGAAGATGGATGATCATCTAACCATCTATCATGAAGCCATCAAACCAAGCTGAACTGCTTACATTTTTTGCATAAAGTTATCCAAAAGCAGTGTGTAAGACTGGTGGAGGAGAACATGCCAAGATGCATGAAAACTGTGATTAAAAACCAGGGCTTTTCCACCAAATATTGATTTCTGAACTCTTTTCTAAAACTTTATGAATATGAACTTGTTTTCTTTGCATTATTTGAGGTCTGAAAGCTCTGTATCTTTTTGTTATTTCAGCCATTTCTCATTGTCTGTAAATAAATGCTCTAAATTACAACATTTTTATTTGGAATTTGGGAGAAATGTTGTCTGTAGTTTATAGAATAAAACAACAATGTTCATTTTACTCAAATATATACTTGTAAATAACAAAATCCGATAAACTGATTCAGAAACTGAAGTGCTCTCTTAATTTGTTTCAGAGCTGTATATTTAATTGCTTTACTATTAATTATACACAAACATCACTGAAGTTATATATAATCAATACAGTAACTAAAGTAACATTTACTTCCAAAATTCTTAACACTTCTTTTGTTAAGTAAAAGACTAAAGTTAAAAAATAATTAGCAGAGAGAAAATTTCACTCTGGTAAATTTGCTGCGTATGTGAAAGTCTGAATTGCTGTAATGCTGAGGTGTCAGGGTTGAGGTTTTCGTTCTTACCATCACTTGCCATCAACTTTCCTCCTACAGTTTGACCTGGAAACACAGAAACACCTCGGTTTTAGTTATATTGAGTAAAAAAGCCTTAATGAAAGCCTAAACTGTTGTTGCACATGCTATATATATATATATATATATATATATATATATATATATATATATATATATATATATATATATATATATATATATATATTACAGTGAATAAAAAACCCTCAAACATAAATATGATCTATAAACTAAACACCGGCACCTGCCATCCATCTCTCAATGTTAGATCTTTAAAATTTGAAACAGACGAGCACAAAAACAGAGTTACTCTAAATCCCAGCCTTCATACCCGAGATTAACGGCAGCAGCAGCAGAAGTAGTCCTGAGAGCATTTTTTCTGAAAGCAGGGTCTCCAGACCAAAACTGAACGAGTGAAAAGAAGATCATGAGCTTTTAAAAGGGAGCAGAAATGAGGGTGGTGAGTATTTGGGTGTGTTGATTGAGGGGTAAAAAAAAACAACCCACTTTCTGTGTTGATGGACAGGTCAGGAAGGGGTGCCATACCAAGTAAGGTCAGATAACATGTATTGTGTGTTTGTGTGTGTGTGTGTGTTGTGTAAATAAAACCCAAAGTAGAAACTTCCTATCTTGATAAGGTTTTTTTTCCCAGTGGGATTTTTGAATTTGCTTGAAGCAAACAAGCAATTACACACAACCTCCCCAATATTCCACTATTCCGCTGGATTCAGTGCACATAAAGGTAGATATACTCTGTGTATGTATATATCTGATAAAATGTTGTATACAGCTATTTAATTTTGGGCAAAAACGTGAACTTTAATTTTGTTTATCTGTTGAGTCCTTCATTACAAGTAAGCAGGAAAGCTTCTGGTGGAAGTAAACATATTCATGTTGTTTTACAGACATCATTTGATTTTTTTCACACTCTATATGTACTTAAATGACTGTAAAAGTCTTTGGTTTCTAATGTTTTGAAATTTCATTAATATCATTAATTATTTGGAACATAATCTAAAACCCTTTTATATATTAATATCTTTATTGGGTACCACTTTAAAATAAGACTACCTTTATAAAGGGTTTATAAATGGTTTAGTTTATTAATGGTTACTAATTAGGTTGTAAATGCCTTAAAAATCATTAATAATCAGTTATAACACATACGTAGAAATGTACATAGACCTGTTGTTTGCCAAATAGTGAACCCACAGCACTATAACTGATTATTAATGATTTTTAAGGCATTTACAACCTAATTATTAACCATTAATAAACTAATTGTAAACCATTTATTAACCCTTTATAAAGGTAGTCTTATTTCAAAGTGGTACCCTTTATTGTTCCCACATAAGAAATATATATATATATATATATATATATATATATATATATATATATATATATATATATATATATTTTTTTTTTTTTTAGGAAATGTCCTAAAATTTAATAACATAACTTTTAAATAAAGTTATAAAGCATAATTTAAATAACATTTAATTTGGAACTTTTAATTAATTAATGAGAGATAAATAAGTATGATAGTGAGAGATTTAATATAATGTAAAACCAGTCGCTCACTGCCACGCCACATAAAAAGAAAAAAAAAAAAAACATTATGGATGCATGCAGGTGCTCCATGACCCCAATTACTGTTCGATTCCTCAGTGCAGCATAACTCATAACTCACCACACAGCATATTGGCAATATTACATGAAACTAAATACAAAGAAAAATCGGCCAGTCTAAACTGCTTTAGCTAATATTACAATGCTTGTCTTGTACAGCTCGTACCTTTCAGCTGGAAAACAGAGCTGAGTAAACTGACAGCAAGTGCGATAAGGGATCCTGAACAAGTGATTTAATTTAATTAATGTGAGTATAGTGTAAAAAATTAACTTCAGCCTGGCGTATATTGGCTCCAAAGTGATTTGTTCTGCATATATGTACGTGTGTATGTATGCATGAGACTGCTTTTTTATAGTACAAATAAGTATGTGTGTATCTAAGAATGGCTTGTATGTGTGTGCGTGTGTGTGTGTGTGTGTGTCCTTCTTGGTACAAAGCTGGTCGAAAGCAACGGTTTGCAGGAATGTGGCCGCCTCGCACTTTGCATGTGTTTCCTACTTCGACTCGTGAGAGTTTTCCCTCTTTTATCTTAACAAGAGACAGGAAAGAGTTTCAGACCTCCGGGAAAATACACACAGTCTTGTTATTTAAAGATTTAAAAAAAAAAAAAAAATTGATTTAGATAATATAGATTTTACCATATATAATAAGTGTTCTTCAAACATTCTTCACTTAATTGAGTGGTTCTGTATAGATGATTTGGGTGCTTAAATGATTTGAATGTTAAAAGCCCCTCTTGTTTTTTACCATAGAACACATCCTGACACCTCCGTATCAATTGTACAGGTGTGGCTTAAAACTGGGCCATATCAATTCACTAACAGCCCACATAGCACTTAAAATGAGGCCGGAAGTATAGTTATAAAACTAGTGGTTGTGGCTCAAGGTGGATGGAATACAATATTGAGCTTTAATGATTTCCTCAAAGTGTTATTTTCTGGGGCAACATTTCCTACATCTGACTGTACATCTACATGGTGAACAAGCTTTAATATTTTTTGTTTCCCTGAAAAGTAGATTTCACACATCACTTCTAACATGTAGTTAAATGGCAATTGGCAAGTTGCATTGTTAATTGCCTGCTGAAACATCAAATTGAGGCTTTATAGTCAGCATTACAGCCAAGAGCATGATGCTGACACCACCATGCTTAACAGGTGGTTCAGTATTCTTTCAGTTGTATCCTTTACTTCTCCTAATATATCTCTGTTCACTATGGCTAAACAACCCAATATTTGTCTCATCTGACAGTAGCACTTTCCTCCAGAAAGGTTTTTTTTTTATCTAAGTGGTTCAGTGGTCCTGAGAAATCAGCTGCTACATAGGTCAGCTTTTTATGATAAAACACTAGGAGCATAGCATATATCAAATTATGAAATACGTTATAAATATCATTATAAGTTGGTACAACATATTTTACAAACTAAGAGGATAGCTATATTTATAGTTTCAGCTTTGTTAGCGTAATGTGTGCATGTACAATAGTCAATAATAGTTGCAATATTAATATTCCAATGTTAAGATATGCTTTTTTGCTGCCAAATACAGAAGAAATATTTTTTATTTCTCGCTTTTTTAAAAATGTTCTTAAAATGATTTTTTCGATCAGAAGCAGGTTATATTTACCCATTGTCAGAGATGCAGCGAAAATTTAGCAACCAAAATTAGGTGAAATTACCTAATCATTTATACCAAACAAAGACAATTTCTTTGAGAAGCAAGACAAAAATAAATTTATGCTATTTTATTTATGCAGTGCTAAAAAAAAAACAGGTCGCAACATCTTTGAAAGCATATGCATATGCTTCTAGTGAAATTATGATATTGCGATTTTAGTTTTCTTACACTGTCATGTAGCCGTATTGGATAGTATGAGAAAATGCAACTGAAATGCATAGAAAGATCACACCTATGCCGTAGGCCTACTGAGAGAGGGATGCTGTGAAATATTGTCGCCGATCTGCCAGTGTAAGCGTGTGAGACTGAAGATTTTCCTTTGCTGTGGTCTCACACTCATCCATTTAAATCTCAGAGATGTTCACACTTTCAAACCAAACTAACTAGCAAGAAAAGTTCACAGAAAGTGTTTTTACCGATCCTGGGCTCAATCTGTCTGTCAGCATGTTGGTGCAGCACAGCAGGAAAAAGGGGTTCTGCTTTTCTGAGACTGTTAGTGTAACAGAATAATTCCTGGAGGTTATCAAGATTACAAATGATGAACTAGAAATGCCCTGTTGTGTCAGGAAAACAACAGTTGCCAAGATAATGGCTTGGATTCTTCAGGATCTTTAGAAATACTATAAAATAAAACTAAAATAATACATATAAAAAACATCATCCTTAAGATATTTAGAAATACTAATATAAATAAATTACATAATCTATGTAAAATGTAAAAAAGCCGTAAATAATAAAACAAAATAAATGAATGTGAATCTTTGACTTTTTAGTTTCTGTTTCTACATGTTTCCTGTTTAAAATGCTATACCACTGATCTGCAGGTGTGTTTTTTTCCCCTTACATTATGAAAGATATCTGCATTATGTTTCTGTGTTAGCTTATATATATATATATGACATATATGACACCGTGGCATTTAAACAAGCTTAAAGCATTTTGCAAAGAAGTTCGGTAAACAGATTAACTTACAACAGAACGTTTAGGTTACAATGAACAAAGGTATTATAGGGAACATTTCACTGGTACAGGGAAGAACAGGTTAATTTAAATATAAACACATTTGAGCTCACGGTTGTGTGATCCACAGTTTCCCAACCTAAACACTAAATATACAATAACAGACATCAAAAAAGAAATACCATTTATTATAAGTGCACTTCAAAGGTTCTTCACTTAACGCAATAGTTCTGTAAAAACTCATAGTGATTTGGATGCTTAAATAGTTTGGATAAAAAAAAAAACGGGGCCAAATCAATTTACTGGTACCACACACAGCACTTAAAATGAGGCCGGAAGTGAGTCATTGCCGGAAATTGTATAATATAGTTAAAGTGCAAAGCACAGAACTGCACAACAGCAAAGAAGACCACACCTCCTCCAAACGACCAGGTACTGTGCCTGTCCTTAGCTGATGTGTGGAGAACTGTAGCCAGAGTGAACCCATGGAAAGCCTGAGAACCAGACAGCACACCTGGCAGAGTGCTCGGAGGATGTGCAGAACAGCTCGCAGATGTTCTCGCAGATATTTTCAACATTTCTTTGAACACTGCAGTAATGCTGACGTGCCTCAAGACCACCAGAATTCTCAAGTGTCCTGCCTCAAAGACTACCATCCCATTGCACTCGCTCCTATCAGTATGAAGTGCTTTGAGAAGCTGGTCATGAGGCACATCAAAAACCATCTCCCTACCTCACTGGACCCACTGCAGTTTGCGTATCGTCCAAACCAATTAACAGACGATGCCATCTCAACTGCACCTGGCTCTCACCCACCTGGACAACAAAGACTGCTATGTTCGAATACTGTTCATCGACTTCTGTTCAGCATTCAACACCATCATCCCTCAGCATCTAATCGGAAAACTAAGCTTGCTGGGCCTGAACTCCTCCCTCTGTAACTGGGTCCTGGATTTTCTGACTGAGAGATCACAATCAGTCATGATCAAAAACAACACCTCCAGCACCACCATACTGAGCACCGGTGTCCCCCAGGGCTGAGTGCTCAGTTCACTGCTGTTCACCTGGTGCCTCAACACCAGCACCAGTGGCGCAAAAAGGGGGTATGCAGCGAAAGCAACGCATAGGGGCGCTTCACTAGAGGAGGCACCAAAATCGATGCCGGAAAATTATTTCTTGTCTGCATTTTTTGAAAGATATGTTTGTTCATTTATGATAATACACAGGGGCATCTCCTGGCCTGAGCTTCCGGGGCTTTAGCCCCGAATAAATTTCCAGTAGCTCCGAATGGTTTCGCTCAGCTAATATGTATTATTAGTGAGGAGACAGGCCGCTGGCCGCTGTGAATGGAAAATCTCTTGACGTGAATCACGGAGCCAGTTCAAGAATAAAGTTCCGCCTTACAGGAGAAACAGCCAATCAGCTTGCTGGTTTTGCGGCGCGCAGTGGGTTAGTAGGGAAGCCCCCGCCCCAGCCCCCCCACCGCATTGCTGGGGTGGATTTTTGAGGGTTTATGAGTTCTTGCACCGGATTTCAGCGCTGATGATAAAACATATCTGGATATACAGCGATTTTTCTAAAAGAAGGGTAACTGAACAAACCATGTAAACTGTGATAATATGTTTCTGATAGCTGGTTAAAAAGACTTGTCTCTGAATCAAAACACACAAATCAAGGCTTGAGAAAATAAAACTATGTATGTTTAACTTGCCCTGATGTACCTGATCAGCCAATAACTATTTAATTTTCAAATTGTTTTTAATAATTTAGGATTGCAAGATTACTGATAAATATCAAAGCGGAGTGTGGACCAACAGACACACACACACACACACACACACACTAATGGGACAATTTCAGCATCTGCAATTCACCTGGTGGCACGTGTTTGGACTGTGGTAACAAAATGGGACAGTGCTATCCAGCACTACATTGCTGTTTGAATAAATACATAAGTAAATTTTAAGCACTAAATTGAATTAATTAAATTCATATTAGGACAGCAGGAGTGGCAGAAATGTGTATGTGGCGAACGGGAGTGGGATTAAAACAAGCGATTTTTGGCAGGAGCTGGTGGTAATGGGACTAAAACAAGTTGGAGTGGGTTTATAAAAGCAGTCCCATGCAGACCTCTTCTTTGCAGATCTACAGTATCATGCTAAATGAAGGTTAAACAGTAAGAATTTGTTCATTGTACAGTAGTAATTACAGAAATTACAGAAATGTGTTACCATGTGCAATGTAAATATAAATTAAATATATAAAATAAAATAATAAAATTATGTTGGTTTTTAAGCTCTGTCTCACAGGTCGATATAAATGAGGCACTCCTACAGGCGGAGCATGGATAGAGCCGTTGGCTGACCCACATATACAATTCCGGTAACTGACCTTTAGTTTGTGGCATCGTTCTGTTGCCAGTCTGAGAGAGTTTGTGGGCTTAGACAAAACATTTCACGAGAACCTCCTCAACCACAATCTGATCAAAACTAAATTGGGTGGGAGAGAGAGCGATAGAGAGAGAGAGAAAGCAAGACAGAGAGAGAATTTTGAACTCTAGTTGTCCTTCCAGTATTTGCCCACCACACAAACACACATGGCTGAGAAAGAGAGGAAAACTAACCTCACTCACCACACACCTACTGACAAACAAACTACCACACGCCTGAGAGAGAGAGAGAGAGAGAGAGATTACCACAGACACTGCACGTTATTACTACACAACTGAACTGATTCATATTCGTTCACATACACACATAAACACGTTCCGATATACACTGTCTTTGCATGGTCAGGATTTTCACAGATGGTTGTTCTACAAAAAAGAGTGATATTAGAGTTTTTGTCATTACTTAACATATTTGCTTTTTATATGCAATTGCAGCTTATTATTTTTTACATATTTCTGCATTTATTTAAATATTGTGTGTAACAAACAAAGATAACATTGATTCACCAAAAATGCATTTTACCAACTGGCAGCAACTGACCACATATCAATCATTATATATATGTTAAATATGTAATGTAATTAAGCAATAATACACGATAGGGAGTTCTATAATGTGTAATATTGGCACTGCTGTGCTGCGGCCGTAGGCATGACGCCGCAGGCCGAACCTCGATTATAGCGATTATACCATAGTTCCATTATTGCTGTTTATTGAAAGATTTTGAGTTAAAGAGGATGAGAAAAGGAAAAAAAGATCTGTTTGGTTATAAAAACTCTTCGAGTTAAAATAGTTCCACTGCTGCTCCATTTGTAGCTGTGCTGTTTGGCTGGCAAGCGTTGCGTCGTTGCTGGGTTACATGTGGCGGAGTAACACATGGAGAGCTTCAGTCACAGTGCATTACCAGCTGATAACGGCACTCATAAAACACCTCTCATCCAATCATATTGCAGAGTCAGAACTAACTGTAGTATAATTATCAATATGTTATAAAATTATCAATATGTAATATAATTGTGTTCTAAATTTTCACAGTTAGCCACAGGTATCATATAAATCATATAAATTTATTAGTACAATTAGAACATTTCAAATAACTGAAAAGAGTCTTTAGAAAAGTCTAATAATGTAAGTAATGTGGTTTAAATTTCAAAATAGTATTTTTTTGCTGTGTGGTAATACCAGTGACATGTATCCTGATTTTTATAATATTTATTTGAAAATTGTAGAACAATATTAATTTTACTTATAATTCACCCAGCACTGGCTCAATAAAATGTATGTATTAAAATACATTCTTGTTTTCTTAAAAAAATCTTAGCAATTTGAACCCTAACATGTAATATATGTGTAATAAAGGCTACGGACTAGAAATTTTCATATAAATATACCTAGATACAGCTCAGGTTAAGAAGAAGTTTCTGTAGCACACACCCTGCCAACAGTGACTTTCATGATGGTGTCAACCACATGCCAGCAAAAGCAGCCTCACCTAGTCTAAATTAAGGTGACCTCTGCCCAAACAGACACACCACCAGTGCGCACCAGTATAACCCCACTCTGACCTGAAGACCAACCCAGTATAAGATACCCGCCTCACAAACCTGCTCTGTGGCACATCAGTGGCAGTTGCACCCACACGGGTTTGTTTCCCAAAACTACCTTCCACATAATTCAACTGAAACAGATAAAACATGGTTTATATACAAGTTCCCATCAAAGCATTCGTATAACGTAGATTAAACCACAAAAAACGATCCAAAAAATCCCTGATACTATCAAGAAAGCTCTAATAAAATACAGTGTCAGCAGAAGTGGAAGACCATCTCAAAGAAGTCTGCTGAACACTGCAGATGAAACCAAGCGTGTGATTCAAATCAGACCACGATCGAGGTTTTAGCTCTCGAGATGCTGACTAAATTCTAAAGTAGGCAGATCATATCAACACATATGAAGCAAATCAAAATTGTGTTGCTGCATATAATGTCTTGGAATAGATAACAAATCATTTATTTTTAATGGACACTCCTGTGAGTCCTGGAGACAAATAATGGTATTATTTGAGACCTTGTGTTGATGCTAATGTATGATATTGTTTTAAAAAATTGTAAGGTTTAAAACCTTATGGCTTTTACCATTTGATAGTGATTACTTGCGAAACTGAAAGTGTGGATGCTGTATGAAACACATTCAAGTAAAAATCAAAGCCAAAAAAAAAACAGCAAACAAAATATGCTAATATGCCAAAAGTCATGCCACTGCAATATTAACATTGATTATTAAGTGTTGCCTTAAAGGACAATTTGGGCATGCCCATACTCGTGTAAATGGGAGTAAGGCCAAACACTGGCCAATGTGCTCATGGCAAGGCGAAATGAATTAATGGAGTTAGAGTGAGGCCTGATACTGGGTGCTAGATGGATGACGTCCTGTGGGCATAGAATGACCTCATGCATAGTGGACAGTGTAGTGAGTAGCAGAGGTGGAAAGTGTCGAATTACATTTACTCACGTTACTGTAATTGAGTAGATTTTATGAGTAATTTGTAAAGTTTTTAAAATAGGTAATTTTACTTTTACTCAAGTACATTTTGACACAAGTAATTGTAAAACTGACATTGACATTGTAAAACTCCACGTTACTGAGTCAAAAATAAAATGCTGGAAAAAAACAATTGTCTGAATAAAAATAAATAAATTGGCGTGGATGCGCCGGTGCACATATGCTCGTGCTTGGAATAACGAGGCAGTAACGTCCTCACGCAATACAAAATTTACCTGCCCCGCAGGACGGAGCTGTCAGCTTTCAAAACTTCCACATCAAACCTGAGAAAGCATGTGGTATAATGTAGATTATTGGTATAAGTATAGTATATATTCTAAATTCACTGGTTAGCTGCGGATTTACTTTATAAACACCAGCAATCTCTGTTCATATGCAGCTACACAGATTATACAATCTTCTTTATTTAGTAAAATATCCAGTACAATAATCCCTTTATTAAAAATAGTACAACCTAAGCAAATTCTTTGACGGAATTCTGCCTTCAGGGAAAAACAGTGAAGGTAAATATAGATGAAAGGTGTTTGTTATTCTGTATGTTGATTAATTAACTAACGTGTATAAATGTCTAAATTAATAGTATATTAAATTAACTGAAAGCTGTATGAAATGCATTTGTCGGTGTGATAATGATGATCATGGATTACATATATCCCTTTTAGACATTAAACAACACTGAACTGAACTGGAGACATATCAAACTGCCTAGGTTAGCTAACAAGTTAACAGAGCTGCGCTACGTTTCGTGCTTAACCTGCGTCCACAAACTGAGTTTACCTTTCTGAAAGTCTTGGTGGTGAGAGAAATGCCTCAGGCAGCGCAGCTGAACTTTTCCCAGCAGTGTTTATTACGGTTAGCGGGAAAGACGCTGTGTGAATCAGCTGTGCTCGGGGGAACCGGTGTTCTGTCGAGTTATGCTACCTATCGATATGTGCTTCTTTACGGCACTGCGCATGCGCCGACCAACAGTTTTTTTTTATATGTTTTCATGTTTTTAATGATAATTCCTTAAGTTTTTATTGGGAGCATTAAACAATCAGCTTGAATGTTAAAAAAAAACATGTAAATAGCAGTTAAAGCAAAGAAAAAGTTAGAAAATAATAATGAACTGTAAAACTATAAAAATACAGTTTTTAGTCATCTATATGACCATAACCTTTTAACAGTAAAGAAAAAAATGGATCATAGAAACCTATGCCATTTGTTCTTGAAAATGTTTTATGGGGTTGTCTGAACAAATACTGCCTGAAAGGTTCAAATTATTATGTGGAATAATAATTTATATTAATATTAATTAATAAATAATTTATGATTTGTTGTGCTTTTTTACATCAAACATTTAAAAGTAACTATGTAACTTTTACTCAAAGTACATTTTAAATTGAGTACTTTTTTACTTTTACTTGAGTAGAATTTTAGCAAAGTAAAGATACTTTTACTTAATTACAATTTTACAGTACTTTTTCCACCTCTGGTAAGTAGTAATAATTGTGACTGTTAGTCTGGTTATAACAGACTCTGGTTCATTCGCACCTTTGGTGCAATGTGTTTGAGCAGGTGTGAAAACAGTAATCACACTCGAGTGCAGAGCAAAAAAAAGAAAACACAACTGTGAAAAAAGGTGATCTGGTCTTGATTCAACCCGACCTAACTATCAAATTAACTCTTCCTGTTTGAGATAAACTGCAGTTCAGGTGCAGTTTAATCTGATCTATTAGACTGATAATTACCATAACAGTTTCTCTGCTGCTGCTCTATATTAGTAAAGACATTTGTTAGAGGTAAAAAATACAGGAAAGGGTATTTTTATGTAGAACACTGCTATGCAAAATTAACATTTAATTTGTGTAAACTTGACAGATTATTATTGTAATTTAGCAGTGATTTCAATCACTGTAAATGAATTTACATTTTTTTTTCAGTAGAGTTATTTACTTATCGTCTGTAATTTTAACAGGAAAACTCTGGTAACCACAGCTGCCAGCGTTTTCCTGTAAAAACTACAGTTTTTTTTTTTACAGTGTAAGATATTTTCACACTGATCGCCGTGTGTGCAGCGTTCACTGCTCACAGCTGCACGACTCTGTTTACTGTGTGGTTTGTTTACTGTGCTGTACATGCCATTAAAAACACTGTGTTTGAAAATGCATCAACAAATGTTCTGTATCCCGTGTTACAGAAGCATCACACTGCACAACTATACGCCCTGTTCTGGAACAGAGAACCTTCCAGCTATATTTACCTTATCGGCCCTCTGCCAGACAGCTCTGACTAAGTAAAAGAGACAACATGCTTGCATGATATGTTGAGTTGCGTTTTGATGTGTTTAGGTTCGTGCCTGTGTGAAAACAAACCAAACCGAGAGAGAAAACGCTTCAAATAAAGGAACTTATCTGAACCAATTCAGACTAGAGAATGAACTAAGTGTCTAAGTGATTCATACCTTATTAAATGACATCTCCATATAACCGCTATGACAACTGAAATAAAATGTGAAAAAAATAACATTAAAAAAGCTTATTCCAACGAGCATCATTCGTTTTGGCTATTTTAATGATATTTCACTGTAGATAGTGTGATGACAACAGACACTAGATTGTTCTAAATTGTTTATGTAGGTCAGAGGTCACAACCTTATCCACACAGAGTGCACACTGCTGTAGACTATTGTTGCAATCAAGCAAGAGCACTCTTGATCTCACTGCTTAAATCAGATGCTATTAATCTTCCAACAGTTTATAACGAACCTGCAGCCACACTGACCTTTCACAGACAAGATTGGTTGATTAACAGCAGATTCTTGTCTCTTCTTATGAAAGGCTTACGTAGGTGTTGTGTAGCTATCGGAACACAGCTTTTGTGTCTGGTGATACTGTTTAATCTCTTGATGAAAATCTTTTGGAAATAAAAATTGGAAATAAAAATGCCAAAAACAATTATTTGGAGTAATGCCATACATTTGCATTCCTTTAAGAACTTTCAGTTTTTCAAGAACCATTTTTTTATACTTAAAAAAAAAACTCAACATACTATAGTAATATAATATTCAAGGAACAATATAAATATGTTTTTGCCTAGAATGAATAAGTCCAAAACAAGAACCCTTTAGCATATTTCATAAAGCATCTTAACTTTACATATGAGCATTAATTTAACAGAGACAGGTTTTCTTTTAAATTTTAAATTTAGATTTTGTCATTTCGTTGTTGTCCAATGAAAAACAAGTATGTCAAGTATTGATTTTTAGTTTACTATGTAATTTGAACAGACAAACTGTCCTTTACACTGAGCCACAATTTCTTGATGAAAGGACCAATAGAAATACTTCAAAATGTCCTGAAATAAACTATTTTTACATTGACTTCCATTGAAATATTTTTTTCTCTCTCCTGTAAAGTTGCTGTTTTAGAGATACTTGATTTTTTTTTTAATTGGACAGTGATGATTTGCTCTGTGTCGTCTCAGTCGCTACATGTGAACTGATCTACTGAACAACTAACATCTCACTGACTTCATATCTGGACTTGTTGCTGACTCTAAATCCGGCAGTGTGAAATGTGTGAAAAGCAAAACACAGGGTGTGAAAGAAGAAGACGCAGACTTCACTTATTTTCTTTATTATTCTTTCATATTCTTTTATTTCCCCCCTGTATGCAAAGCACACAGACAACCTGTATCACTTGTTTCTTATGGACATTGATTTTGGAAGGAAAACAAAGGTGTCCCGCACATCTCATTAAATCAGTTCTTGTGTTTGTTTTCATGACAAAATGTGATTAGCAGACAGACGAATTGTGTGTTTCTCTTTTTGAAAGATCATGTAATTCCTGATTACAAGACGTACAAGTCGTGTGATGTGAAAAGAACAATGATCTGACAATTAAAAATGAGGTGTGTAGCCTGAAACTGGTATTAAGTTGAACAAACTTTCTATTTAATTAGGAATTAAGATTGTTGAATTATGCCATAAAAGAAGCACTTTTGGATTTGGAAGAACTAAGTTTAACAGAGTGATGTGTAAACTGTTAAAATGACAAGATTCAACAGAAATTCTGGAGGTTCTTCAGTGTGAAACTATGAAGTAACCTCTTAAGGTGCTTTAAGGAATCTTTCCTTATTAAAGAAACTCTATTAGGCTCTATAAACATACTCATTGCACATTATAACGCATTCATAAAGCATTAAAATATGTTACACATCTGGGTTAAATTATCATATCTATCACTATTAATCCCATGATGGACATCTAGAGTGTAACACATTATGATACATTATAAATGAAAGTAAGTATAATAAATATACAAAGTATAAAAAATATAAGTTATTATAATATTTAACATAATTATAATTCATGAGTGGTTAAAAGTAAATAAAAAGCTTTGTTAAGGCAGTTTGTATCTTATAAATACATAATGCATAAGAAACATAGCTATAATGTGTTGAAAGCGTACAGTGGGGTGCACAGACATTTGGGGGGGCAAGTGCTCGGGGGGGAAAAAGGGCACTTTTTAGCGCACGTGGTGCTGTATGAGACATTTTTCTGCACAACAAAATGATTTCAAGTTGGGTTTAGAGGGCAAACAGTACAATTTTACTTGATGTGTATGTTACCTGGCTGGTGGGACACGGGGGAGAAGAAGCCTATCTGTTGGCGTGCGTGCTGTGCTGAAGACTCGCTGAACTGAACTGCTGCTGCAGTGTGTCTAGTGTGCTTTGCGCGCGACCGCGCGGGGTAACGTGACAGAGGAAGAGAGAGGTCGGGTGTGTGCAAGCTGATTTCGGGGCATTCTGTTTTCACTCGTTTTTAATCGCTCAGATTTTCAAAAGATCATTTCAAACCGGCCTCAGTAAAATCTTAATAATAGTAATATTAAAAAAAAAAAAAAAAGAAGTTTCAAAAGGGCACTTTGGTTGATAAAGGGCAGAGTTGGTGGTGCTTTAACACCACCTGATGTCTATGTTTACACGCCTATGTATGCTTATACATATAGAATTGCACTATAAAGTGTTATGAGTACATATAGTCTAATACATATGAAATTCTTATAAAATGTTACCAGAAACATTTTTTTTTTTCTAAAAATATCTATTTGAAAGTTTCTTTAAAGCACTCTAATTGGTTCTTTCTTAGGTTTAACCCTTGTGTGGTGTTCATATTTTTGTTACTCGTTTACTTTGTTACTTGTATTTAATTCAGCAAAATTAAGCAATTTTACATTAAAATGCTTTACACACGCTAGCTTCACCTAAATTGCAAGCAATATAAACAGCTTACATGGTTAATATTTGCCCTTTACCTTTCTTATGTTACATTTCTTTCAAAAAGTGCTACTCTTTTGTATTAGTTTTTTAATAAAATGTAAAAGAAAATGAATTAAACTCAAGATATGAGTAGAAAATTTGTTTAGTTTCAAATTTACAAATGAAGCAATGTTTATTAACCCTTGGCCAAACATACTGTATGTAATATAAATGTGTTTTAAAATATGTTTTTCATATGTTTGAGTTAGAAAAAATATTTTATTATTTAGTATCGTTTGATGAAACATGAAAACGGGTCCCACAAACCCGAACACCACACAAGGGTTAAATTGACAACGCCCTAAAGTTCCTCAAGGAACACTAAAAGGTATAACACAATCCTTAAGGTGCAACTGTATTACTTAAAAGTAGAGTAAATAAATGGAAAAGTGTAAAATAAATTATAATATAAATACACCTTTGGAAAAAATTAAGAGATCACTTTAGTTTCTAAATCAGTTTCTCTGATTTTGCTATTTATAGGTTTATGTTTAAGTAAAATGAACATTGTTGTTTTATTCTATAAACTACAGACAACATATTCATAAAGTTTTAAGAGATCAGAAATCAATATTTGGTGGAATAACCCTGATTTTTAACCACAGTTTTCATGCATCTTGGCATGTTTTCCTCCCCCAGTCTTACACACTGCTTTTGAATAATGTTATGACACTCCTGGTGTAAAAATTCAAGCAGTTCAGCTTGGTTTGATGGCATGTGATCACCCATCTTCCTCTTGATTATATTCAAAAGCTTTTCAATTAGGTAAAATAAAGGTAAAACATCATCATTAAGTGGTCTCTTTTTTCTGTACACACTAAGAAAAGTACAGATTTGTACTTAAAAGGGTACAAAGTTTGTCGCTGGGGCTGTACCTTATATTGAGGTACAAAAAAGTACCTTTCAGTGAAAGTCCTTTTTTGTACCCATGTTTTTTGTGCCAGTAAAGATTATAAAAATTATAAACATTATCATCAACTAAATATGGCTCAAAAACTTGATGATCCAAAATTGTCTGGCTTTCAAATGAAAAATGTGGAATTAAAATAAATATTGTTTATTGGTACAGTGATACAGAATACTGAATGTACCCTTTGGCTGGTTAAATGGTACAAATTTGTACTTATTGCTGTTAGAAGTTACTTTGTACTTCAGAGGGAACAAATCTGACCCTGTAAAGACCAATATTGTACCTTTGAGGGTACAATTATGAAGAGTGTACCTTTGAGTACAAAAAAGTACTCATATCGTACCTCTGTTTTTTAGAGTGTATGATCTGTATGTTCCTTTAATCAAATGTATTAAACTAAATCCTCTTACTACAACAAAGTTTTTAGAAGTAACATCAAAATTGCAAATACATTTTTAGAGATGCATGTAACATATTTCACATGTTTCATAGAAGCACCAAAGTGCAAACACTTTTTTCAAATTATATTACATGAATTTAAAATGTATTAGGTAATCGGTTACAACAAAAGTTTTGAGTTTAGTCAACTTATCGGGTTTTACAGTGCAGTCTTTACAATATAACAAAAATAAAAAAGTTAAATCAACTTCCCCTTTAGTTGTAATAACTTGATGTTCTAAGTTATGTTAACTTAAGTTTTCTTAACCCATTACTTAACTTTTTTTAAAGGCAACCGGTTTCCTCAAATTTTTAAAGTAAATTCAAATTATCCGGGTTTACAGTGTGTGGTTAATAATTAGAAATTAATAATAATTATTCTGTGGCGTAACTATTTTCGGCAGCAACATCTGTGTCTCCATGCTTTTTACATTGATGACTGCAGTCTGCAGGCAGTTCATTAAAGGTCTGTTTCTGCTCGTATATTGTGCCGGCCTTGCCAACCGCAGCCGCGTCATCTCTGGTGCACGTTATATTATTATTGCTCTACAGAAATAACAGTAATCACGTATTACTTCCGTATCCATATTGTTTCAGTATATAATACTGATACCACATTAAAGCTGCACAGGGATGTCATTAGTTCTCAGTGCTAGATGAGAGTATGGCCAATGAGGACGTTGCCTAAAGCCCTGAACTCCCAGAGCCCTGCTGGCCCCTCCTTACATCTCACCACAGAAAAAAGAAACAACACCCTTTTTGAAAAACTTGTTTATGAAGGTTAAATTGCCCTGTGGTTGGGGTGTTTTTATGTTGATGAGTTTCATAGGAGTGAGCTGTGATAGGCTGAGAAACTGAACAGCGTTCCCCATCTATCTGAAATACAACTTGGGGACAAGGCAGACAATCAAAACACAACACACACATCAACACACACTCAAAACCACGGCACAGCTACTGCACAGCCTACTGTACACACAGGTGAGTCAATCCAGTCTTTCTGAAAGATGATGATATTCAGATAATGTATTTTACATAGTTACATAGTAACATGTTTATATTTTGTATTTTTATAATCCATATTTTATTTTTAGGATAATAAATAGAAATGGACATTTTAACTACTTGTACCAACTGGAGTTTTTTTAAAGCAGTAAATAGAAATGTATAGTGCTTAAACAATGCAGGTAAATTACAGCATGTGTAAATGTAGTAATACAAATACATAAACCATTTAAATAAAATTATTTAAATAAACAATGCAATGCAATATAGACAATGCAGATTTTTTTTTGTAATTCATAATTTAATTAATTATGTAATATAAAAATGTATTTACATACATTCAAATTAGCACAAACCTAAAAAGTTTGTATACTGAGTTAATTATTTAAGCATTAATTATTTAAGTATGTCTGAATGTCTAATTGCTGCTAAATGTCTAAACAGGTAAGTAAACCTGAAACAAAGACTGAAATGTGTGAAACTGAAAAATGAAAACTGAAATATGAAAACATATAAATAAATGAATACAAAAAGTGTGGTTTGAAATGATTACGTTGGGAGGAAAGATGTAATAAGATATTTCTCAACGTTATAAATAAATGCACGCAACCTTTGTGCAACACATTAATCCACTGAAAGTTATTTAATGGTTTAATGCAGTGAGGTGA
Organism: Astyanax mexicanus; assembly: GCF_023375975.1. NCBI lineage: Eukaryota > Metazoa > Chordata > Actinopteri > Characiformes > Acestrorhamphidae > Astyanax > Astyanax mexicanus. The sequence continues at coordinate 13,920,751 of NC_064413.1, read as the reverse complement.
TCATTTACTAGAGCTGCTGGGTTGGAAAACAGAGCAAAAAAATCTGGAAATAGAAACGTTATGCAAATTAAAGAGGAATTTGACTAGAACAAGAAGTCAGAAATAGTGTGTGTGAACTTTTTAAGTAAATGCACAAAACTGGATCCGTGCAAAACAAGTAAAGTGCTAGATACACTCGGAGAAGTGCACGGTCACTATGGTCAATGTTTAACATGATAACATCTGTAAAAAAGGAACATGCCACATTTAAGAAGAAGTTTAGTCCGTTTGTATAATTAAGCCCACACATTTTAGGTAACATAATGAAACTACACATTGCCCGTTAATTATTTGCCCGGATTACTGCAGTGTAAAATCGATTAACAATCTACAACTAATTAGAGTAACCTATAAAAAAGTATGTAAAACATTGAAAAGGTAAGTATTCAATCAAATTGGGATTATATTTTATTATTAGAATTATATCATTATTGTTATATTTTTTCTTTTCTGTTTGCCAAATACTAAATACAACATTAAAAAACACAAAAAAATCTAACAAAAAAACAACAACAAAAAAAATCTAAGTTTTAGTAGTAGTAGTAGTAGCAGTAACAGCAGTAATATTAAAATGTGTAGCAGCAGTAGTAATAGTAATAAAGTAAAATTGTTTTTGAGTGCGGCAGTAATGATAACGTGAGGCAACAGTAGTAGTAAAACTGTTAGTATTAGTAGTATTAGGCCTAGTAATAGTAAGTAGTAAGTAATACTACTAGTAGTAGTAGTAAAATTTGTATTTGTAGTTGGAGGTATTGTCATGGTAAAAGCTGAAGTATTAGTTAGTAGTTATTAGTTATAGTAGAAGGCCTATAAAAACACATTAACACATATAAGCCAGTGATTAACATATTAACATACAGTACCAGTCAAACGTTTGGACACGCCCGTTCTTATTTAATGTATTTTTTTCTTTATTTTTATTATTTTCTACATTGTAGATTAATATTGAAAACACTAAAATTATGAAGGAACACATTTGCAATTACAAAGCAAACAAAAAAGTGTTAAACAAGCCTTTTTCCTTTGATGCACAACTTTGCCTACTATTGGCTTTCATTCTCTCAGTCAGCTTCATGAGGGAGAAACTAGAATGGTTCTCCATCTCCAATGTGCTGAGGAGCTCTTGTTAACTGTTTTTGCTTTGCTCTGCACTTTCACTCATCCCAAACCACATGGCTTGCGTTTTTATATCAGGTGTTAGTGAAGGCCAGACACTTTTTTTCTCATCTACTACCTAATTAAATATGTATTCCAATATAGTTTTTAAGTCTTTAATATTAATCTACAATGTAGTAAATAATTCAAATAAAGAATAAATATTAATGAGAATATTTGTTGAACATTTTGACTCCAAAATACTGTTAATTACCCTAAATTAAAAATAAAATCAAAACTATTGTCATGAATCTGATGTTTTTTTTCTGATTAAGAACGTCTATACCCAGAGAAAAGGAAACAAGTAAATAACAGCTTAGTCAAAATTGTAAAATGTATCTGACCAAACTACTGGAAACAAATGACCGTGGATATATTCATGTATTTACGATATCCAATTATCTAATTTAATATAACACAGAACATGCTCTGAATCCCTTCAAGCTGACATGTAGTCTCTTACTACGTAGGTAAATCTCTGTGCAATTACCAAGCTACCAAGCTACCAAGGTAACATTAACCAACAACTTCAACAGCAATAAAACCACTTAGGCTACAATCAATCTCTCCCAAAACAATATAACACCAGTTTCTCATCAAGTGCTTGCAAAGCGCACATGCTATAATCAGTAAGCTCATATTTACCTTTCTCTGCTCTGGGCCGTCATCATCAGCATCAGACCAGCTGCACGAGGCAGTAGGCTAAACACACACTCTCAAACACAAGCTCACACACTCTGACAGTAATACAGCGTTTTAGACGGACAGCGCAGGGCTGGTGGTTTATTTCTGATTGAATGAAACTGTGTAAGGTGTGAATCTCCTCTTAAAGAGTCTTGGCACGCAAGGCTGACTGAAATCTTAAGTGATAACTCATCTCGCGGCCCGCTTCCCCCTCGCGCGCTGTGGGTGGTGGCACGCGATATTTCCCTTTATGAGTAAAATTTCGTGCCAAGTGGCCCCAAAGACTTCCAATTCATCTCGGTCTTCGTGCAATAGCGAACCACAACACACACCTGCCACTAAACTGGGGACAATGTTTTGCTGGTTACCATGGCTCGCGCTTCTTGTTGACAGTGAGGCACCAGTGCTGTAGGAGCTGTGAAAGAGCAGTGATAGGTGAGATTGTGGTCTAACACTCACAGGTACCAACAGCGCAGTGATCTGCACACGTCAGTCAGGTCTTTATCAGAATACTGTGACCTTTAATAAATTATATGAAAAGATTTTGAATTATTTTCACTATTTATCCAATATAAATCTTTTCCCAGCTTATTTTCTGCCATAAATACATCCATCCTATAATGGAAAGCTGCACAAAGCTGCACAGGATGGACCATTTTAGAGAGAATTAGCATTAAATGAAAACATGGTTAATGTTCAGATGCAAACATTTTTAACTTGTGTTTAAAAGGTACATTTAGATTTTCAAAAAATATATATATTTTAATTACCTTAATATTAATGAAAACATGGTTGATGTTTTCATTAATATTTGAACCATTTTTAATGGTTGAACTTATTGTGTTTTAAAGAAACATTTAGATTTTCTAAAACATATTTTAATTACCTTAATATTTTACCACAACATGAAGGACAGCTTAAACTTTACCTCTAAAGATAAAATTAGAAACAATAATACATTTGATAAAATAAAATTGATAATATTATTGCTAAACATGCAGAAACTGTCTTAAGTAAAATAAATTGAAAAATAAATAAATACATTTTTAAATAAAGTTAAAAATAAAAAATTGTGATACTAAATTGTCACTGATATCAGGGATTACTTTTTTAAAGGGGCGAGTTTATCCCAACACGACTGTTTGGCAGGGAATTCTTTCCATACATAAATAAAATAAAATAGCTTCATATTTTAAATAAAAAAGGCTATAAAGAAGTAGCAACAAAATACCAAAGCCACACAGTTAAAGAAAAGAGCCGTATAAAATGTACAAAAATGACTTTGGTTAACATTCCTCTATATATGTAATAAAGTTTTAATTCAGACTAAATCTGTATTCAGAGTAAAATGTAAATTTTAAGAACTATGCTGCTCTGAACACAAAAGGCACATCATATTGATATTGACTCAGTCAAAGCCCTCTGAATCAATAATTTCATATTAAAAAAAAACTCTTAGCTTTTAATATATGCTGCAGCCGGTAGCTAGGCTACTTCCCCTACAGAAAAAAAACAACACATGAATTTCATGAGTTATCACATTCTTCACATGATGCTGTGTGCTTATTTGTCATCTTGTGGCTTTCAGATGCACGACATGTGAAATATACTGTGCAATCGTCTTTATGTGTTGCAGTGTTTCAGCAATAAGCCTGATGACTAGACTAATGCAGGTATATGAGTGTAAACAGGAGGAATACCACATTTACTCCTAAGCTGCTTTGCACCCATGTGGAAATATATGTAGAAATATATATTTAGGCTGGTTTTACCCAATTAGGTTATTTCTTAATAGAGCTGAATGGCCAGGCCTTCTTTGTAAGGGGGGCCTATAGATTCATAGTAGACTAAGAGATTTAAAATGAATTATTTAGGTCTTAGTGTGTGTGCAAGTTGCAGACTAATTAATAATACTAACTACACTGAAAAAAATAGTGTTCTTTATCTACTTAAAAACAATTATGTCAACTTTTTGCATCAGATAATTAGGTAGATCAAGCAAGAGTAGTCATTTTTTTACTACTTAATTTTCTCCAGTAGTGCTAACATACTTTTTCAGGTAATGTCAACTTAAAAGAGTCCATTGACACTACATGGGGAATTTAAGTATTGTCAACTTAATTTTCTCTTGTACACTGCTGACTTAAAAAGGTGAGTTAACTCAACTTAAGTGTTTAACTTGTCCTTTTTTAAAAATAATCTGTTTAGTCAAATAAACTAACAATTCATCTTTATTTTAACACACACTTTCAAGTTAACAAAACTACCCATAGATATTCTTGACATATTTAGCATATTATTATTTAACTGCCAACACTGACAGTATAATAATGGAGCAACACAGAAGTAAACTCAGTAAAGAGTGAACTCTGCGACTCAAAGCCAGCATACTATGATCACTAGAAACACTGAACAAAGTTAATGCGCTCTTACAGCTCTACAACACTGAGACCTGCCAATCAACATGTATATTATAATTACTGCACGCCCAGGATAAGGTAGCTTTGGGCAACAGACAACACAAAGATGGTAAGTAAGGGAGAGGCCACACCCTATATGCAAATAAATGGTACCAGGAGCCTATAGGAAAGCTGCATGAACCAACACTGTAGAAAGAGCATTGACACAGGCAGTGACTAAATCCCTAGTAAATATAACAAGACTTTTGTTTGTTGTGCAGGTGAACCTAAAAAGATTTGTTGGGATTACATAAATAAATTATATTAAAGAAAAAATACACAATGTCTTGTATTTTGAACAAATGTGGAGTAATTAAAAACTAGATATATTCATGTAAAGATTGTTAAAAACACAGCTTTAATTACGTTACATTTACTAACGTTCAGATTTATTTTTTTCAGTGTAGTTAATTAGTATGAAGTACTAAGCAAAAATTTTGTCAACTTTGACATAATATTATCATATATAAGTTTAGACACCACTTCAGTTTCTAAATCAGTTTCTCTGATTTGGCTTTTTATAGGTATGTGTTTGAGTAAAATTAACAACGTGGTTTTATTCTATAAAATACAGACAACACGTCTCTTAAATTCAAAATAAAAAAATTATTTAGAGCATTTATTTGCAGAAATTGAGAATAACAAACAAGATATAGAGCTTTCAGATCTCAAATAATCCAAAGAAAACAAGTTCTTATTCATAATGTTTTAAGAGTTTTAACATTTTCTCCTCCACTAGTCTTACACACTGTTTTTGGATAACTTTATGCCACTCCTAGTGACAAATCCAAGCAGTTCAGCTTGGTTTGATGGCTTGTGATTATCTATCTTCCTCTTGATTATATTCCAGAGGTTTTCAATTTGCTAAAATCAAAGAAACTCATCATTTTTAGGTGGTGTCTTAATTTTTTCTAAAGCTGTATATTATTGTATTAGTGTAATACACAATTGAGTTGCAGCCTTCCTCTTCAGTTTTGCAGTGATGTATGAAAATATAAAAAACAATATGTAGTTAAAGGGGGAAATGTAACTACACACTGACATGCAAGTCATGGGATAGCAGTATGTAGTTTGGTCATGAAGTGTTACATCAGGAGATGAGTTGTAAACAGCCCACATCTGTATAAGAAGTGACAGAGGCTGAACACTGCCCAACATGCTTATGGCACGGAGTTCGAGTGAGATTGGACATTTAACATTCCTCTAACCCCAGTGTTATATTTAAACTGAGGAATACATCATAGAAGCCATTACCACCCACAGTAAACAGCCCAGTGGGTGGTAATGATTGTGACTGGTGGCATCTGGCTGGAATTGTACACGAAGAGCAGACAAGCGACACAGGTATATTCCACAGGTCAGTGCAGCATTCTTTATGTTCCACAAGATGTGGCAAAAGTCATGGGACACAATACTAATTCCTATACCATGACATTGTGGCATGTCGGTGTATAGTGGATGGTACAATGCAGTGCAGAGTTGATATGTTAGTTTAATCTAATTAGACAATGATGCGATCACTGATATAAAAATGTAATAAACTACAATATGCTGTAAATACAATTCAAACACTTCTTCAAACATTTTAAAGGGAGTGTTGATTTCATATTTTCAATACAGTGTCACAAAACCTAAGAAATTAACATTGAACACAGTATTGCATTTTCCTCTTTTGGATACTTCTAAGCATCTTATATATGATTTCTTTCACAGAAACAATAGTTAGTTAGGCTGCTTCCTTTCAAAGTAAAGTAGGCAGAAAAGGAAGCAGGGTGATGCTGGGTGCAAATATATTCTTGTATATTCAGTATTGTCTTTTTAATTGATGTGGACTTACTTCAGCCAATAGATGGGTTCCAAAGTCTAGGGTACTCTTAAGGTAGGACAGGTCCACAGCAGAGCTGTTCTATGAAGACTCCTTCTTAGTAGCCTGTTTGTTAAACATTTGGACGTCATTCGACGACACTGAGATGCCGAATGGATGTGCTTTTTCATTTCTTGAAAAAGATAATAAGTAATAAATCATTTTAACAGTTTTAAAATGGATTTTGCACAGTGAATTATGGGTAAACATATGGTGGCAAATAATACTTAATTTCACTGCTGTATACGAAGGATCGTTTACTTTAAACCAGCCATTTATGACAAAGAAGCAGAGAAAAAGCTGCCCACATTAGCTGCAGTCAAGATGCTGAAAATCATTTAACCTCTAAAATGCCTTTTCCTGTATACGGGCTGCAGGTGTAGGTGATACAAAATCATTTTTTCTGCAGTAAAATAACTTATTTACATTCTGAAAATGTGAGGGCTTTGAAATCTCCTACAGGACACTTCAGGACAATGCCTGCTCAATCTCTACCCCACTTAATAATTCCAGATCAGTAACAGGAACCAACTCAAATTCTGCAAGTTTGAAAATAGACATAAAAACTAGACAAACATAACGAAGCTAAAGGTTTAGAGGGCATGAACTGTTTGATTTTTATTTAAGAAAATATTGATTTTAAAATAGAGTTAGGGAAAGAGCCAATTTTATGATTTTATTCATTATACTTTGACATTAGCAGATTTCCTTAAACCTTTTTTATATTTTCTATTACAATTACAATGATGGTTTTCAGTAACATTCCTTATAAATAGAAATAGAAATCCTCAAGATGTAGTGGTGTAATATCAGGCAGACTATTGACAAAAAATCCTGGCCTGTTAAGGGGTTAATATCCCTCTAACATGTACAGCAACATGAACACTAAGTCTACTGTAGTGTTATATTTTTTTACTACACATTTGAAGTGATTTAGGTTGTTCTATCCTATAAAAACACTGTAAAGGCACTTAATTTGTTCAAGCTATTCATTTAAGGCACTCCTAACTCAAAGTGCAGCATAATGAGGTCGACCATGACCCTCAACCAGCTACATGTGCACAAGTGCCTGCAACTGAAAATGGCAGTGATCAACACAACATGTCCTTTGTACGAGATTGGCAATAGCATCTACCTGCATGCAAAGACTTGGGTAAATGTCGAGACTCTTCAGATATGTGTCAAACTGAGACAGACTGTGACAGAATTAAAGAGGAAACTGTTGGTCTGAAGTCTAAAACCACATCTATGGCATAAATAAGTCATACCCTGCAAAACTTTGCACACCATGCTATGATGACTTCCAGAACCAGATGAATTGTTGGGATTAATGAGATTTCCTTCTAAAATGTTAAAAATTGCTCAAACAAAAACAGATTCCCATAAGATGATCAAAACCTTGAACTTAAAAGCAACACCTTTTCTAACTAAATGGTTCTACTTTTTAACAATGTTTATATAACAACAGTTATATAAAGAACACTGACTCAAGATAACATTTGATAATAACAAAGTCAAAGAACTATTTTGCAAGGAGTAGCTTGAACAATATTAAGTTGAGAAGGACTTTAAAAAAGTACTTACAAGTTTGGTCCAGACGCGACCAAATGCTGAGGTAATGAGAAGACAAAGAACTCAGGGCATTTACTGAATAACTGATTTTAAAAGGTATTAGACTTTCTTTCTAAGCTTTAGAAAGCATGTGTTTAACAAAAACCCACCCAAACTCACAAGTCATAAGACTGTGTGTTGCTAATTCAGCAGTTATTGATGTGGCTTTATCGCACATTTCTAATTTTACCAAAAAAGAAGAAGTGGCAAGATTTGCAATACCCTATCAGTTCTGCAATAAACTGCTGCAATACCAACCAGCAGATTTACACAACACTTCTTTTTTCTACCACAAATGTGATTGAAGGTGACATACTCTATATATCCTATCAGGAATCACACTTTAAGATTTTATATGTAACAGTTATTCAGCCAGTTTAATGATCAGAAGCTAAAGACTAAGACTAAAGACTAAAATCATGGCATAGCAGTACGTAAAATGGACTCCATTTAGCACTGCCAAGAAAATAAATACGCCAGAAATTTACCTGCAAAGAGTATTGAGTATAGCAATGAGTATTGTGACACGTCTTGTGCAGAGTGTAAGGCAGGGCCCAAAGTGTTACCTCAGGGATTGGGAAAGGGCTTGGGAATGCTCACATCTGCAGAAGTTGTGAGGTGTTACCTTGTAAGTGAGGCTGAACAAATGGCAGTGTGCTCATCTTTGGAGTTTGAGTGAGGCCTGATAGCGATTAGCAGGTGGAAGGAACATTTTACTTTTAAAGCTGTATACATTCCTTGGTCCTCAGTGGTCTCTTTCTATGACGTGTACGTGATAGGAGGCATTGTCACAAAAGGTAATGATTGTGAACGTCAGCGTCTGGCAAAATGTTTCTACGCCAACAGACAAGTGATTAAAGGGAGAAATCACATCCACATTCAATGCAGGAGACCCCACACACATATTCTGCAGATCACTGCAGTGTCCTTTAGCTTCCATGGGGCAGGGGAAAAGTCATGGGGCTCGATACTAGTTCCATGTTCCATAACATTTGACATGTCATTGTATTGTAAAGTTTGTAAGATGTAAATTTTTACGCTTAAAAATCTTGCCCAATTGATGTTATCCTAGCTACATGCTCTTTGTTAAAATATCTTTCTCTTTCTCTCTCTCTCTGGTTATGTCTCTCTCATTCTCAGGGCTATGGCAGACTATAACAACTTTACTGGGATGTCCACCAGCTTTGTCCCCACTAAAGCCGTCGCCACAGGTAACACTGATTCAATTATTTGTGGCCAGCAGGGGGCAGCAATTAATTATTAAAAACTTTCTACACCCACCTGCAATGCCAAATTCAGCTTCCTTTAGGCCATGTGTGCAGATATGAGTAGAACAGTCTTGTTAATTAGCTGATAAGTTGAGTCAGTTATATTTATTAATGGTGTGGCCTGTCAGGACTGGAGTCTCACAGATTAGTGTATCTATTTTCCAGCATGTATGTAATGTTATGTTATTTAAATGGATACATAATAGAAACAAATGCATTTAAATATAGTTGCAAAAAGCACAAACACATAACACTTTATTGGCAGACAAAAATGCAAAGTAAGTAATGTTTCCATGCCCTACAGTTATGTGAAGGAACTTTAGAGGACTTAGGCTCCTGTGAATAGGATTGGCACAAGTAAAACAAGTAAAAGGCAGAATAAGCATTGGCCCACCTAATGAGGGCTGAAATACAGCTCTGGAAAAAAATGAAGAGACACTTCAGTTCCTGAATCAGTTTTTCTGATTTTGCTATTTATAGGTATAGTTAGTTATTCTATAAACTTCCGACCTCAAATAATGCAAAGAAAACAAGTTCATATTCATAAAGTTGTAGGAGTTCAGAAATCAATATTTGGTGGAATAACCCTGATTTTTAATCACAGTTTTCATGCGTCTTGGCATGTTCTCCTCCACCAGTCTTACACAATGCTTTTAAATAACTTTATGCCACTTCAGGTGCAAAATTTCAGCCAGTTCAGCTTGGTTTGATGGTTGAGATCATTCATCTTCCTCTTAATTATATTCCAGAGGTTTTTTTAACTTGGTACAATAAAAGAAACTCTTCATATTTAAGTGGTCTCTTATTTTTTTCCAGAGCTGTATCTGAGACACGTTAACAGTCAAATAAGTCATGACAAGCACAGTTTTGCGGTTTCAGTTATGCCTGATTTTTTTGTGAATGGGAACACAACAGTGTCTGTTAGTTGCGTGTACCAGACGCTTATTATTTGACTTTGCATAGGAAAATATATTTGGCTATTTTAGAGCCCTTTTAATGTCCTTGCTTTTGATGTTATATTATTTGTTTTTCTTCATATAAAAAAAATCTTCCTATGTCTTTATACAGGTTTTCAGTTCACGACAGAGGACTACCTTGGTGATTACGATTCCGTTTCTACAGACATTACAAGTCTGGCACAGCCATGTGATGGCAGCAGCGCACAGGAATGGAGTGCCATGCTCATTCAGGCCATACTGTTTATCGTTGTCTTCCTTCTTGGTGTGACTGGAAATGGCCTGGTCATCGCCACTTTTACCAAGTACCGCTGTTTCCGTTTGCGATCCATGACTGACGTCTTCCTTTTCTACCTGGCACTGTCTGACCTGCTGCTGCTGCTAACATTGCCGCTACGGACTGCTGAGATCTTCTCCAGTGGCTGGAAGTTTGGAGATGTCTCGTGCAAACTTAACAAAGGCGTGTACACCATCAGCACATATGGTGGCTTACTGCTATTAGCTTGTATAAGTGTGGATCGCTATCTGGTTGTAGTGCGGGCACGAGCTGCTCAGAGGCTTCGTCCTAGCATGCTGCGATACAGCAAACTGTCTGCTGTTGCTGTGGCACTGATCTCCATCGTTCTTAGTCTGCCGGAGCTTATCTTCTCTGATGTGAAAAAAGAAGATGGGGGTGAAAGATTGAGGTGTGGGTTGTTCACAAAGGAAGACAGCATATGGGTTAAGAATTGTGCGAGAGCGACTATGATTAATGGGTTCTGCATACCTTTCATTGCTATGCTGATGTGTTACAGCTCCATCGGGCACGTTCTAGTGCAGGGGCAGGCTAAATCCTGGCGAAAGCAGAGGACACTGTGCCTCATGGGGGCGCTGGTGTTGCTTTTTCTGGCGTTTCAGCTACCGTACACCACAGTGCTGTTTATCAGACTGTTCAAAACTTCACTCTTCGTCACAGGTACCTGTGACGACTGGAGCAGAATTCACCTGAGTGAAGATATCACCCAGAGCCTGTCCTACATCCGCTGCTGCCTCAACCCTGTGCTGTACGCCCTGGTGGGTGTAAAGTTCCGGAACGACGTGGTGAGGTTGCTGCAGGACTGTGGTTGTACGTGCGCTTTCCTGAAACATATGACGGCACAGGCAAGCACTGGAAGCTCAGTGACTCCATCCTCCCCTCCCCCTACTACTCTCTCACCCCTCTCCTCTGCTAACGGACCCTCAAAATTTGCATTTGCAAACGGCACAACCCCACAATTAAACGACGATACCATAGAATCAAGTAATACAGCCAAGTCATCTTCCCAGCAATCCAAAGAACTAACATATGTGAGCTGGGGACAGCATTAATTCAACACACACCTGCAAAAGAAAGAGAATTAGGGCCAAATTCGTCTGCTCAAAATCCTTCTATAGTTTATCAAAATTAACAATTTTATGGAGTGGGTTCTCCCAGGTTTGGAACTCAGCCGAGCTCCTCAATATGCTTCTTGTGCCTCTGCAACCTCACTCGGTATCTTTACCTGCAGTGACAACTGATGTGGTTCCAAATCTTTTAACACTTTTTAATAGTACAAATCACTCATTATGGTGGTATATCTAGGCAAATCTAGGAATATCTAGGTAAATCTTCACCAGCTGATGACCAGCCGACTTCTCTACAACCTCCATACCCTTCACGAATGTCTGTAAAGGCAGAGTGCTGGGCTAGGTGCTTGATTTTATACACTTGGAACGAAATAAAACTGATTAATGAATTCAATAATTTAGCAGCATGTCCTGATATTTTTGTTCATATAGTCTATGTTGATGTCATCAAGTGCTGAGGTGCATAGAGCGTACATGTCATAAGCTCCTGTTGGTGTGTTGGTGTATATATATAGTTTTCTTTCTTTCTTGAGTTCAATACTTTCATTTTTATATATAAAAAAAATTAAAGTAAAAAAGTAAGAAAAAAACGTACTCGAAATTGTGTCTGTGAATGAGTGTATACACATGTACGAATGGGTGGGATTGTATGTCTGTATTCCTAATGCAGTCCTCCAGGTGGAGAGTACATTGTGGGCAATTGCTGAGTGTATAGGAATGTGTACATAGTGACCAATAAGTGACTTTGAACATTGTACTTAAAACTGTATAAAACTGTCTAAAACTGTAATATTTCATTTATTCATTCATGCTTAAAAAATATCAGTTGGAAATAAAAAACAAATAAATCTGTGATTTCGGTCCTTATTCTTTTTACATAAAGCTCTGGAACAAAAAAATAAGAGACCACTTAAAAATGATGAGTTTCTTTAATTTTACCAAACTGAATACCTCTGGAATATAATCAAGAGGAAGAGGGATGATCACAAGCCATCAAACTAAGCTGAACTGTTTGAATTGTTGCACCAGGAGTGGCATAAAGTTATCCAAAAGCAGTGTGTAAGACTGGTTGAGGAGAACATGCCAAGCTGCATAAAAACAGATTAAAAACCAGGGTTATTCCACCAAATATTGATTTCTGAACTCTCAGAGGTTTTTTTTTATTTATAATATTAGTTATAAGTTATTTTATTTATTTTTAATATTTGCAAAGTTTTACCATATTCTATCTATCTATCTATCTATCTATCTATCTATCTATCTATCTATCTATCTATCTATCTATCTATCTATCTATCTATCTATCTATCTATCTATCTATCTATCTATATAGATCTAGGATATTTAAATGTATATAATCATAACTGCATTTAGGAAACTTAATAAAGATAGGATTCTTAGTCTCTGCATAAAGCAGAATGGCTTTACCAAGAGATCCTGTTTGCACTCTAGCCCCCATCCAAACTATATGCAGAACACTCAGTAGTTAGGGACAGATGTGTGGAACATTGTTGTGCAAATGCAAAGTTTCCATCTTGATTGGATATGTCAGTGTCTTGCTGTGAGGGAGTTTTCATTTGCTTAGATTCTAATAAAGCTGTTTGACTGATTGGACTTTGTTGTTGTATAGCTTTAGAGAAGAGACTTCAATTTCATATGGTTTTAGCGCCCCCTAGTGGCCTTCACTAGTACTAGAACACCCTGAATGCAAACATTGAATTCAGTTGTTAGTTGCCCTTTTCAGAGTGCAAAAACAGTTTTCTCTCTGTCAAAAAATTATATAAAATCTAAAATAAAACAAAAAAATATAAAATAAACAGAAAAGAAGATAAATATAAATATATAAAGTAAAATATAAATAAAAATAAAAGTAATGGTCAAAAAATCCCATAAACACTGCAGCCTATCCCAGCCGCACAGAACGCCAGTCCATCACAGGGCTTAACATCAAATACTATGGGTAAATGAAGAACCAGTGAAATAAAGGTATTGAAGTTCCTCTCCATTTGAAGTGAAGCCCCTCACTAGTCTTTAAGTCTATAGAGAGACAGATGAAAGCTTTAGCCCTACTAGGGAAGAAGACAGTCGGAGCATGTGTATAGATTACAGAAAGCTAACTCGGAAAAATATATATATATATTTATATATATACACATCCACAATGGAGAATCATTGGATGATTAAAAAGATGCTAATTTTTTATATTAATCTGTTCTCTAACTTTTATAATCAAGTAGTAAAAGGCAGAAAGACGGAAACATTACATGCTCTTTTGCTCTGTATTTTGAATCTGATGACATACCTTTTTATGGTCATTTTACATTTTGCTTTGTTTTCCCTTTTTTTCTGTTCATTTTATATGTTTTTTATTTTATTTCATTTTATATCATTTTTTTGACAGAGAGAAATCTAGTAATGTAGTACTAGTGAAGGCCACTAGGGGGCCATATGAAATTGAAGTCTCTTCTCTAAAGCTATACAACAACAAGGTCCAATCAGTCAAACAGCTTTATTAGAATCTAAGCAAATGAAAACTCCCTTACAGCAAGACACTGACATATCCAATCAAGTTTCCTAAATGCAGTTATTATATTCATTTAAATATCATAGATCTTTATTAGGTGTTAACCTGTAACATTATTATACAGTAAAACATTATCAGCTACTTAAACCGTACACTGTAAAAAAAAAATTATAGATTGCACAGCATTGCATTTTTTATTATTTCCAACTCAGATACTAGTTTTTATTATCATGCAGACAGAAGGACATCTTCATATCCTAAATAACATTACACATACACAGAACACTACAGCATAGCTGAAATGTATAGAGAAAAGCAGCTAGTGTTTTTGCTTAACCGACAAAGCCAACGTGTCACGTCTGGTGCTGTTAGCTCCTCTGTCCCTTCCACACCCAGCTCTAGGTTCTCAGGTCAACAACTACACTACCCAGAATGCACCACCCGCTGACATCACGCACTCACCTGATCACGTGACACCTCACCTGCTTCGTCCAGGAAGTCCTGAATACTGATTACTGGCACTATAAAAGAGCACTCCACACAAACACCCACGCCGCGTATTGTAGGTTCTCCTCTTTACAAAGCGTTCTATATTTCTTGTCTCAGTTTATCTTGTGTATGACCTTGCTTTTGTTTTCTCGACATCGATTTTTGCCTTTGCCTCTGATATTGGATTGCTTGTGTATTACCTGGACTGTGTTTTCACTACTGCCTCTTGGATTACGACATTGGATCTCTCGTGTATGAACTCTGGACTGTTTCTCGTTTATGGTATGGTTTTGTCTTCATTGCTCTGCTTACTGGTGATTACCCATTTTTTCTGTATCGACTACGTTTACATCTGTTTATTTTATAATAAACATTCTGTTTTATCAGTATCTGCACATGTCTGCAATTCTGTGCTCACCATGACACAACGATAAGCTACCTCAGTTTGCTTTTTTCATTTCATAACTTAACTGGTGGTAAACTGTCTGTCCGTATCTGTGAAGATGCAGTAACCAATATCAAGACTAAAAAGTTGTGTTGAAAGCTTTATTTATTCAAGTAGTGTATTAATGAACTTATGAGCTAATTGGTGTTTATTGCTAATGCTAACTGCACTACACTGGGAAATGTTAGAGACAAAATATTAAAGGTTTAAGTTATATAGTACTTATGTTAAAAGTTTTTGTCTTTGTCAGACATTTATTTAATTATTCAGTATACAACGTATTCCTTAAATAACTTGTTTTTAAACACCATTATTTTATTTTTTTCCTTTCTTACTTTTTGAATAAAATTGTAAAAACATGGGCCTAAAATGACCCACAATTATTTTCTATATTACACGTGTGATTTAGAGTTTCTATAATATCTTTGAAATAAATTAATCAATCATTATTCAATTATTAAACATTTATATTTTAGGTGTGCAGTAAATATTATTTTTTATTTCCCCTTTTTACTTTATGAAGAAGCACAGTTTCTTTATATTTTACATCAAGTTTAAACACACAGATCAAACACAACCCACATGCATTTCAGCTAACTCAGTATTGTTTTAATTGTTCTAACATTTAGACAGTAGTAAAAGTTTTCTGTACATAATATAAGGTTATGTTTACCCTACCTTCAGAGTGAGCACTTCACTTGTCAGAAAATTACAAATAATTATTATTATCTATTAGCTGTTGACGTATTCTATTTTAGTTAGCTACATCTACTGGATATAGCTAGCTATTTTTAGTTAGCTTAGCTCACTACTTAGCTGGGTTGCTATAACTAGTTTTTTTATAAGTACAATGGTTGCCTATTCAGCAAAGTAGTTAGCATAGCTGTAAGGTAATTTTTCGATAATGATATTCTTGGGTTTATAACAAAAAGTTTTATACAGTATAACAAACATTCAATAGAAATAAACAAGAAAATCTGTAAACCTTTTTATGTTATAAGTAACAGTAGCTTGAACAATTCTGACTTATTTAGTGATATAAAAAGATATATAAAAAAATCACAAATGGCAAACAAACAGTTTTTTTTCAGTGGTTCAAAAATAAGCTACTTTGCTAAAAAGATCTCATGCTCCCTGAACCACTCTTTCACAAATCCAGCCCCATGAATACTGGCGTTGTTATCTTGGAATATGGCCGTGTCAACAGGGAAGAAAAAAATCAGTTTTTAAAATCTAAATTACAATCTAATTTAGATTTAAAAGATTAATGTAGACACACATTATGTTTTGATTAAATTAACAGTAAAAGAAAATACTATTCCAGTTAGAAAAGTCAACTGTTTATTTCATATTTAATGATCTTTACATTTTAATTTAATGACAGTTCTGTATAAAAAAAACATTTTACACAAACCAGAATTTCAGTTAAAAAAACCCCTCCAAACCATATATAAGTATGGACAGCAGGACAGGGGATGAAAAGTAAAGCCTCTACATCTCTTACGCCCTCTGGTGGCTGGCTCTAGTACAACTTTTAACCCCGCCTATTTCTATTCAACTGAATAAGAGATGGCATAATCTTTAATCTAAAATTACACATCCAGGATTTTTTGGGGAAGTTGGGTTCTGTGCATTCTGCAAGCCCCCCTCCTGTGTTAATAACCCCAAATGTTTTTCTTTACAGTAAAAATTACATTTCTGAAGTAAAGCAATGGCTTGTTCAGCAGTTAACTGTTGTAACAGACCCTCAGGAAAAGGTTCTCTGCAGTTTTTCGGTAAGTGGATAATTTCCTCCATCAATTCATTAGTATTTATACTTTGTTCTTCTATCTAATTTTAATATCTAGGTTAGGTTTTTAACTTGTTAACTAGGTTAGCCAACTCAGGTTCGCTAAGTTGAGTAACTTGTTTGGTGAAAATAAGGGTGAAACGTGAAGAGAGTGAGAATTAAAATATTTTACACTGAATATAATAAAGAGATTCTTATGCTCTAATTAGCTATTAATTATAAATAGGGTTTTGTTCAATATAATGCATCAAAACAAGGTAGTTTTATCTAAAGTTTAATCACAGTGGAGTGACTCCTCCCTCCATCATCCAACTCCTCCCCTCGTCATGCAACTCCTCTGCTTGTCATCCCAACTCCTCCCTTGCTTCCTCTCTCCATACCCTCTTCTCCTCTTCTTTCCATTCTTTTTTTCCATCATCCCAACTCCTCCCCTCGTCATCCAACCCCTCCCTCATCATCTAATCCTTCCCTCATCATCCAACCCCTCCCTCCGTCATCCAACTCCTCCCCTCGTCATCTAACTCCTCCCCTCGTCAACCAACCACTCATCTAACTCCTCCCCTCGTCAAACAACCAGCCATCTCTGCCTACATCACTGCCATTATCGTCATTGCCTTTATCACCACCATCGTCATCATCGCCACCATCTCTGTCCACATCACCGCCGTCATCGTTATTGCCTTCTTCACCGCCATTGTCATCATCATGGCCATCTTCATCATCGCCACCATCTCTGGCTACATCACCACCATCATCTTCATCATCGGCATTATAATCTTCGCCATTGGCCTCATCGCCGTCATCGTCGCCGTAAGCACCAACATCGTCAGCTTCATCACCTTCACCATCGTTGCACCATCTTCATCATCCTCGCCTTCGTCATCGCCATCATCACCATCATTCCCTTCGTCACCATAGCCATCGTCGCCATCATCGTCATTGTCTTAACGCACTAATTACCTTCACCGTCATCTTTGCCGTCATCTAACGATCATCGTCGCCATTATTGCCTTCATCTCCTTCGTCATCATGATCATCTTCGCCATAATCTTCTTCCTCCGAACCATCATCGACCTACTTCTTTTCACTTCCCCGAGTCTACCTTCATTGGTCGCACCTGCTATGCGACGTGAAGCAGCAGCCTTCTCTTTGGGGCCTTAAACTACACCACGTGCATCATTCCACAAGTCGTTCGACACCATACTCTACTTCAACTGATTTTGACTCCCTGGATCTCATCCTCTATGCTGTTATTCCAGTACACTTCATATTCGGATATGCTGGCAGCACCTCAAAACACCTGACTTAATTAATTCCCTGTCTTTCTTTCCCTAGACCTCCACACTGCCTTCATCCTCTTTCCAGCATTTGTTCTTACCCGTTATTTCTTTTACCTCTCTGCCTTAATTCTTCCTCAACTGCTACTCTGATCTCCTCACCCTTTCCAACCACCACCTATTCTCTGAGACGTCAACGAGAGCCTCGCGCTCTCAATCAGCACCTCCTTCACCTCTCTTATTCTTTCTTACTGTATTCCATGCCCTGTGCAGGTTATGTCTCTCCCTTTACTCCGCAACACCTTAAAATGATTTCCTCCCTTCTACTTATATAAATCTGCTCTCACGATTTTCTGACAGATCTCACTATCCTAGATTAATTAACCTTACCCTCAAATCATACACATAAATTCACCAGCTCGAATCAGCGCAGCCTCTGGCTTGCCCAAGGACTAACCGATCACACATCCCAAATTCTCCAACACTAGAGATTTCAAGCCTACCATAGCCATGGACGCTGCCCTGAACTCCTGCCCAATCATCTGAGTTCGCCGCCCTTCTCTTCTCCTTCTCTTTCAGTCAAGGGCGTCGGGCAATACTAGCAAAGTGGAGTTCTATAACTAATTTTGGGAGTTTGATCCACGCCCTTACTCCTCCCACTCACCGACCTATATAAACCGTCATTTCCTCTCTACCTGCTTGTCGAACAACCTCGCACCCACCTCCTCCCCCATCTTCTTCCTTAATTCATTTTCTCCCTTTCTTTTCCTGTTTCTCTTTGTGTGGGGGGGTTTCAGCTGCACGCTTTTCCATCGAAGCTGCCCCGAACTCCTGCCTAATCATCTGAGTTCACCCCCCTTCTCTTTTCCTTCTCTTTCAGTTAAGGCGTGGGGAAATACTAGCAAAGCTAGTGTTAAACCAGCAATAGTTATAATAGCTTTAACATGTCAGCACATTTCAATATGATTACTGAAGCTTCATTAACTAAACATCATACATTTTCATCTAAACAACAAAACAAAAAAGCTTTCTATATACTTTTTAAATCATTCCTCGCGGTTGGCATTCCTCGCGGTTGACAATAGGCACTGACTTTTTTTCTTGCTAACTGAGCTAGCATTATCCTAATTCCATACATCAGGCTCAAAATCCACCACAGGTTCTATTTAACCTAGTTTCTTAACAAATAATAAAATATAGTTAGCTAAAGTTAAACAATAAAACCCAGGCAATTGCCTTTTTCCTCACAGTTGCACAAAGTGGCAGTTTATCAGACTATGGTCTTATGTGGTCTTAGCCTTATCCAGCTAACCTAGCTAAGCTAACTATCTAGATAGCTAGCGTTAACCTAGTTCAGTTACTACCTCAGGCTCAGAATGTTACTGCAATAAACCTACACCATTTAATAGGTACTGTGATTATATACAGTATGCAATTTAAAATATATACTGTATATAATAACAAAAGCTTACTAGATAATTGCTTCTAGAAAATTACTGTACATTCCACTGTGTTCTTTTTACAGTGCTACTGCTGACAAAGTCATTTAACTGCCACACTGGACAAAGAGTTCACCTTCAGCCAACTGTGATTACAGGAGAAGAAGTGAAGTAATCATCCACAGCCTGGCATACTTCCACTGCTGCCTCAGCCCTGTGCTGTACAGCCCTGTGGGTGTAAGGTTTCAGAATTATGTGATGTGCTCGCTGCAGGATTGTGGCTTTACACACAGTTGACGGAAACATCTGACACCACAGGAAATCCCCTTCATTCGTCCCCAAAGCTTGCCTTTTCAGTATGTGGGTGCAGCAATAGTGTGAAAAAGACACTGTGTACTCCAGTACAAATTCTATAATTCTTCTTCAACACTAAAAACTTATAAAACCTTCACCTCCTCTTATAGTTCATTACAGAGGTCCAGATAATCAGTGATTCCAATATTTTTTTTTTACTTCAGACGTTTAATAAACATGATCCTACAGTACAAAGTCCTATCAATGTAGGAATTTTCTAGATAGTTATCAAAACGATGGGACATGATGTTTGTCATTAACATTAGCTTGTTAATTAACTGTAAATTAACAAGCTGGCTAACAAGCTCTAGACATCTGTCCAACCTTAAAGTTAACTGAATAATATTCTATTTTTCATCTGTAGCTGTATTACTATAAATACTGCATTTTGAAATGAAAAAGAGTACCTATTTTTTTACGTCTCCTGAGGGCCTATAGGTGGAGAAATGGGCTGTATCCTTTAAAACCGTACCTGTTTAAAACCATGCACCCCTGATTCTGGTGTTGCTGTAACCAGAGAGTAGACTTTGAGGTAAAGTGCAGGGCTCCTGGTGTGATCTGGGCTGTAATGCTAACATATTAAACGCTTTAAGTGAGAAGCAGCCCTGAAATATATGTTTCTGTTTTGTATTTTGTTTACTAAACCATCTGCTTGTGAATGAGACATTTCCAAAATTAAGTGGGACAGAAATTTTTATGCCAGTAGCATAGGCCATAGACCATCAAAGCTAGTCAAACTGCACAGAGACCCAAGGCCCATCTCGAGTACAACTGTTCCTTTATGAAATCTTTACCAAATGTTCAACAAGTTTCATTGCAGGAGGCCTTTTAACTGATTAAACAAGTTCAAATATATCAATAATGCTATAATTACTAGCCTGACTGTATTTATGGTGTTATCTCAGAAACATGGTAAAATGCATCAAAAAAGTGTGTTTCTTGAGTGAAAACAAAAGAAAGAAAAAATACGTATAACACATTACATGCCATGACAATTTTTAGATTATCAGAAAACATTTCTCAAATACAATAAAAAACACATTAACATTAAATCTACAGTTTAGATTTAACCTGTAGTTAAAAGTTATATGCCATATCATGTGTCAATGCACGTTCAAAATTCTGCCAATCTGGTTTGCTTACATGACACTAATCTGTACACGGCTGCCGAATTCTTCTCAATACAATACAACACAATTTAGCTCTAATCTTGAGATCTCAAGCCACTCACATCTTTTAAACAACTCCTTGTTTTTCTCCAAAATAACATATGGATTAATTTGACAACTTAAAACTTTCATACAGCTGCCTATACCCACACTTCACAGATCAAACCTGCAACAGCACTTTTCTAAAGGCATGAAAGAAAGCATGCTAACTAGCTAATTAGTCTCATTTGGGTTAAATCAGACTGTTTTGACTGATACCCATTGCAGCAGAAGCAGTGAGGGACCTCTTGAACTGTGTAATAGCCAACATTGGAGTGAGTATACTGTATATGGACATTTGTGATATTTTAAAGTAACACAGATACTGATATTGTAAAAAAAAAACTACCCCAACCCTCAGTTTGCAGTGGGACCAACCTAAATCTCACACCAAGAAAACTGTACATGTTGGCAGCCTTGTTTGTACCATTCTAACATGTGCTCATGTTACAACTCAAGTACTGCTGTTCTCAGAATGCTGTGATTTCTTGAAAGATGTGGCACACACTCAGACATTCTGCAGTGCACAAAACTAGCTTTTACATCAACGCGCGCCTTTACGACTTGAACGAGCAGGTCAGTTTCCTCTGCTGAGAAGTGCAAAAGCGTCACACTGTTAAGATACCAACATGCCAAAGTCAAAGTTAAAGGGAATGGCAAGTGAAATGCTGATAGGTTTGTTTCCTGCTACCCCCAAAACACACCCATGATTAATTAAGAGAATCAGAACATGCGTTGTGTGCGTTTTGAGCTGTGCAGAGCACACCTTTTAGTGACCTCATGATACCAAAGACACAATCACTCCCAAAATCAAGCTGCATGTGCAATAGATCGGTTCACTGGTTCGCTAAAATAGGGCTGTTACACCCCTTCTACATCACTATGATACAAATACACTAACAACATATTAGTAACCAAATAGGAAGCTTGCAAACAACCTTCAATGGTACTACAGTAACCACAGCGAACACAATACTACATCCTTAGCACAATAATGACATCTGTGATATTTTACAACAAACTATATACTTTTTTCTGATCATTTCTAGAAATATCAAGAACTGCAACTGAGACCTTTCTCTATCCCAACACATCTAACACACCAGCAGCAGCAGCACCAGGTGAGCCCTCCAAACCAGTTGATTGAACATCAAAAGCAACGAGTAGACCATCTGCACAATCTACTGTCCTCATTCTGTGCTCACCAACAGCCAGCAGACTGCATTCCAACCGCAGCAATCAGAAACCATGAGCTTAAAGAGACACACAAGACCCTCCTTGTTTTAAAAAAAAAATGCATTGTTGCATAGCTTGCTTAAAACATGCATTATAATGTAATCTAAAGGATCACTCTATTAAAGTAACAATGTAACATACTTTTGTATATGTTGTGTTTTTAAAACCATTTATTTAAAAAAAGAAAAGAAAGTGAAATATGTATAAATTTACATCAAACTACCCTGTTTGTCTACACAACATTCCACACCATCCCTCTGTCCTCATCAAACACATTTCCTGTCTACTAGATTATGCAGACCATCACTGAAAAAAGTAAAATTATTATTATTCGTTATTATTTATATTGGTTGATCAATGAGAGAGACATCAACATTAAGTATTTGAGAAGGTTTCATAGACCACTGCCTATATTTGGGGTTTCACATGACAACATGGTTTTGCTTCATTCCAGTTCCATTATGTTACATTGCAGAGTATACATCATGACTTTTATAAAATAGTTATGTATACAGACAGTATCAGATGTTCGTTTCTGAAATCACAGCAATTGTGCACAGATTACTTACTGTACTGTATATCATCATACACTGATTATGACCAACTGCTACTTTCTATCCATTTTCAGCTCCAATGAGCAAATAGGCCACTTTATAATTATATAATAATTTGTTGTTGTATAATAAACAGAATAATTTAAAAAACTGTTTCTATTCTATTACACACTCCTACATACAGCTGCTACACCTTGTATAGAAAGTAAAGTTAGAGACTGTTGCTGCATAGTTTGTGCTGGTCAACTTTTGGTTTTCAACTTAAATTTGCCTTATTTTATATAATTAAAAATAATAATTATATAATTTTTTTGGTAAATCTTTTGCACAATCTAACATTAACGATAATTTCTTTAAATCAGAATATTCATTTTCTTGTTAATACAGATGATTGATGTAAAAAAATCCAATAAAATGAGAACCTTTTTTAGTTAGTGTCACATATTAGCCTGTCTGTCCTGTGTTTTTGCCTCTTTTGGTTTTCTGTGCTCCTGCCCTGTTTTCCTGTCTTGTGTTTCCAGCCATGTGCTTTTTTGAGCACATGGCATTGTTTTGTTATTGTTCTGTCTCCACCCTAGCCCAGCCCTAGCCATTAGTGTTGTCACCTTGTGTCTTGTTTGTAACCCCGCCCCCTCATTACCTGTCTTCACCCTCCTTGTGTATAAATAGCCTCTTGTTTGTGTGATACCTTGCTGTGTGTCTGTCAGGTTGGTTTTTTGTTTCTAGAGTTACTGGTTTCTTAGTTTTGATTATACTTTAATCTCATCTTTGTTATTTTTGTTATCTCAGTCTTGTAATTTCGTCTTGCGTTTACCCGTGTTTGTTTTCTGTTTATTTTTAGTGAAGCTTTGGTTTGTTTGTTTGTTTGTTTTAGTTTGTTTATTTAATAAATAATATTATAAATATTTCTGCACTTACGTCCATCCCCTCACTTCTGTGACAGTTAGGTCCCAGTTAATGAAAATGCATAGTTAATTAACTTTGTATTTAATGGAATTTATAGAGTTTGGGTTAGTCAAGAAAGTGTGTTGAAACAAATTTGTGTCACCAGAGCTAATTAAAACAACAAATAAAAAAAACTACTATAGCATTTATTTTACAACAGGGCATATATTTATGTATTGGTTAATGGCCATCAGAATGAATTTTATACTGTAGATCTTAAATATGCTAGGCTTGCAACACACTAATGTTAAGATGAACGTAAAACCAAAAATACTAGTAGTTTAAACTACAGTACAGCATAAGATACTGTATACTGGTTTAAAAAAAATATTTTAAAGCAACAATAATAAGGAAAGACTAATATATACAGCAAAAAATAAAAAAGGAACAACTATAATCCAATCTACTGCAGACACACTAGATGGCAGCATGAAAATAAGTCAGATGGGCGTTCCTTCGACATCTTCAGATGCAGGAAAATGGCCACCTGCATCAGGAAGGATCTTCCTTACCCAGCACACACACTTTTTATCCCGCTCCCCTCAGGCCTGAGGCTGCGGAGCATCAAGTGCAAAACGACCAGACTCAGAAACAGCTTCATTCCAGAAGCTGTAAGACTCTTAAACTCCACCTAACAACACACTGCACTGACACACAAGGACAAATGACTGTTTACGAACACTTTAAACCGCACTGAGACACTTTATCTTCTACTGCTCTAATTCCATTATCATGCTACTAAAGCAAAACTTGCACTCTGGACTTCATGTTGCTGCTACCTGTATACTCTCTCTATTTATTTTAATTTTTTTTGGAGTATTTATCTATATCTATTTTGTTATATTATATTTTTATTCTATTCTTTTACTTTGGTATCTTATTTTATATCTATTTTAATAACAGCTCTTGGGTTTAAACTGGATCATAAGATCACATATTCGTTCCACCTTATGTACCACATGTGATGCAAATGACCTTGGCTGAATCTCCTTGGCTGCATTCAGAAACCCCAAAAGTGTCTCTTTTTTCCTACCCATCCTCCTCCTCTCCTCCATGACCTGGAAACTGATTTCGTGACGCCATCTTGCCGCCTGTCCGAATATCGTAGGAGACGACAGAAGCTGCTTA
Organism: Astyanax mexicanus; assembly: GCF_023375975.1. Classification (NCBI taxonomy): domain Eukaryota; kingdom Metazoa; phylum Chordata; class Actinopteri; order Characiformes; family Acestrorhamphidae; genus Astyanax; species Astyanax mexicanus. The sequence continues at coordinate 13,895,962 of NC_064413.1, read as the reverse complement.
AAAATCCTCCCCAAAGAGGTTTCCAACAGAGGATACATCAGTGCATCCTACTCCGGAAGACTTTTATGGACGCCCACAGAGCACGCGAAAATAGAAAAAGCAACGCCCAAATATACGTCTTAAGCATTCTTATCTAATAAACAGCCAGTAAAGCAGTAATGTAATTTATAGTTTAGATAAGCTGTTTGTTCAATAAAACTATATAAATCCCTATTTGTAACATGTTATACATATACATACATATATTATTTATAATATATATACATATAATTTTAATTTATCTATTAATTTTATTTATTTATTTTTTTTAACTTAGGGACTGATAAGGAAACTTAAACTCTCATAAGGCTGAGGTCAGACAGAGCTGCCAGCTTCACTGGCCGGAGAATAAGCAAGATTTTATTGGAATATCTGAATTTTTAGCTGTGTGTGTTAGTAATGTTCTGAAATGTGCTGAAAGTGAGCGTTGTGATTGGCTCAGTTCAACGGTAGTCAACTTCCTATCTAAAAGGGATCAGCTGTCCCATTTCCCTGACAGTTTGATTCTTGAATTGAATAGAGAGCTGAAGAAATTAAAAAACGGCTCGTTTTTTCGTTTTTTGGGTTTGGACTGGAATTTCTGTATTTCTGTTTCTTTGGTCACAAAAACCCAACTAAAAGGCAGGAGCAGCAGCGCAGGCTTCTCCCGGCAGGGGTGGTGAAGGCTCGGCTATGCCACCATGGGAAAATTTGGACACTGTATTATCTAACTGTAACACTACATTAATAATCTGCAGGTTATAAATGTTAATAACAAATAATAGATAAATTGCGATTAGCCCTGTAACAGGCCGGCTCGGGTTTGGGCCGGTTGGACGGAAAAAAATAATTTACCCGTCACTTATCTAATCTTATGCTTGCATTAATTTCCATTCAACTAAGCATTCAGCCCCTACTTCGCAGTAGATAAGATGGGTTTAACCATCTGAGGGAATTCTCCTCTCCCAAATGTTTGTCTTGGTTGCACCCAAGCGTGGTCTTTTCTGAAGCGATAAAATTAAATATAGCAACAGAATAGCACGAAGCGTCAGTCGGCTCTGATGGAGGGTAAAAAGAGGCAAGGTGGAGCCGACAAGGCCAGATTAAAAAAAGAAAGAAGATGGAAGAAGAAGCTGCCAAATGTTTAAAATGAACAAACTTCCAGAGGACAGACTCCAGCTGCAGCCGGTAAACAGAGATATGGAAATAATCTTGAACTGTCAGCTATTGGGCAACATTTGCAATGTTGATTTAGCGTAGTTTATTTTGTAGAGCCCAATACAGACTGTGTTGCCTCTTAACACGCCCTGGCCCGCCGGCGGGCCAGAAATATGTCATAGTTAATATCTTGCTGTGTTTATGAATAATTATGGACACCCAATATGCCATTTTAAAGCCTATCTCTGCTTTTCAGTATCTAGCCTATTTAGCTGCATGTTCTTTCAGGAAATAAACATTTAGGTCGAAATATACCTTGTTTATTAAAATTAAGATTCATAATTTGGAATCTGGTAAAGCTTTATATTCTGTCTTTAAGCTACTGCTTTGAGGATTCGTTTTGATCTTTTAGAATTCGTTAGATTATAATTATTTTAGCATTTTGAGCTTAGTTTAGTTGGTTATTTTCCTATTTTATATATATTTCTTGTTTTTATTAAATGTTGTTATAAGCTTATTAGCTTCTAGCTTGTTAGCATACAGAACGTCTCCCTGGTCTTTTAAATGAATGTTGATTAGTTCATTTAATAGCTGTATCTAACTATTTTAAGCCAGACAGACACTGTGTGATTTTTTTAATTATCGGGTGCTGATCCGCATGTTAGAATGGTTTGTCCTGTACAAAAACGCAGGTGATTTATATGCTGACACTGTAGTCTGACTGGCAGGCTGAGAGACTGAACGTCATGCAGCCCCAAAGCAGTAGAATTAGTGCCAGATCCCTGCAAGCCTTGCACTCATTAATCCACCTGCCCAGCTTTAAACGCGCGGATGAGCACATCACTTGCCTCGGCCGGTCGCGCTCCAGGAAATAGTCTGTGATGTATTCATCTGTTTTTTAATACTATTTTAATTTTATATAAAGCTATGGCATGATAATCACAATATAGCTAAATAACCAAGTCTTATTGTTAACGAAACTTCTCCTTAACTGAAACTAATTCTAAAACTAACTGAAATTACAGATTAAATACCTTAATTTTCGTATTTGTTAATTTATTTATAATTGATTTATATAAATGTGGTATATCATATATATATCGTTATCGTGATATAAAACAACGATTTTTCCCATATCGCCCAGCACTACTTATTAATTCATAAAATTACAATTTTTTACCTTTTAAATCTTTATCTGATTTAAATTTGAATGAAACATGTTTAAGTGAAGGGTGTTCTGTTAACTTACCAACATATACTTGTACTAATATGCAATAAAAAGGCATTGTAAGATCGAGCTGCTGTTTTATTTATTCAAATTCCTGCTCGGGCTGGATTTGGGCATGAAACTCCCGGGCTGAAAAAGGGGCCCACTCCGGCCCTGAACCCACGCAGTTAGAACTACATTTCCCTTAAAATACTACGACTTTATTTTTGTAATATTACGACTTTATTCTCATAACATTATGCATTTATACACAACTTTATTCTCGTAATATTACTCTTTACTCTCGTTATATTATGTCTTTATTCTCGAAGTGAACTGTTTTTTTTGTATGGCTCTAAAACTCCGTCGTACCATTTCATTTGTTTTATTTAACTTTATTTTAAAACATGTATTTTTTATCATGGTGTTTTTGGTGTGCCCCCTGGTGGCGTTAGGGCCCCTAAGCCTCCGCATAATTTGAGTATGCATTGGGCCGGCTGTGCTTTCACACCATTCAATTTATCCCCTATAAAATTAAAAACTGGCTTTTATGATATCATCATTGAGGCAAAGGAGGAAATGACACTGCACTTTTCTCTTGAAGGACAGACAGCAAATAATAGCATATGACACCTTTTTAACCTAAATTCCATGTTTTTTTATTGTCCAATTGATATAGCTGCAACATAATAAATAATAGTATAATAAATTATAAACAATTGTTTATGGAAAAAAAACCTATAATTATAACCTATAATTTCTCAATGTAAAATATTTATTGTCAGGTAAAGAGCTGGATTTTTTAGCAGACTTACTTCCACCATAAATTTCATCCAAAGTTTTTTTTTTGTCATGCATGGTGGGACTGGTACCTAGTTCATGAGTGTGTAGTATAGAAGATGAACAATAGTTTGACCATATTACATTTAAATGTATGAATGTAATAATATAATGAATTTAAACAAAATATCGAGGTACAGAGAAAAATCAGTAGTACAGTAGTACACGTGTATCATTTTTGGGCTCTATTACTTTCACAGCGTACATTCCTGTTATAAATATCGTTTTTCCTTAGATGAGTAGCGTGTACAAACACTTTAGTCAGATTCTGTAATCGGAATTAATTCAGTCAGACTGGAGAAAGTCTTTGCACGCAAATCTAGACACTGATAATATTCCTGCGGTCATAATTACTGACACCTGACAATTCGGGACTTTTATTATATCGGAACGTAGCGGCTGCGAACACGTGATCTCTCAGACTAACCAATGTGGTAGGAGGCGTGATTAAAGCCCGCCCATATTTCGCAATCAAAATAATGAGCCGTACATTCCTTTTGTAGACCCAAAGGAGAAAACCAATATTCGGACTGAATTCCCGTTTCTGTTTTTGTGTGTTCAAACCAAAAAACGAAAAAACGAGCCGTTTTTTAATTTCTTCAGCTCTCTATTCAGTTCAAGAATCAACCTGTCAAAACGTACACGGACCGTAATCTCCCGGAATTCAGAACGAGCGCCCCAAACGCACACACAGGCGACAGACTTTTTTTCTCTAATCGCGTGTGGGAGAAAACAGAGAGGGTTCTGATTGGCCTGTTCTCTGCAAAGAGTCTGTGAGACAGCCAATCAGTTTTTAGTGTGGGCGGGAAGTGTTTTTCCCCCCTCCCTGAAATCTACTTTTCCAACTTGGGATGTCTGGGAGTGGTCTGTAGTGGGCGTTCCTTGGAGTCTTGCGGGGCGCACTGTTGGCCACAACACGGCGCTCTACTGCTCTCTCGCGTTCTCTGCGGCTGGACTGCGCATGCGTGCTGAGGGAAAAAAACACTCCCGCACGCAAAAGCCCCCAACAAGGAAGACTCCAGCACAGGTAATAAAGACCTCAGTCTGTGGTAATGTGAATGATTTATTCATAAACATTCATGTGAGAAATTAGAATTAGAATGAATAAACTCCTTGTCTCGGTAGAAGACAGAAAGAAAGAGTGTTGTTCAGAGTTTTATTGTGGTCATTAAAATGCTTTTATAAGTCTGCTCATGTGGATGTTATTAAACCCTATATAACTTATAATTATTCCTTCTGTTATAAATCAGAGCTTATGATGGTAAGTTAGGTGAGCTGTTGATGGAATTGAACGAAACTATGTCCTGAAGGAACTGAAGCTTTATTCTTTAACCTAGTTCACCAATTACTTTCTTTAAAATGGGAAATATTTTTTAGATCTTTCTGTATTTTCTTTTATTGCATCCTTGCGAACATGATTTGAAATTTTTACAAGCAGGAACTGTCTTATTGCTGACAGGTGGCTAAAACCTCTGCACAGTTCTGTATGTATATATGATATAAAAGTAAATTGTATATTCCCTCTAGAATGGATGCAATATAAGACATTACAGAACTAAAAATGTCTGACTTTAAAGAAAAAGTGAGAAATTAGGAATAAAGCTTCAGTTCCAGATTTCTCCAGAATACCTTTAGACAGGGCACAATTTTTCATACTCCTTTTTTTTTTTTTTTATAGCCAAAGCAATCTATCTGGCAAAACTGGTGTTAAAAGGCCATGTTCTAATCATTTTTCAAATAAGTGCTGAGTTTCATATCATACACTTAATACGTTATTCCCACCAATTTATAACTCTTATTACTGCACATTTCATTTTACGCATAAATGATCTTCAAATTGCTCATCTGAGGAATGTGAGGTATGAGAATCATCGTAACCTCAGTCATAACCCCTGTAATAACATATACTCCAAACACAACCCAATTAAATGAAAACTGTAATCAAATTAAAATATCTTTTTAATATCTATTTATGTATCTTCAGGTGTCATGAGAAAGAAAGGACATTTGCTGACCCTCTTCCAAGGGAAACCAACTGTGAAGAGGACCTTGAAATTAATGAAATAGCTCCAAAAAAGGGGGCTACTCAAGAAAACAGTGAATTGTGCAAAGTGCTATCATAAAATGAATCTGACATCTGCCAAGAAAGCTGACCACTTTTAATGGTTTGTAGATGATATTGAAAAATAAACAGTAAAGAAGTGTTCACCCTATTGTACAAATGAATTAACTTTGTGAATTTCTTTATTTGCCATTATACAGGATCTGACAGATTCAAGATACACAGAGGGAGACCAACAAAACTATCTGTATGGTCTGCATGGTCTGCGTCTGTTTGAGAGGTCTCTTGGATGACATTTATGTACAGGTATTAAACACTGTTTTAAATCACTAGATATACTGAATATACTGAAACAGGCATTACATGGTATTACAAGGTATTGCATTGTTACAGTTACTTATTCAGTTCGATTTTTTTTATAAAACTCATACATGTTTTCTTCCTAAATATATAGCTTCAAAGTCAAAGTCAAAGTCAAAGTGGTTTTTATTGTCATTTCAGCTATATACAGAATACACAGTGAAACGAAACAACGTTCCTCCAGGGACCATGGTGCACAAACACAGTGTAGACAAAACAGAAAGTGCAACAGTACAAAAAGTGCAGACAGACAATACAACACAATACAGACAAAGAAAAATAAATATCTAAACACTGTACAAATTATGCAGTGTGCAAAAAAGACCAGTGAGGTAGTAATTACCTCTATTACGTAGTGTGCAATAGAGTCCAGTGAGGTAGTAGGGTTTTTTAGTGCTTTCATTTTCTGGGGTAAGTGGGGTAGAGTGACAGTACAGAAAAGAAATAGAAAAGAAATCAGTTCAGTCTCTGCAGTTGAGGAGTCTGATGGCTTGGGGGTAGAAGCTGTTGCAGAATCTGGTCGTGCTGGACCGGATGCTGCAGTACCTTCTTCCCGAAGGCAGGAGGGAGAACAGTTCGTGTGAAGGATGGGTGGGGTCATTCACAATGCTGCTTGCTTTGCGGATGCTGCGGGTGGTGTAAATGTCCGTGATGGAGGGGAGAGAGACGCCGATGATCCTCTCAGCTGTCCTCACAATACGCTGGAGGGTCTTGCGGTCAGAGACGGTGCAGGTCCCAAACCAGGCAGTGATGCAGCTGCTCAGGATGCTCTCAATGGTCCCTCTACAGAAGAGTGTGAGGATGGGTGGAGGGAGGCCTTTCTCAGCTTCCGGAGGAAGTAGAGACGTAGCTTTATGTATTTTAAAACTTTTACTAAGAACTGTATACTGTAACTATGACCAATGCGTGCTATGATGTCATTCCCTCCTATTATGTAAAAAGCCAAAATTGCCCCCATGCTGTCAAATTTGCAATCAAAGTCTGTGCAGTAGAGACTGCACAGCAAATTTCTGGAGTTTGAAAATCAGGAGTTAAACAAAAATGTTTTAAAGTGTTAAACTGTGTGAGTTTATTTTCCAACTTAAACTACAAATTGAGTTGAGGGGAACTCTTTGGTGGTGTAGTATTTCAGAGTTTATTCCAAGATGTTGAGGAGCGTGACTAAACTCTCTAATGGGCGTGTCCCCCAATCCTAGCTTACCATCAGTGTGAAGACTTGCCCACCAGGGCTACCTTCCATAGGGTAGTTGAATATATATTGTTTAATGGTTATATGCCTAGCTGAAGTGGTGTTGGCTATAAAAGCAATTTGCTATCTTTTGCACCGTGAAGTGTGATGAAGTGCTGGCAATGTACTGAGAACTGCAATGGTGAAATACACTGACATACACTTCTGTATAAAATTGCTATTGTAAATTAGTAGTGATGCTTTTTTTTTGTCCTTTTTATTTCTAAATGTTCCACAGTTTAAAATTATTACAATGATTTTATAATTTTTTGTTTAATAACACAATTTTTTAACCATAACCCTTTCACAACACTGTGAAAGAGTTAAGGTTAAAATTAACTCCAGTTAAGAGTTGTATTTTACTCTAGATGGGATAAATATTTTAACTCCCACAACAGTTCAGATTTAACTCCTGAACAGAGTTAAAAGGCCAACTCCCAGAAAAGAGTTACTTTAACTCTGTCATAGAGTGTATTCGATGGTCACGCATATATATTTAAAATGAGTTGATATTACCTCTCAGAGAGTTTATTCTGAAAAACAGAGTTTGCCTAGAACTTTTATCAAAATTATTAGCCACACGTTTGGAATCAGTACTTCCATCTATAATCTTCCCAGACCAGACAGGATTTATCCAAAATAGACACTCCTTTTTCCATATTAGATGACTTCTTAACATAGTGTATAATTCGACTTCCTGTAACACTCCAGAAACTATAATTTTATTATATGCAGAAAAAGCATTTGACCGTGTGAAATGGCAGTACCATTTTTATACTTTGGAAAAGTTTGGATTTGGCAAAAATACTAACCCTACAGCTTCTGTCAGAACCAATAACACTTACTCAGAACAATTTCCTCTATATCGTTCTACACATTAAGGCTGCAATTTAAGTCCTCTATTGTTTGCTATTGCGATCGAGCCACTAGCCATTGCTCTTCGATCAAATTCTTCCCTAACAGGTGTAATTAGAGATAGGGTCGAGCATAAACTTTCTCTTTATGCAGACGACCTTGTTCTATATTTATCTAATATATCTCTGTCTATTCCTACAATGGTTGATGTTTTCTCTTCATTTGGTTAAATTTCAGGATACAAACTTAATATGGATAAAAGTGAACTGTTCCCACTAAATAATGCAGCTCGTGAGTATCCATTGCAAAATTTTCCATTTAAAGTGGCTCTACATAATTTTACATATCTTGGCATTAAAATTACAGATAAGTTTGAAAACCTGTATAGTTCTAACTATGACCCAGTGTTGACCCGATTAAAAGAGGACTTTGAGCGTTGGTCACTATTACCCCTATCTCTTGCAGCACTGTTTAATGATGGGTTTAAGATGAAAACTCTGCCAAATATGTCATACCTCTTCCAATGCCTACCTATTTTAAAATGGAGAAATTATCAGGTTGTCCATCGTGGTTAAATCTGGAGGCTTCCTCCTCTAGACTTGCCTCATTAACTTCCCTTATTCACGCCCCCTTAGGCTCATTTTCTTCACTTAAATTGGATAATATTATTGTCAAGTCTACACGCAGAATTTGGAATCAATTCAGACGCCGCTTTAACTTGAAAACTGTTTCATCTCTGACCCCTATAGGACCAAACCCAATTTTAGCCCCTCTTTGATGGATGGCACATTTGTTTAATGGTTCACTCTTGCCATTAACACTCTGAAAGACCTATATATTGACAATATATTTGCATCTTTTCAACAGCTTTCAGAGAGGTACACTGTCCCTAGAGGGGACTTCTTTAGATACCTTCAGATTCGCAATTTTGCCCGCAGCGTAAATCCCATTTTTCCAAACCTCCCAAACACAACAACTTTGGATAGTTTTGTGACTCCCCTATTAATGGCCAGAGGACTTATTTCCACATTATATAATTCAATCCATTCTTTATATCCCACTACACTTCTGTTCATTAAAACACAGTGGGAGGGGGAGTGAGATCTCAACTGGGACTAGGGAGATTATTTTACGTCGCATTCGGCTCGATCTCAGCTGAAATTAATTTTACTATAAACTCTTTCACAAATATTGCAAAAAAAGATGTTCTTAAACTAACATTATTTAAAAACCCTGGAATATTTAAGACTAAAATAACATCATTACAATAACAAATTCATACTAATGCAGGCAAGTATATAATTTTTCATTGCATTTCACAGTGCATTGCTAGAACTTCGTCACACTTAACAGTGCAAAAGATAAGAATTTGCTTTTCTAAACACCAACACACCAGCTAGGCAAACAATCATTACATAACATATCACAAAATACCACATGGAAGGAAGCCCTGATGGGCAAGTCCTCACACTGATGGTAACTTGAATTAGGGGACACGCCCATTAGAGAGTTTAGTCACGCTCCTCAACACCTTGGAATAAACTCTGAAATACTACACCACCAAAGAGACTTGTAGTTTAAGTTGGAGAATAAACTTACACAGTTTAACACTTTCACACATTTTTGTTTAACTCCAGATTATTGAACTGCAGAAATATGCTGTGTACAGTTATAACAAATGACAGTGAATTACGTTCAGTGTAAATGATCATAAACTTAATAGACAGTACCTCAGAACTGCCAGCATTCAAAAATTAATAACATTTTGCGTAAAAAGCCTGCATTTTAACCTCTGTGATTTAACCGCGGTGATTTGGCTAAGTTCAGTGTTACAGTGTTGCAATCATGCCAGTCAGGCAGCCACTCCCCTTTTGCCTATTTAGTTGATAACATTGAAAAGGTAAAAAATAAGTTGTTAAGTTAGCACAGTATTAGCCCAATATTAGGGGTGTGCAATATAGATTGTCTACTAAAATATCTTAATTAATGTGTTAACAATGCACAAGCTGACATTATCCAGTACGCTTGTCTTTGGGATAAAAAAACAAACAGAAACACAGATAGAATGTACCATCCTTAAAAACGGAGAAACAGATAGAATCTACCATCCTTAAAACCCAGAGGAAACAGATAGAGTCTACCATCCTTTAAACCAGAAAAACAAATACAGTCTATTATTCTTAAAACCAGCAAAACAGATAGACTCAGCCATCTTTTTAAGCAGATACAGTATACCATCATTTAACCAGAGAAACAGAGAGTCAAATAGAATCTAAGATTATTTAAACCAGAAAAACAGAAAGAGTCTAACATCTTTTAAACCACAAAACAGATACAGTCTACCATCCTTTTAACCAGAAAAACAGAGAAACAGAAAGAGTTTAACATCCTTTAAACCACAAAACAGATACAGGCTACCATCCTTTAACCAGAGAAGCAGAAGACGCTTACCATCTTTTAAACCAGAAAAACAGAATCAACCATCCTTTAAATAAGAGAAACAGATAGAATCTTCCATCCTTAAAACCAGAGAAACAGATAGAGTCTTTAAACAAAAAAAAACAGATAGACTGTACCGTCCTTTAAACCATAGAAACAGAGTCTACCATCCTTTAAACCAGAGAAACAGATAGAGTCTACCATCCTTTAAACCAGAGAAACAGATAGAGTCTACCATCCTTTAAACCAAAGAAACAGACACAGTCTTCTGTCCTTTGAACAAGACGAACAAATAGGGCCCTATCGTACACCCTGTCAACAGTCTATCTTTATGACTCGCGCTCACGACCTTAAAATAGCAATGAACTTCTGGAATATATTAACGCTGATGGGCGTGGTGGTCTGGAAATGACGTGTGTTCAGGTTAATTTCTGGCGTGTTTCTATCTTGGTGGCGAAAAAAACGTGTTACGCGATTGATCCTGTGAGAGGACGTCAAAATTCAATGGTCAGTGGCACACCAAAAACAGAATCATGATCACGCTGCACTCTGCGCTCCAAAAAACCCCATACCATCAATTCTTTACCACAGTAAAAAAAAAAAAATACCCAGAGCCTTCAGCAATCAACTATAAAAATCAAATATACTTAAAAATCTGCATGACATATATTTATGTTCAGACTTAATAACTGTAACTTAATTTCAGCAGACACAGGCATTCTGCTGTTTGAGAATTTTAACAGATGCTCATTCTCACTCAAATGCTGGAGTTTTAGAAATAAAAAATAAACATAATGGACAAATCGACTAAACATATTTTTTTATTTCACTTCGCTATTATTTAACTAAAAATTCACTTTTATTATTAAAAAATTTTATATACCTGAAAAATAATTGAATAAAGCTGAAATAAGCTGAATTCAGTGCGAGGCTGCAAAACTCAGTTTAGTTAAAGAAATTAAGAGGGACCTGTACATTTAATAAAATATTGTCAAATATAAAGGATAGGTTGAGGTTTTGATGAGCTGTTTCAATGATTTGAAACTAAAACTAACTGAAACTGAAACTTTTATTATTCTGCGCACTATCAAAAAGCCTGTGATTGTTTGAAATTATTATTTTTAATACGTTTATATTTTATATTATTTATTTTTTAATTCATTTTAATTATTTTATTGATCAAATTATATTAAAAAACTTTTCACATGATTCCCATGTTCTTTGTTTACTCATATACATTTTATAATTTTTTATCATTCTTATCATTTTACTTAATATTCACTACTATTATTTTTTTCTTTATAAGATATACATTCTTTATTTTTTATGTATCAATTTTTATGATATTTTAAAAACGTCATATTTTTTCTTTTTTACGTATATATTTTAATTGTCTATAGTAAATGTCAGTTTTTATTTCTAATTTTTAAACAATATAAACAACAAACAGAATAAAGAATAAAATAACCTTACACTTCCTATATTTCAGCTGCTTCCCTTATTTGAACAGCCTGGCCCGCAGTCAGTTTATGCACTATTAAAATAGGAATGAACAGAAGACAGAGGGCAGCTGCCTCTTAAAGGGGATGAATACAGACACACTGATTGGTTTATTTCATGTTACGCCGAAAACACACCCATGAATAATTAAGGCAATTAAATCATGCCCTTTGCGCCGTTGCAAAGCGCAATTAACTAGTGCGCTATAGATCGTTAAATTAGGGTCCATAGAGTATTCTGTCTTTTAAAGCAGAGAAATAGAACGAGTCTACTGTCCTTTAAACCAAAGAACCAGATAGAGTCTATCATCCTTTAAATCAGAGTTTAAACTAGAAAAACAGATTAGAGTCTAACATCATTTAAATCAGAGAAACGGGTAAACATATAGTCTACCATTGTTTAAATCAGAAAAACAGAGAGAGTCTACCATCGTTTAAACCAGAAAAACAGATAGAGTATACTATCTTTTAAACCAGAGAAACAGATAGAGTCTACCATTCTTTAAACCAGCAGGAAAAGAAGGAAAACAGATAGACAGATAGAGTCTACCATCATTTAAACCAGAAAAAAACAGATAGAGTCTACCATCCTTTAAACCAGAAAATCAAATAGAATCTACCATCCTTTTAAACAGAGAAACAGATAGAGTCTACCATCCTTTAAACCAGAAAAACAAATAGAATCTACCATCCTTTTAAACAGAGAAACAGATAGAGTCTACCATCCTTTAAACCAGAAAAACAAATAGAATCTACCATCCTTTTAAACAGAGAAACAGATAGAGTCTACCATCCTTTAAACCAGAGAAACAGATAAAGTCTACCATCCTTTAAACCAGAGCAGGCCCGTAGCCAGGGGGGATCGAAGGGTTCGTTCATTCAGCTGTGTTTATGAATACTTATAGGTTCAAAATAGACACCCAATATACCATTTTAAAGCTTTTCAGTTATCTAGCGTATTTAGCCGTATCTCCTTTCAGAAAATAAACATTTAGGGCGAAATATGCCTGGTTTATGAAAGTTATGAAATATTATTTTCATATTTGCGTTTTTCGTACGTCCATATTTGATCGAATGCGGACATGTTATACACCATTCGAACCGCTCTCCGGATTACTACAGAGTACACAAACAACATTGAACTCAACATTTAGCCGAGTATAGATTATTAAAATACTAAAATCTGAATATAAAAAAACTATATTTTAAAATGGTAAGTATCTTTTCCACACAGCCTGCAATGTCATGAACAACCTTTGAAATATTAGTGCCAGATTCATGCAAATGCAGTTTTTCTACATTGCCACTAAAAATGCACACAAAGTTTGATGTCGGTTGGGTCCCAAAATGTCTGATTTCCCGTAAAATGACCCTAAAGGAGAGGAAAAACAGACAGACAATGAAGGAACGCAACAGAGACAGACAGCAAGAGAGATATAGAGGAGGGAGAGCAACAACAGACCTAGGCAACAGAGAGAGACAACGAAGTCCCAGCACAGTTGTAGGAAGATTTGAATAAGACAGAACACTTCAGTTTATATTATTATTAATTCATGTTTAAGTTTTAGTGACCATACCGATAGTGTACCTCATGAAGTAATTCTTATCTATTTATGTCAATAGTAGAGAGATAGACAATAAAGGACAGCAACATCAGAGACAGACAATGGAGGGCAGCAACAGAGACAATGGAACAAAGCAACAGACAACTGAGGTGAGCAACAGAGACAGACAATGAAGTCACATCACAGATGTAGGAAGTTTGAGTAACACTTACATTTATATCAAATTTATGTTAACAGTGGGGAGCAACAGACGAACAAATAAGGACAGCAACAACAGATTCACAACAAACTTATAATGAATAAAATATGTCTAAATTAAAAGGTTTGAAGTGTGCTCGTGTATTCAGGGGGCATTGGAGTAGAGAGCCCACTTTTGGGGGAAAAAGATCCCCACCATCACAATGCTGGCTACGGGCCTGCAGAGAAACAGAGAGTCTACCATCCTTTAAATCATAGAAACAGATGGAGTGGTACCGTCTTTTAAACCTGAGAAACAGTTAGAGGCTACTGTCTTTTAAAGCGAAGAAATAGAAAGCAGAGAAATTTTAAAGCAGAGAAATAGAGTAACAGATTAAGTTTACTGTCGTTTACCATCATTTAAAACAGGAAAACACAAGTCTACTATCCTTTTAACCAGATAAACAGATAGAATTTAAAAACTTTTAAACCAGATAAACAGGTAAAAGTCTATCATGCTTTAAACCAGATAAACATATAGAAGTCTACCATCCTTTAAACCAGAGACACAGATAGAATGCGTCATACTTTAAACCAGAGAAACGGGTGTAATCTTGTTAAAATAAGCACTTTGTGGTGGAGCTATTTTGTGTAGTCTGTGTGCAGACTCTTCCCACCTTCCTCTCTCTCTCCCCTCTCTCTTTTCCCCACCCCCTCCTCTTTCTCTACCTTGCACTCTCCCAGAGTGAGTGTGTCCAGAGCAGGTGCTGAGTCGCCATTTTCGGGTGCAGGTTTTCCGTGAAAAAAGCTGTTAAAACCTTCAGAAAGGGTCTAAATATACCCTAATTTCAGTGTTTCTGGTGTATATGAGCCACGAGTTGGATAAACTCTCGTCTGTGATGTTCTGTTGTGAAAAGAAACTCCGGTGAGTTCAGTTAGTACCAGACAAAGACAGATTATAAGTAATTCTGTGGATATTTATGTTTTGTAAGGAGCTTCAAATGTTAATAAGAGAGTTAAAAGGATATTAAAACAACCAGAGTGTAAATATGTGAGGAATAAGTCGAGTTAAAGTGTTCGTTTTAACTGCTAAAGCTGTAAGCTAGCAGGCGGAAGCTAGCAGCGATTAGCATTTGTGATTAGCATTAGCGATCGGTTTAAATGTGTAAATATATCATGTTAAGTGTAAAATAAGGCTGTTTATTGAGTCAGAGGCAAGTTAGGGTGTATATGTTGTTGTACAGTTTTACTTAAGTTAGTGTTATGTCGAACAGGTTGTTTTAATTGATGGGGAACAACTGTGTGAGTCCAAGATGGCGAGCCAACCCATGACTACATGTCCCAGAATACTGTGCGAGTGACGTCTGCTGCGTGTTCACACAAACCGCTCCGCTGAGAGCGAGAGGGTGAGAGAGACCACAGATAAGAGGAACCCAGCACTTGACACACACGCACACAACCACTAGTCTACCCTGGTAGTGAAGAACTAAATACACATTTCAGACACTTTGGGACAAATAACACACACAAAAGAAAAAGAAGAGGACAAATAACAGAGCATTGAATATTAACAAAAAAACAAAACAAAAAGATTGGTTGAACTGTTGGTTACTGCTTAAACTTAAAGACTGTGACTAATGAAACATATTGAAGTTTATTATTTTTTTGTATTACGGAAACTGGGCCATTTTGAGTTTTTTTTTTCTAACTGAATCTGCACATCCTTGACAGTTAATTATTTTATATATGAATAGAGTCTGTTGAAATATTTTAATTTTTTTTTTTCAACATTGAATTTATTTGTTTTTTAATTTTCAGAACTACACATACAATAACACATACCCCAATCATTCATGTTAATAAATTTCACATTTCTATTTTTTCCCTGTACACTGTGTCACATTGCAGTTCTGTCCAAGCCCTCCTCCTTAAAGTATCTAGAACTAGATTTATACTGACCAATCCCATGAGATTAAACAGCCCAAATCTGTGGGATACCTTCCCCTTAGTAAATGCCATTGTGATAAATCTATTAAAACTGAGTTAGTTGGCATAGCCACTGTGCTAAGTAAACGCATGCTACACAGGTAGTCTACCATCCTTTAAAACAGAGAAACGGATAGAGCCTAACATCCTTTAAACCAGAGAAACAGATATAGTCTAACATCCTTTAAACCAGAGAAACAGATATAGTCTAAAATCCTTTAAAACAGATAAACGGATAGAATCTAACATCTTTTAAAACTGCGAAACAGAAACAGATAGAATCTGATGATAGAAATAATAATTTAAAACAGAAAAAAAACAAAAGATTCTACTGTTCTTTGAAATGGACAAACAGATAGAGGGCCCTATCATACACCCCACGCAAGGCATGTAGCGTGGCCCGTTGCCATCGTACACACCGTCAGCAGTCTATTTTTATGCCTTGCGCACGCGTCCTTGAAATAGCGATGGACTTTTGGAATATATTAACACCGATGGGCATGGAGGTCTGTAAATGACGCGTGTTCAGGTAAATTTCTGGCGTGTTTCTATCTTGGCGGCGGAAAAACGGATTGCGTGATTGATCCTCCGAAAGGACATCTAAATTCAACTGTCACTGGCGCAGCCAAAACTGAATCAGATCACCCTGTGCCCTGCGCTACAAAATACCCCATCACTTCTTTACCACAGAAAAATAAACCTCACCCAGAGCCTTCAGCAATCAACTATAAAAATAAAATATACTTATAAATCGGCACAGTACCTATAAACTATTATTAGTTATAATCATTTCCGTCAGTTATAAGGATTTACATTTATGTTTAGTACACAGACTAAATAACATTAACTTAATATGGCAGACACAGGCATTCTGCTGTTTAAGAATTTCAACAGATGCTTATTCTCACTCAAATGCTGGAGTTTTTGAAATGGAAAATTAAAAGAGACTGAACATATTTTTTTTTTATGTATCTTTGCTATTATTTAACTGAAATTCACTTTTATATCTGAAAAATAAAGCACATTGTCACCCTGGCGTGTGGTGCTGCCCGTCAATTATATAAAACTTAAAACATTTGAAATACACAGAAATATAAAGCTATATGTTAGCAATCGTTTCTTATCACCAGGGCAAATTTATTAAAATATTAAATATAGTAATTCATTAATTAAAATCTTGTCCAGCGCTCTAAAATGTAGCAGGCAGGCAAAGCTTGGCACAGCGTGCAGAATAACCTCTGTCTTAATACGACCATAAAAAAGTTTTAATAAATAAGGTCGGACAAGTGTAGTAAAATTCATGTTATTAAACTCACTAAATGTACCGATAATTAATCAAGAGAAATCAGGCAAAATGCGCTGCGCCTCTCTCTCTCTTTCTCTCTCCCTCTCTCTGTCTCTCTCTTTCTCTCTCTTTCTTTCGCAGCATTAATCTGAATTCAGTGTGAGGCTACAAACAATATAAAACTCAGTTCAGTTAAATAAAAATAAGTAAGGACCTGTAAGTTCATCAAATATTGTCAAGTATAAAGGATAGGTTGAGGTTTTGGTGAGCTGTTTTCATGATTTGCAACTGAAACGAACTGAAACTACCTGAAACTTTTATTATTCTGTGCAGAAAGCCTGTGATTTTTTTAAATGATTTTTTTAATGAGTTTATATTTTATATTAATTATTTTTATTTTTTCATTAATCAAAAAAAAAAAGTTTATTGATATAAATTTGATAATCTCTTATCATTTTACTTTACTTTTACTGCTATTATTTTCTTCATAAGATATAAATTCTTTACTTTTTATGTCAATTTTTATGATCTTTTTATAATGTCCTATTTTTCCTTTTTTACGTATATATTTTATTAGTCTATAGTAAATTTAGATTTTTTTAATATATACTTTTAATCCCTTTTAAACTGTAAATACTCAGCAGCATTGTAAATGTGTTGCCTCCTCCAGTGTAAATAATCGATTGCTTGATTAATATTCGTTTTTATACAAACAATAAACACAATAAAGAATAAAATAACTTTACTCTTCCCTAAGCTGCTGGTTTATCTTCACAGCGTGATGATGCAGTTTCCTGTGCGCTCTTAAAAAAGGAATGGACAGAAGTCAGCGCGCACCTGTGTCTTAAAGGGATAGTTCGGTATTTTTGACATGAGTCTGTATGGCATCATCATAACCAGTGTCGTGCATCCACACTGACTTACCCCCCACAGCGTCCTGTGAGCCGAGTTCTTATCCAGTTTAGGTCAAAGCGAAAGTAGTCCGGCATGTTTGCTGGGGTCAGGAAAATAACTCCTTTTTCTTCCCAAAGCAGTACGTGTTCAAAAGAGTGATTTATTTACATCACAAAAAACTAACCCTGCAAAAGTCACGCCTCGTAAATCACTTGGGTCCTACTTTCTCTCGTTCCATATCAATGCGCGCAGCGCTGCAACCTGACAGCTAGCCTACGTGTTTGGGTCGCTTTGTTTACTTCTCGCCTCGAGAACATGTGTGACTACGAGAGTGACGAGGAAAACATTGATCACCGCTCAGAGCCACGGGGATATCTTTATGAACCCGAGTATACAGATGTTGAACTTCGCCAAATGGAATTAGATCGGGCAGAAAGAGAGAGGGTGGACAGAGAAGTGGTGGAAGATGAAACTGGAGCCACTGCTGGAGCTGCGATACCATTTTAACACACACACACACACACCTAGCTATATATATATGTGTGTTTACAAAGCTTATAAAAGCCAATAGACTTCTCCCTAAAGTTAGCTCGTTTGCGTTGCTAGTCTGAACACAGCTGCTAAGCACTGCCAAAACAGAACAAGTTGACGCGTGCGCAGCTCGCTGTCAGAATGACGCGCACTGATACGAAATGAGAGAAAGTAGGACCCAAGTGATTTACGAGGCGTGACTTTTGCAGGGTTATTTTTTTGTGATGTAAATAAATCACTCTTTTGAACACGTACTGCTTTGGGAAGAAAAAGGAGTTATTTTCCTGACCCCAGCAAACATGCCGGACTACTTTCGCTTTGACCTAAACTGGACAAGAACTCGGCTCACAGGACGCTGTGGGGGGTAAGTCAGTGTGGATGCACGACACTGGTTATGATGATGCCATACAGACTCATGTCAAAAATACCGAACTATCCCTTTAAAGATACTGACACACTGATTGGTTTATTTCACGTTACACCCAAAACACACCAATGAATAATTAAGGGAATTAAAACACACCCTTCGGCCGTTGGAGCTGCGCAAGGCGTATTTTTCGTGCCCTTACGATACCAAAGACACAGGACACGCCCATAAAACCAGCTGCGCAAAGCACAATTAACTAGTGCGCTATAGATCGATAAAATAGGGCCCAGAGTCTGCCATCGTTTAGACCAGATAAACATGTTGTCTACCGTCCTTTAAACTTGAAAAACAGTGTTGGGCTTTAGGAATATATTAAGGCCGATGGGCGTGGTGGTCTGAAAGTGACTTGTGTTCAGATAAATTTCTGTTGTGATTCTATTTTGGTGGCAGAAAATAGACCTGCACAACTGATAGGGATAAACCCTGACTAAAGTCACCAGAACTGGATCACTAATCACCATGAGCACTGTGCTCCAAAATACCACACACAATCACTTCTTTGCCATGGGAAAATACACCTCACCCTGAGCCTATCAACTATAAATTATACCTAAAAATGTGCACAGTAACTATGTTATTATTAGCTATATTTATTTCTGACATTTAGAAGGATTTATATTTATGTTCAGTACGCAAACTTAGTAATTATAGCTTAATTTAGCAAATATAGGCATTCTGCTGTTTGATCATTTTAACAGATGCTTATTCTCACTCAAATGCTGGAATAAAAAAAAAATGAAAAGAGAAAAGCACTTTGACTAACCGTTCATTTATTTAATTTCACTTTGCTTGTATTCAACTGAAATTCACTTTTGTTTATTTTTTTATATCTTAGAAACAAAGCACATTGTCACCCTGGCATCTGGTGCTGCCCGTCAGTTATATAAAAATTAAAAAAACGTGGAATACACAGATATATAAAGCTATATGTTAACATTCGTTTATTATCACCAAGGCGAAATTTATTAAAATAGTAAATTCGTTAATTCATTAATTAAAATCTCCTCCAGCACTCTAAAATGCATAGTGGATGTTGGCGTATAGGTGCAACCCTAGTAGGTACATATAAATATGTATCTGTAATTAAAAAGGGTTTACCTTTTTTATATTAAAAGCTTTGCTATGTGATGCCAGTCTCTCATCCCTTAAAACAGACAAACAGCTGGAGTCTACCATCTTTTAAACAAGAAAAACAGATAGTCTACCATCCTTCATTCTCATCTTTTTAAAGAAAAACTTGAAAATATAAGAATAACAGTTGTTTTGTCTAGTTTTAAATATGTTAATAATTTTGGTACCTTAAGGAGCATCTTTCTCTTAGATTAAAGTAATAATATATCTTTGTTAAAGAAAAAAACTTGTAATTCTCTTATTGTTCATGTTTAACTGTTATAGTAGGATAGAGTTTGTTAAGGCTCTAATTGTTCTATTATTTTGTACATGACTGTTCCTTTTTTTTTATTATTATTTATTTTATGTTGCACAATTGCTGTTTTTAGTGCACACTGCTGCTACCAAAAAAAGCCACTAGATGGCATTACACACACATATATATATAAATATATACGTGTATATATATATATATATATATATATATATATATATATATATATATATATATATATATATATATATACGCATATATATATATATATATATATATATATATATATATATACACCTTAATTAAATTATTTAAATTTGACCATTAGTGCCTAATGTGGTGTATTACAAATCACTTTCCATCACTTTGCATCGCTTA
Source organism: Astyanax mexicanus (assembly GCF_023375975.1). Taxonomy (NCBI): domain Eukaryota; kingdom Metazoa; phylum Chordata; class Actinopteri; order Characiformes; family Acestrorhamphidae; genus Astyanax; species Astyanax mexicanus. The sequence continues at coordinate 13,875,669 of NC_064413.1, read as the reverse complement.
TATCAAGCCCACCTTTTGAAATAAGATATTGTAAATTTAATGAATCAAACCAATAACTGACCATAGACTAATCTAAAACTGGCATAGGCCTCTCTGCTGTAAAAAAAAAGAAAATCGAGAATCGAATCGTGACCCTAAAATCGGAATAAATAAATAAAATCGAATCGAGGATTTAGAGAATCATGACACCCCTAATATAAAAATCTAATTAATTTATACACTTATTTATATGCCATACCATATGTCTGTTTTTGTTAAAGAGCATAATATTTTATCATGAAAGCACATGTTTCTAACTGACTCTTAGGCCTGCCCCTTCTCAACACTGACTGGCTAAAAACGTGAATAATGCCTCACACTCATCCCATTGGTCGCACTAAACAGGAAACTAACAGTTAAATGGCGCAAAACAGTTTAACATGGAAAAACAATAAAATGAATTTGATCAAAATACAAAGGAGATTTTAAGGGTCCTAAAGCATTTACATTTAAATATCCACTACAAAATCTGCGTACGTAGTGAATTTTGTGCCAAAAGTTTTACCCCCAAAAATAAAATCTGTAATCAAAATTTTAATAATCAAAATGAAAAAGTGTTTGTTGCAGACACACACACACACACACACACAAAAATATATATATATATACATATATGTCTGTTGTGCCAGTTTCATGTTCATTGCGTCCAATGGGATGAGTGTGAGGCATGATTGCCATGTTACTAGCTAATCAGTGTTGAGAATGGATGGGCCTATAAGTCGAGTCCTGCCTGCGTATGTGTGTGTAAGGCAGAAGCGGAGAGGGAGGGGTTGCGTGTGTTTTTACGAAGCTGTTTATTAGCATAGACCACTGAAGTACTGAGTCATTCTGTAGTCCTCTTTTGGCTTCCGTCTTTAAGCGTTTTTTCCTTATGAGGAAAATGAATGGGCTTTTCAAAAACTGGCCTTTATTAAGTAGTTTAGACTATGGTTCTTAAGTTAGCTGGGTCAACTCTGTGGTTCTGTAGTAACACTGTCGTGCTAGTTTTCCTGTTTTATCACACAAGCTTGTCTTAGTGGGGGCAGATAGTTAATTATTTTGATCAGCTGTGGTGTAATACGTATAAACTAATGATCGTATTTAAATATTAAACGGGCGGGGAAGCGCTACTCATGAACTGAGAACCATTAAGCAGCTAAAGCTCACTTTCTCTTATTATCTTCGTAACGTAAACAAACTAATACAAACGGTAATTAAAAAAACTAAAACGAACTGATTGAATACCCTAATTTTTGTGTTAATTTATTTATAAACAAATATAATTAGTAAGTAAGCAATGATATTATTTTGTCATATTTTTGAAGATAAACTGAAAACATACTCAAATGTGGAATATCTTGATGTTTATTGTTATTGTGATAAAAAAAAATTCCATATCGTGATATATAATTTTCCAATATCGCTCAGCAGTAGTAAGGATGTTTTACCATTTTTGTATTGGTTCTTATTATGTTACTGTTGTTTGTATCTCTGGCTGCGGACAAGGCCAGGTTTGGATGGGACTTCGTTGTCCAGAGGATCCTCCGGGACTTCGCTGGACTTGGACCGTCGAGGATCTTCTGCCTTCACGACTTCATGGACGTCACCCTGGCGTCCTACTCGGACTGCACTGCACTCATTGACCGGTGCAGCAGAGGGATGGAGGAAGAGGTGCTCTGGGGACTTCGCTGCGTCCCCCTCTTCGCAATGGACAAGGTTCCGGTGACGGTCCACCTCTGCAATCCCCATGTAAAGGACGGGATCGGCCAGGCGTTCTTGGGCAGGTACTGCTCTTCGGTGTCGTCAGCGGAGAGCGTGAAGGGCAGGATCAGCATCTGGAACGAGGGGTTAATGGTCCGGCTTCGTGTGGACCCGGCCGTCCCCGGGGGGTGAATCATTTTCGCCATCGGCCCGCACTGGATTTGTTCCTCCACTACCCCGGGCAACCCCTCTACTGCCGCCGGTGCGTTGGCTTCGGGCACACAAAGGAGGACTGCACGGGGCGGAGGTGCAGGTTCTGCCCCGACGGCCAGCCAGCGCCAGACCCCCCTGCCCCCGCTCCAGCCAGGAGAGGCAAAGAGATCAAAGGTTGAGGATGCCCAGGAGTTCGACCTCCTCGACCCTGTCAGCGTGCTTCTGCCGGGGCCGGGCCAGCGTGCTGACAGTGCACCCCGGACGGGTTTCCGCCCCTGCTGGACTGCTCTTCGTTGTCCGACCAAGAGGACACAGGTCAGTGGTCTGAGGAGGGGTGGGAGAGGGTCTCCATCAGGCGGTCGAGGTGTGGTGGGGGTAAAGGGAAGGACAAGAAAAAATGAGCGCCCGGTTGCAGTATCCCTTAGGGAATTGTGCAGGGGTTGGGAGTAATTTGGAACAGTGGGACTTTGTTTCGGTGGAGAGGATGGGTGCGGGACTGTGGGACTTCTTTGTGGCGGGTGGACTTTTCGTGGGTGGTGGGTTGTTGGAATGGGTAGGTTTTGGGTGGGTTTTTGCAGGTGGGGGAGGTCTGTGGGACTGTGTTGGTTTTGGTTGGGTTTTTTGTGGGTGGGGGGGTTTGTGGGACAGTTTTGTTGGCAGGCGGTTGGGGGGTTTGTGGGTGTGTGGGACTGTTGGGCTGGGGATGGGTTTTTGCGGGTGGGGGAGGGCTGTGGGACTGTGTTGGTTGTGGGAGTTTTGTTGCAGGGGGGGGTTTGTGGGACTGTGTTGGTTTTGGGTGGGTTGTTGTATGGCGGGAGGGGGGAGGGTGTGACTGTCTACTTACATGTAGACTGACAGTGGGGTGCCTTAACGTTAGGGGACTTAAGGGAACAATAAAGAGGGAGGCCGTGTTCCGAGGCCTGCGAGCGTTCCGCTGCGAGGTCCTGTTTGTGCAGGAGTGCCACTTGACCTCGCAGCGGGACGCGAGCTTGTATTCGGCCCAGTGGAAGGCGGGCCCCTCGGTGTGGGGGGTGGGGAAAGGAGTGGCGGACGGAGTGGGCGTTTTGTTTGGCTCCGGGGACTTCTCGGTCCTGACCGTTCAGTCCCTGGTGCTGGGACGCATCATTTGCGTTGACGGGGAGTGGAGGAGTTTATGCTCCTGCCAGCTCGGCCGGTCGGCGAGGTTTCTTCGCCCACCTGGAGCCCCTGCTGTTCACGAACAGGGTCCTTGTCGTAGGCGAGGACTTCAACGTGGACCTGGACGCGGGGGCAGGGGGGGGTGAAACTAGCAAGGATCGTGCAGACGGCCGGGCTGGTCGATGCGTACAGGGTCGTCGAGCCACAGGGGGGAGGATACACCTGGTGCAATTCCAGGGGTGACGCCTCCCGCCTGGACTACATCTTCGTCCGGAACGGTGCTGACATCCGAGCGTGTTGGACCAGACCGTTCTGGGGCTCCGACCACTGTTACGTCGGAGTTGCCCTGCGTATGCAGAGGGGGGGCGTGGGAAGGGGGTATGGAGTATGAACGTCGCCCTCCTACGGGATCCGGCCTTTTGTGCCGTTTTCCGGACCCTCTACCCCACATGGAAGAGTTTGAAGGTCCTCTATGCCACGGCGGGGGAGTGGTGGGAAGGCCTGAAGGAAAAGGTCGCCAACCTTTGCCGGTGGTGGGCGAACGCGGCCGCTTGGAGGAGGGAGCGGTTGATCCGGAGGTGGTCGTGCGACCTGCGAGCCGCCTGGCGGGACCGGAATCAAGTCCGGATCCGGGAAGCCAGTGAGGCCTTGAGGTTTTACCACGAGGCCCAGGCACGCGGGTACTGCAGACAGGCCCAGCACCAACGGAACAGGGAGGATGAGCGCCCTACGCGCTTCTTCTTTGACTCTGTCAAGAAGAGGCAGGCTAGGGTGCACATCCCGGGGCTCAGGTCGGAAGACAGGACGCTCCACGAGGACACCGACGGAATGTTGGTGGCGGCCGCGGCTTATTTCGCCAACATGTTCCAGGCCCGGGACGTACCGGGAGCCGGGGCTCTTGCCTTCCTGGACGCCGTGGAGGGACGGCTGTCGGAAGAGGAAAGGGCCCTCCTGGAGGGAAACGTCACCCCCGCAGAGGTGGAGAGCGCAATGCTCTCCCTGAAAGGCGGCGTGGCCCCCGGAGGTGACGGGCTGCCTGTAGAGTTCTACAGGAGCTTTTGGCCCCTGATAGGTCCGGAACTGCTGGAGATGTACTCAGAGGCCGGAGGTCTGGGACTTTTCCCACCCTCCGTTCGGAAGGGGCATGTCACCCTTCTTTACAAGAAGGGAGACAGGACCGACTTGGCAAACTGGAGGCCTATAACATTGCTGACAGTTGATAATAAGATCTTTGCCAAGGTGCTGGTCCGGCGCCTCAAGGGAGTCATGGCTTCCCTGGTCCGTCCGGATCAAACATGCGGGGTGCCCGGGCGCACAGGCAGCATGAACTTGGCTCTCATACGAGACGCCATTGCCTGGGCGGAGCAGCACCGGGTGCCCCTGGCGGTGCTGAGTCTGGACCAGGAGAAGGCCTTCGACCAGGTTAACCACGCCTTCCTCTTCGCAGTTCTGCGGAAGATGGGCGTGGGCCCGGGCTTCCTAGCCCTAGTACGACTTCTTTATACAGAAGTCACCAGCAAGGTGGGGGTAAACGGCCACTTCTCGGCCGAGGTTGAGCAGAAGGGAGGGGTACGACAGGGGTGCCCGCTGTCTCCCCTGCTCTACGTCCTGTACATCGAGACGCTGGTCGAGCGGCTGCGACGAGAGCCTGCTTTCGGCGGCCTGCACATCCCAGGAGGAAGGGGTCTCAGCGCGAAGGTTCTGCGCGCCAATCCCTTTCGTGACGGGAAGACGGGTCGAAAGGTGCGTTTTCACCTTTGTGTGGGGCGGGAGGTACGAGCAGGTCGCTAGGACGACCATGTACCTCCCGGTCGCCAGGGGAGGTAGAGGGTTGTTCTGCGCGCCGGTGAAGGCCGCGACTTTGTTCGTGGCCTTCCTGGCGAGGCTCGTCGAGGGCAACGGAGGACACCCCGCCACCCTGTTCGCGAGGTTCTGGCTGGGGTTCGCCCTGAGAAGGGCGATCCCCTGGAACGGGATGGCGCCGTGGTCCGTCGACCGACCCTGGCATTACGCCAGGGCGGCCGACTTTGTGAAGGACCACCCGTGGTGCACGGAGGACGGCGCCGTGCTCGACCACCGGCGCCTTTACGCGCGGTGGCGGGACGGAGCCGGGGAGGGCGCGACGATACGCCCGCCGAGGGCGCCCGACTTACGTTGGGCGGCCCTACAACCCGGCTGGTTGGACGGGGCCAGCAAGGACCTGCACTGGTTGGCCGCCCTCGACCGCCTCGCGGTCAGGGAGCGCCTGCTCAGGCACGGGATCAGCCACACCCCCGCGTGCCCGATGGGCTGCGGCGGGGAGGAGACCGTAGACCACGCCATGTGGTCTTGCCCCGTCGCGGTTCGCTTCTGGGCGGCGGTCTCGGGATGGTGGAGGTCGACCGGTGCCGGGTCCGTCCCGACCAGGGAAATGATTCTGTACGGGCATGGATTGAGCGCCGCGCCCCGCAGAGAGGCCAGGCCTCTGTGGACGGCCGTCTCCGTGGCCAAGTGCGTGCTCTGGGGCACGCGCTGCGAGTGCCTCAGGGTAGCGGAGCCGCGGCCGGACACGAGGCACCTCTTCCTCGCCTTTAAGGCGAGGTACGCCACGGTCTCTCAGGCGGGGCGGGAGCCCGGAGAAGGGATCATCAGGGTGGGCATGGGGGGCAGGGGAGAGAGGTCCGGCTTTGCGGGCCCGACGGTGATGGGGAGGCCCTGGTGACCCCGCGGATGATCATCCGCGGGCAGGTCCTCTCGCTCTCTCTCCGGGGGAGGGTGGGGGTCTACGTCCGCTCCGTCCGTCCGCTGACAGGGTGGGGGGGTAGGGTAGACTGATTTGGGCTGTTTGGGCAGTTTGTGGGTTGTGGTTTGGGGTGGGTTGGTTTTCTTTGGGGATTTGGGGAAATGGATGTTGGGGTGTTGGTGGTGGGTTGCAAATATGTGAATGATTGTATAGCCTGTGGAAATGGAAAAATAAACGCGCTGGCTGCTAAAAAGAAAAAATCTGTTCTTATCAGTTTAATATCTGATACGCCCTCTATATGAGGGCTACATATTAAATGGATTTTTAGAACAGGGAGCCAGAACAGGAGCTTGCTCCTTCTGCTCCACGCATCGACCTGGTATTGCAGTACCTCCAGGAGCGGTGCACCTTCCTTACAGCGGTGCAAAGAAAGAAGAAACGACTGGGTCGTTGGCTAAGTGCTCAAGAGGGCTGGAATTGATCGGGGGATGGTCAGTTCCTGTGATCTGTCTTGTTTTTCTTCGGCTTGTGTTTTGAAGTGAACCCATGCATGCTTGTGTTGTTTTCTTCTTCTGTTTGTTTATTTATTTATTTAATTCTGTACTTGCTGGCAGGGGAGGGTCTTTTTCGCGCGTTTTCCGTTTTCCCTCCGTTTTTGTTCTTTTTTTTTTTTTTTTTTTTTTTTTAACTTTTTTTTTTTTTTTTAACTCGATATGTTGTTTGGCTTGTCTCTTTGTGTTCTTTTGTGTCCCCTTCTGCTCTTTAGGCAAGGACGACCGTCCCGCTCAGGTGTGACGTCATCAGGACTCGTGCGTTTTAACTGGAGGAGAAGACAAAAAAGTTGAAGGTTGTCTTCCCTCTCAATCTGCCCTTGCTCCCTGCCTTCCTCCAGCTGCCTCGGCCCTTTCTGGACCTCGGAGGGGTTTGGTGGGTTACGGGTATAGCTCGGGTTTCTCTTCATTCACGTATAAATCTTTCGCCTTTTACTAAAGATTTCCGTGGAGGGGAACGTTGACGAGTATTGCTTATTTTTTGAAAGCTTTGCTTTTAGCGAAGCTGCTCATCTCAGTACCAAAAAAAAAAAAAAAAAAAAAAGACAGAGAGAGAGAGAGAGAGAGAGAGAATGAAAACATGAATGAATCAATAAATAATAATAATAAAAAAAAAATAGACTAGGAAGGAATGATGACAAAAGAAAACAGTAAAAAAAAAAAAAAAAAAAGTTTGTAAGGAATAATGGTAAAAGACAGACCTCTTTGAACAATGGCTAGAGTAGGGTGACGTTAAATGGGTGGGACATCTGTTGGCTTCGCCGCTTAGTAGCTACATAGTAAAAAGAAGGGCCCCGCAACCAGGTGGCGATATTCGGGTTATCGCTTCTCGGCCTTTTGGCTAAGATCAAGTGTAGTATCTGTTCTTATCAGTTTAATATCTGATACGCCCTCTATATGAGGGCTACATATTAAATGGATTTTTAGAACAGGGAGCCAGAACAGGAGCTTGCTCCTTCTGCTCCACGCATCGACCTGGTATTGCAGTACCTCCAGGAGCGGTGCACCTTCCTTACAGCGGTGCAAAGAAAGAAGAAACGACTGGGTCGTTGGCTAAGTGCTCAAGAGGGCTGGAATTGATCGGGGGATGGTCAGTTCCTGTGATCTGTCTTGTTTTTTTTCTGCTTGTGTTTTGAAGTGAACCCATGCATGCTTGTGTTGTTTTCTTCTTCTGTTTGTTTATTTATTTATTTAATTCTGTACTCGCTGGCAGGGGAGGGTCTTTTTCGCGCGTTTTCCGTTTTCCCTCCGTTTTTGTTCTTTTTTTTTTTTTTTTTTTTTTTTTTTTTTTTAACTCGATATGTTGTTTGGCTTGTCTCTTTGTGTTCTTTTGTGTCCCCTTCTGCTCTTTAGGCAAGGACGACCGTCCCGCTCAGGTGTGACGTCATCAGGACTCGTGCGTTTTAACTGGAGGAGAAGACAAAAAAGTTGAAGGTTGTCTTCCCTCTCAATCTGCCCTTGCTCCCTGCCTTCCTCCAGCTGCCTCGGCCCTTTCTGGACCTCGGAGGGGTTTGGTGGGTTACGGGTATAGCTCGGGTTTCTCTTCATTCACGTATAAATCTTTCGCCTTTTACTAAAGATTTCCGTGGAGGGGAACGTTGACGAGTATTGCTTATTTTTTGAAAGCTTTGCTTTTAGCGAAGCTGCTCATCTCAGTACCAAAAAAAAAAAAAAAAAAAAAAAAAAGACAGACAGAGAGAGAGAGAGAATGAAAACATGAACGAATCAATAAATAATAATAATAAAAAAAAATAGACTAGGAAGGAATGATGACAAAAGAAAACAGTAAAAAAAAAAAAAAAAAAAAGTTTGTAAGGAATAATGGTAAAAGACAGACCTCTTTGAACAATGGCTAGAGTAGGGTGACGTTAAATGGGTGGGACATCTGTTGGCTTCGCCGCTTAGTAGCTACATAGTAAAAAGAAGGGCCCCGCAACCAGGTGGCGATATTCGGGTTATCGCTTCTCGGCCTTTTGGCTAAGATCAAGTGTAGTATCTGTTCTTATCAGTTTAATATCTGATACGCCCTCTATATGAGGGCTACATATTAAATGGATTTTTAGAACAGGGAGCCAGAACAGGAGCTTGCTCCTTCTGCTCCACGCATCGACCTGGTATTGCAGTACCTCCAGGAGCGGTGCACCTTCCTTACAGCGGTGCAAAGAAAGAAGAAACGACTGGGTCGTTGGCTAAGTGCTCAAGAGGGCTGGAATTGATCGGGGGATGGTCAGTTCCTGTGATCTGTCTTGTTTTTTTTCTGCTTGTGTTTTGAAGTGAACCCATGCATGCTTGTGTTGTTTTCTTCTTCTGTTTGTTTATTTATTTATTTAATTCTGTACTCGCTGGCAGGGGAGGGTCTTTTTCGCGCGTTTTCCGTTTTCCCTCCGTTTTTGTTCTTTTTTTTTTTTTTTTTTTTTTTTTTTTTTTTAACTCGATATGTTGTTTGGCTTGTCTCTTTGTGTTCTTTTGTGTCCCCTTCTGCTCTTTAGGCAAGGACGACCGTCCCGCTCAGGTGTGACGTCATCAGGACTCGTGCGTTTTAACTGGAGGAGAAGACAAAAAAGTTGAAGGTTGTCTTCCCTCTCAATCTGCCCTTGCTCCCTGCCTTCCTCCAGCTGCCTCGGCCCTTTCTGGACCTCGGAGGGGTTTGGTGGGTTACGGGTATAGCTCGGGTTTCTCTTCATTCACGTATAAATCTTTCGCCTTTTACTAAAGATTTCCGTGGAGGGGAACGTTGACGAGTATTGCTTATTTTTTGAAAGCTTTGCTTTTAGCGAAGCTGCTCATCTCAGTACCAAAAAAAAAAAAAAAAAAAAAAAAAAGACAGACAGAGAGAGAGAGAGAATGAAAACATGAACGAATCAATAAATAATAATAATAAAAAAAAATAGACTAGGAAGGAATGATGACAAAAGAAAACAGTAAAAAAAAAAAAAAAAAAAAGTTTGTAAGGAATAATGGTAAAAGACAGACCTCTTTGAACAATGGCTAGAGTAGGGTGACGTTAAATGGGTGGGACATCTGTTGGCTTCGCCGCTTAGTAGCTACATAGTAAAAAGAAGGGCCCCGCAACCAGGTGGCGATATTCGGGTTATCGCTTCTCGGCCTTTTGGCTAAGATCAAGTGTAGTATCTGTTCTTATCAGTTTAATATCTGATACGCCCTCTATATGAGGGCTACATATTAAATGGATTTTTAGAACAGGGAGCCAGAACAGGAGCTTGCTCCTTCTGCTCCACGCATCGACCTGGTATTGCAGTACCTCCAGGAGCGGTGCACCTTCCTTACAGCGGTGCAAAGAAAGAAGAAACGACTGGGTCGTTGGCTAAGTGCTCAAGAGGGCTGGAATTGATCGGGGGATGGTCAGTTCCTGTGATCTGTCTTGTTTTTCTTCGGCTTGTGTTTTGAAGTGAACCCATGCATGCTTGTGTTGTTTTCTTCTTCTGTTTGTTTATTTATTTATTTAATTCTGTACTTGCTGGCAGGGGAGGGTCTTTTTCGCGCGTTTTCCGTTTTCCCTCCGTTTTTGTTCTTTTTTTTTTTTTTTTTTTTTTTTTAACTTTTTTTTTTTTTTTTAACTCGATATGTTGTTTGGCTTGTCTCTTTGTGTTCTTTTGTGTCCCCTTCTGCTCTTTAGGCAAGGACGACCGTCCCGCTCAGGTGTGACGTCATCAGGACTCGTGCGTTTTAACTGGAGGAGAAGACAAAAAAGTTGAAGGTTGTCTTCCCTCTCAATCTGCCCTTGCTCCCTGCCTTCCTCCAGCTGCCTCGGCCCTTTCTGGACCTCGGAGGGGTTTGGTGGGTTACGGGTATAGCTCGGGTTTCTCTTCATTCACGTATAAATCTTTCGCCTTTTACTAAAGATTTCCGTGGAGGGGAACGTTGACGAGTATTGCTTATTTTTTGAAAGCTTTGCTTTTAGCGAAGCTGCTCATCTCAGTACCAAAAAAAAAAAAAAAAAAAAAAAAAAGACAGACAGAGAGAGAGAGAGAATGAAAACATGAACGAATCAATAAATAATAATAATAAAAAAAAATAGACTAGGAAGGAATGATGACAAAAGAAAACAGTAAAAAAAAAAAAAAAAAAAAGTTTGTAAGGAATAATGGTAAAAGACAGACCTCTTTGAACAATGGCTAGAGTAGGGTGACGTTAAATGGGTGGGACATCTGTTGGCTTCGCCGCTTAGTAGCTACATAGTAAAAAGAAGGGCCCCGCAACCAGGTGGCGATATTCGGGTTATCGCTTCTCGGCCTTTTGGCTAAGATCAAGTGTAGTATCTGTTCTTATCAGTTTAATATCTGATACGCCCTCTATATGAGGGCTACATATTAAATGGATTTTTAGAACAGGGAGCCAGAACAGGAGCTTGCTCCTTCTGCTCCACGCATCGACCTGGTATTGCAGTACCTCCAGGAGCGGTGCACCTTCCTTACAGCGGTGCAAAGAAAGAAGAAACGACTGGGTCGTTGGCTAAGTGCTCAAGAGGGCTGGAATTGATCGGGGGATGGTCAGTTCCTGTGATCTGTCTTGTTTTTCTTCGGCTTGTGTTTTGAAGTGAACCCATGCATGCTTGTGTTGTTTTCTTCTTCTGTTTGTTTATTTATTTATTTAATTCTGTACTTGCTGGCAGGGGAGGGTCTTTTTCGCGCGTTTTCCGTTTTCCCTCCGTTTTTGTTCTTTTTTTTTTTTTTTTTTTTTTTTTAACTTTTTTTTTTTTTTTTAACTCGATATGTTGTTTGGCTTGTCTCTTTGTGTTCTTTTGTGTCCCCTTCTGCTCTTTAGGCAAGGACGACCGTCCCGCTCAGGTGTGACGTCATCAGGACTCGTGCGTTTTAACTGGAGGAGAAGACAAAAAAGTTGAAGGTTGTCTTCCCTCTCAATCTGCCCTTGCTCCCTGCCTTCCTCCAGCTGCCTCGGCCCTTTCTGGACCTCGGAGGGGTTTGGTGGGTTACGGGTATAGCTCGGGTTTCTCTTCATTCACGTATAAATCTTTCGCCTTTTACTAAAGATTTCCGTGGAGGGGAACGTTGACGAGTATTGCTTATTTTTTGAAAGCTTTGCTTTTAGCGAAGCTGCTCATCTCAGTACCAAAAAAAAAAAAAAAAAAAAAAGACAGAGAGAGAGAGAGAGAGAGAGAGAATGAAAACATGAATGAATCAATAAATAATAATAATAAAAAAAAAATAGACTAGGAAGGAATGATGACAAAAGAAAACAGTAAAAAAAAAAAAAAAAAAAGTTTGTAAGGAATAATGGTAAAAGACAGACCTCTTTGAACAATGGCTAGAGTAGGGTGACGTTAAATGGGTGGGACATCTGTTGGCTTCGCCGCTTAGTAGCTACATAGTAAAAAGAAGGGCCCCGCAACCAGGTGGCGATATTCGGGTTATCGCTTCTCGGCCTTTTGGCTAAGATCAAGTGTAGTATCTGTTCTTATCAGTTTAATATCTGATACGCCCTCTATATGAGGGCTACATATTAAATGGATTTTTAGAACAGGGAGCCAGAACAGGAGCTTGCTCCTTCTGCTCCACGCATCGACCTGGTATTGCAGTACCTCCAGGAGCGGTGCACCTTCCTTACAGCGGTGCAAAGAAAGAAGAAACGACTGGGTCGTTGGCTAAGTGCTCAAGAGGGCTGGAATTGATCGGGGGATGGTCAGTTCCTGTGATCTGTCTTGTTTTTTTTCTGCTTGTGTTTTGAAGTGAACCCATGCATGCTTGTGTTGTTTTCTTCTTCTGTTTGTTTATTTATTTATTTAATTCTGTACTCGCTGGCAGGGGAGGGTCTTTTTCGCGCGTTTTCCGTTTTCCCTCCGTTTTTGTTCTTTTTTTTTTTTTTTTTTTTTTTTTTTTTTTTAACTCGATATGTTGTTTGGCTTGTCTCTTTGTGTTCTTTTGTGTCCCCTTCTGCTCTTTAGGCAAGGACGACCGTCCCGCTCAGGTGTGACGTCATCAGGACTCGTGCGTTTTAACTGGAGGAGAAGACAAAAAAGTTGAAGGTTGTCTTCCCTCTCAATCTGCCCTTGCTCCCTGCCTTCCTCCAGCTGCCTCGGCCCTTTCTGGACCTCGGAGGGGTTTGGTGGGTTACGGGTATAGCTCGGGTTTCTCTTCATTCACGTATAAATCTTTCGCCTTTTACTAAAGATTTCCGTGGAGGGGAACGTTGACGAGTATTGCTTATTTTTTGAAAGCTTTGCTTTTAGCGAAGCTGCTCATCTCAGTACCAAAAAAAAAAAAAAAAAAAAAAAAAAGACAGACAGAGAGAGAGAGAGAATGAAAACATGAACGAATCAATAAATAATAATAATAAAAAAAAATAGACTAGGAAGGAATGATGACAAAAGAAAACAGTAAAAAAAAAAAAAAAAAAAAGTTTGTAAGGAATAATGGTAAAAGACAGACCTCTTTGAACAATGGCTAGAGTAGGGTGACGTTAAATGGGTGGGACATCTGTTGGCTTCGCCGCTTAGTAGCTACATAGTAAAAAGAAGGGCCCCGCAACCAGGTGGCGATATTCGGGTTATCGCTTCTCGGCCTTTTGGCTAAGATCAAGTGTAGTATCTGTTCTTATCAGTTTAATATCTGATACGCCCTCTATATGAGGGCTACATATTAAATGGATTTTTAGAACAGGGAGCCAGAACAGGAGCTTGCTCCTTCTGCTCCACGCATCGACCTGGTATTGCAGTACCTCCAGGAGCGGTGCACCTTCCTTACAGCGGTGCAAAGAAAGAAGAAACGACTGGGTCGTTGGCTAAGTGCTCAAGAGGGCTGGAATTGATCGGGGGATGGTCAGTTCCTGTGATCTGTCTTGTTTTTTTTCTGCTTGTGTTTTGAAGTGAACCCATGCATGCTTGTGTTGTTTTCTTCTTCTGTTTGTTTATTTATTTATTTAATTCTGTACTCGCTGGCAGGGGAGGGTCTTTTTCGCGCGTTTTCCGTTTTCCCTCCGTTTTTGTTCTTTTTTTTTTTTTTTTTTTTTTTTTTTTTTTTAACTCGATATGTTGTTTGGCTTGTCTCTTTGTGTTCTTTTGTGTCCCCTTCTGCTCTTTAGGCAAGGACGACCGTCCCGCTCAGGTGTGACGTCATCAGGACTCGTGCGTTTTAACTGGAGGAGAAGACAAAAAAGTTGAAGGTTGTCTTCCCTCTCAATCTGCCCTTGCTCCCTGCCTTCCTCCAGCTGCCTCGGCCCTTTCTGGACCTCGGAGGGGTTTGGTGGGTTACGGGTATAGCTCGGGTTTCTCTTCATTCACGTATAAATCTTTCGCCTTTTACTAAAGATTTCCGTGGAGGGGAACGTTGACGAGTATTGCTTATTTTTTGAAAGCTTTGCTTTTAGCGAAGCTGCTCATCTCAGTACCAAAAAAAAAAAAAAAAAAAAAAAAAAGACAGACAGAGAGAGAGAGAGAATGAAAACATGAACGAATCAATAAATAATAATAATAAAAAAAAATAGACTAGGAAGGAATGATGACAAAAGAAAACAGTAAAAAAAAAAAAAAAAAAAAGTTTGTAAGGAATAATGGTAAAAGACAGACCTCTTTGAACAATGGCTAGAGTAGGGTGACGTTAAATGGGTGGGACATCTGTTGGCTTCGCCGCTTAGTAGCTACATAGTAAAAAGAAGGGCCCCGCAACCAGGTGGCGATATTCGGGTTATCGCTTCTCGGCCTTTTGGCTAAGATCAAGTGTAGTATCTGTTCTTATCAGTTTAATATCTGATACGCCCTCTATATGAGGGCTACATATTAAATGGATTTTTAGAACAGGGAGCCAGAACAGGAGCTTGCTCCTTCTGCTCCACGCATCGACCTGGTATTGCAGTACCTCCAGGAGCGGTGCACCTTCCTTACAGCGGTGCAAAGAAAGAAGAAACGACTGGGTCGTTGGCTAAGTGCTCAAGAGGGCTGGAATTGATCGGGGGATGGTCAGTTCCTGTGATCTGTCTTGTTTTTCTTCGGCTTGTGTTTTGAAGTGAACCCATGCATGCTTGTGTTGTTTTCTTCTTCTGTTTGTTTATTTATTTATTTAATTCTGTACTTGCTGGCAGGGGAGGGTCTTTTTCGCGCGTTTTCCGTTTTCCCTCCGTTTTTGTTCTTTTTTTTTTTTTTTTTTTTTTTTTAACTTTTTTTTTTTTTTTTAACTCGATATGTTGTTTGGCTTGTCTCTTTGTGTTCTTTTGTGTCCCCTTCTGCTCTTTAGGCAAGGACGACCGTCCCGCTCAGGTGTGACGTCATCAGGACTCGTGCGTTTTAACTGGAGGAGAAGACAAAAAAGTTGAAGGTTGTCTTCCCTCTCAATCTGCCCTTGCTCCCTGCCTTCCTCCAGCTGCCTCGGCCCTTTCTGGACCTCGGAGGGGTTTGGTGGGTTACGGGTATAGCTCGGGTTTCTCTTCATTCACGTATAAATCTTTCGCCTTTTACTAAAGATTTCCGTGGAGGGGAACGTTGACGAGTATTGCTTATTTTTTGAAAGCTTTGCTTTTAGCGAAGCTGCTCATCTCAGTACCAAAAAAAAAAAAAAAAAAAAAAGACAGAGAGAGAGAGAGAGAGAGAGAGAATGAAAACATGAATGAATCAATAAATAATAATAATAAAAAAAAAATAGACTAGGAAGGAATGATGACAAAAGAAAACAGTAAAAAAAAAAAAAAAAAAAGTTTGTAAGGAATAATGGTAAAAGACAGACCTCTTTGAACAATGGCTAGAGTAGGGTGACGTTAAATGGGTGGGACATCTGTTGGCTTCGCCGCTTAGTAGCTACATAGTAAAAAGAAGGGCCCCGCAACCAGGTGGCGATATTCGGGTTATCGCTTCTCGGCCTTTTGGCTAAGATCAAGTGTAGTATCTGTTCTTATCAGTTTAATATCTGATACGCCCTCTATATGAGGGCTACATATTAAATGGATTTTTAGAACAGGGAGCCAGAACAGGAGCTTGCTCCTTCTGCTCCACGCATCGACCTGGTATTGCAGTACCTCCAGGAGCGGTGCACCTTCCTTACAGCGGTGCAAAGAAAGAAGAAACGACTGGGTCGTTGGCTAAGTGCTCAAGAGGGCTGGAATTGATCGGGGGATGGTCAGTTCCTGTGATCTGTCTTGTTTTTTTTCTGCTTGTGTTTTGAAGTGAACCCATGCATGCTTGTGTTGTTTTCTTCTTCTGTTTGTTTATTTATTTATTTAATTCTGTACTCGCTGGCAGGGGAGGGTCTTTTTCGCGCGTTTTCCGTTTTCCCTCCGTTTTTGTTCTTTTTTTTTTTTTTTTTTTTTTTTTTTTTTTTAACTCGATATGTTGTTTGGCTTGTCTCTTTGTGTTCTTTTGTGTCCCCTTCTGCTCTTTAGGCAAGGACGACCGTCCCGCTCAGGTGTGACGTCATCAGGACTCGTGCGTTTTAACTGGAGGAGAAGACAAAAAAGTTGAAGGTTGTCTTCCCTCTCAATCTGCCCTTGCTCCCTGCCTTCCTCCAGCTGCCTCGGCCCTTTCTGGACCTCGGAGGGGTTTGGTGGGTTACGGGTATAGCTCGGGTTTCTCTTCATTCACGTATAAATCTTTCGCCTTTTACTAAAGATTTCCGTGGAGGGGAACGTTGACGAGTATTGCTTATTTTTTGAAAGCTTTGCTTTTAGCGAAGCTGCTCATCTCAGTACCAAAAAAAAAAAAAAAAAAAAAAAAAAGACAGACAGAGAGAGAGAGAGAATGAAAACATGAACGAATCAATAAATAATAATAATAAAAAAAAATAGACTAGGAAGGAATGATGACAAAAGAAAACAGTAAAAAAAAAAAAAAAAAAAAGTTTGTAAGGAATAATGGTAAAAGACAGACCTCTTTGAACAATGGCTAGAGTAGGGTGACGTTAAATGGGTGGGACATCTGTTGGCTTCGCCGCTTAGTAGCTACATAGTAAAAAGAAGGGCCCCGCAACCAGGTGGCGATATTCGGGTTATCGCTTCTCGGCCTTTTGGCTAAGATCAAGTGTAGTATCTGTTCTTATCAGTTTAATATCTGATACGCCCTCTATATGAGGGCTACATATTAAATGGATTTTTAGAACAGGGAGCCAGAACAGGAGCTTGCTCCTTCTGCTCCACGCATCGACCTGGTATTGCAGTACCTCCAGGAGCGGTGCACCTTCCTTACAGCGGTGCAAAGAAAGAAGAAACGACTGGGTCGTTGGCTAAGTGCTCAAGAGGGCTGGAATTGATCGGGGGATGGTCAGTTCCTGTGATCTGTCTTGTTTTTTTTCTGCTTGTGTTTTGAAGTGAACCCATGCATGCTTGTGTTGTTTTCTTCTTCTGTTTGTTTATTTATTTATTTAATTCTGTACTCGCTGGCAGGGGAGGGTCTTTTTCGCGCGTTTTCCGTTTTCCCTCCGTTTTTGTTCTTTTTTTTTTTTTTTTTTTTTTTTTTTTTTTTAACTCGATATGTTGTTTGGCTTGTCTCTTTGTGTTCTTTTGTGTCCCCTTCTGCTCTTTAGGCAAGGACGACCGTCCCGCTCAGGTGTGACGTCATCAGGACTCGTGCGTTTTAACTGGAGGAGAAGACAAAAAAGTTGAAGGTTGTCTTCCCTCTCAATCTGCCCTTGCTCCCTGCCTTCCTCCAGCTGCCTCGGCCCTTTCTGGACCTCGGAGGGGTTTGGTGGGTTACGGGTATAGCTCGGGTTTCTCTTCATTCACGTATAAATCTTTCGCCTTTTACTAAAGATTTCCGTGGAGGGGAACGTTGACGAGTATTGCTTATTTTTTGAAAGCTTTGCTTTTAGCGAAGCTGCTCATCTCAGTACCAAAAAAAAAAAAAAAAAAAAAAAAAAGACAGACAGAGAGAGAGAGAGAATGAAAACATGAACGAATCAATAAATAATAATAATAAAAAAAAATAGACTAGGAAGGAATGATGACAAAAGAAAACAGTAAAAAAAAAAAAAAAAAAAAGTTTGTAAGGAATAATGGTAAAAGACAGACCTCTTTGAACAATGGCTAGAGTAGGGTGACGTTAAATGGGTGGGACATCTGTTGGCTTCGCCGCTTAGTAGCTACATAGTAAAAAGAAGGGCCCCGCAACCAGGTGGCGATATTCGGGTTATCGCTTCTCGGCCTTTTGGCTAAGATCAAGTGTAGTATCTGTTCTTATCAGTTTAATATCTGATACGCCCTCTATATGAGGGCTACATATTAAATGGATTTTTAGAACAGGGAGCCAGAACAGGAGCTTGCTCCTTCTGCTCCACGCATCGACCTGGTATTGCAGTACCTCCAGGAGCGGTGCACCTTCCTTACAGCGGTGCAAAGAAAGAAGAAACGACTGGGTCGTTGGCTAAGTGCTCAAGAGGGCTGGAATTGATCGGGGGATGGTCAGTTCCTGTGATCTGTCTTGTTTTTTTTCTGCTTGTGTTTTGAAGTGAACCCATGCATGCTTGTGTTGTTTTCTTCTTCTGTTTGTTTATTTATTTATTTAATTCTGTACTCGCTGGCAGGGGAGGGTCTTTTTCGCGCGTTTTCCGTTTTCCCTCCGTTTTTGTTCTTTTTTTTTTTTTTTTTTTTTTTTTTTTTTTTAACTCGATATGTTGTTTGGCTTGTCTCTTTGTGTTCTTTTGTGTCCCCTTCTGCTCTTTAGGCAAGGACGACCGTCCCGCTCAGGTGTGACGTCATCAGGACTCGTGCGTTTTAACTGGAGGAGAAGACAAAAAAGTTGAAGGTTGTCTTCCCTCTCAATCTGCCCTTGCTCCCTGCCTTCCTCCAGCTGCCTCGGCCCTTTCTGGACCTCGGAGGGGTTTGGTGGGTTACGGGTATAGCTCGGGTTTCTCTTCATTCACGTATAAATCTTTCGCCTTTTACTAAAGATTTCCGTGGAGGGGAACGTTGACGAGTATTGCTTATTTTTTGAAAGCTTTGCTTTTAGCGAAGCTGCTCATCTCAGTACCAAAAAAAAAAAAAAAAAAAAAAAAAAGACAGACAGAGAGAGAGAGAGAATGAAAACATGAACGAATCAATAAATAATAATAATAAAAAAAAATAGACTAGGAAGGAATGATGACAAAAGAAAACAGTAAAAAAAAAAAAAAAAAAAAGTTTGTAAGGAATAATGGTAAAAGACAGACCTCTTTGAACAATGGCTAGAGTAGGGTGACGTTAAATGGGTGGGACATCTGTTGGCTTCGCCGCTTAGTAGCTACATAGTAAAAAGAAGGGCCCCGCAACCAGGTGGCGATATTCGGGTTATCGCTTCTCGGCCTTTTGGCTAAGATCAAGTGTAGTATCTGTTCTTATCAGTTTAATATCTGATACGCCCTCTATATGAGGGCTACATATTAAATGGATTTTTAGAACAGGGAGCCAGAACAGGAGCTTGCTCCTTCTGCTCCACGCATCGACCTGGTATTGCAGTACCTCCAGGAGCGGTGCACCTTCCTTACAGCGGTGCAAAGAAAGAAGAAACGACTGGGTCGTTGGCTAAGTGCTCAAGAGGGCTGGAATTGATCGGGGGATGGTCAGTTCCTGTGATCTGTCTTGTTTTTCTTCGGCTTGTGTTTTGAAGTGAACCCATGCATGCTTGTGTTGTTTTCTTCTTCTGTTTGTTTATTTATTTATTTAATTCTGTACTTGCTGGCAGGGGAGGGTCTTTTTCGCGCGTTTTCCGTTTTCCCTCCGTTTTTGTTCTTTTTTTTTTTTTTTTTTTTTTTTTAACTTTTTTTTTTTTTTTTAACTCGATATGTTGTTTGGCTTGTCTCTTTGTGTTCTTTTGTGTCCCCTTCTGCTCTTTAGGCAAGGACGACCGTCCCGCTCAGGTGTGACGTCATCAGGACTCGTGCGTTTTAACTGGAGGAGAAGACAAAAAAGTTGAAGGTTGTCTTCCCTCTCAATCTGCCCTTGCTCCCTGCCTTCCTCCAGCTGCCTCGGCCCTTTCTGGACCTCGGAGGGGTTTGGTGGGTTACGGGTATAGCTCGGGTTTCTCTTCATTCACGTATAAATCTTTCGCCTTTTACTAAAGATTTCCGTGGAGGGGAACGTTGACGAGTATTGCTTATTTTTTGAAAGCTTTGCTTTTAGCGAAGCTGCTCATCTCAGTACCAAAAAAAAAAAAAAAAAAAAAAGACAGAGAGAGAGAGAGAGAGAGAGAGAATGAAAACATGAATGAATCAATAAATAATAATAATAAAAAAAAAATAGACTAGGAAGGAATGATGACAAAAGAAAACAGTAAAAAAAAAAAAAAAAAAAGTTTGTAAGGAATAATGGTAAAAGACAGACCTCTTTGAACAATGGCTAGAGTAGGGTGACGTTAAATGGGTGGGACATCTGTTGGCTTCGCCGCTTAGTAGCTACATAGTAAAAAGAAGGGCCCCGCAACCAGGTGGCGATATTCGGGTTATCGCTTCTCGGCCTTTTGGCTAAGATCAAGTGTAGTATCTGTTCTTATCAGTTTAATATCTGATACGCCCTCTATATGAGGGCTACATATTAAATGGATTTTTAGAACAGGGAGCCAGAACAGGAGCTTGCTCCTTCTGCTCCACGCATCGACCTGGTATTGCAGTACCTCCAGGAGCGGTGCACCTTCCTTACAGCGGTGCAAAGAAAGAAGAAACGACTGGGTCGTTGGCTAAGTGCTCAAGAGGGCTGGAATTGATCGGGGGATGGTCAGTTCCTGTGATCTGTCTTGTTTTTTTTCTGCTTGTGTTTTGAAGTGAACCCATGCATGCTTGTGTTGTTTTCTTCTTCTGTTTGTTTATTTATTTATTTAATTCTGTACTCGCTGGCAGGGGAGGGTCTTTTTCGCGCGTTTTCCGTTTTCCCTCCGTTTTTGTTCTTTTTTTTTTTTTTTTTTTTTTTTTTTTTTTTAACTCGATATGTTGTTTGGCTTGTCTCTTTGTGTTCTTTTGTGTCCCCTTCTGCTCTTTAGGCAAGGACGACCGTCCCGCTCAGGTGTGACGTCATCAGGACTCGTGCGTTTTAACTGGAGGAGAAGACAAAAAAGTTGAAGGTTGTCTTCCCTCTCAATCTGCCCTTGCTCCCTGCCTTCCTCCAGCTGCCTCGGCCCTTTCTGGACCTCGGAGGGGTTTGGTGGGTTACGGGTATAGCTCGGGTTTCTCTTCATTCACGTATAAATCTTTCGCCTTTTACTAAAGATTTCCGTGGAGGGGAACGTTGACGAGTATTGCTTATTTTTTGAAAGCTTTGCTTTTAGCGAAGCTGCTCATCTCAGTACCAAAAAAAAAAAAAAAAAAAAAAAAAAGACAGACAGAGAGAGAGAGAGAATGAAAACATGAACGAATCAATAAATAATAATAATAAAAAAAAATAGACTAGGAAGGAATGATGACAAAAGAAAACAGTAAAAAAAAAAAAAAAAAAAAGTTTGTAAGGAATAATGGTAAAAGACAGACCTCTTTGAACAATGGCTAGAGTAGGGTGACGTTAAATGGGTGGGACATCTGTTGGCTTCGCCGCTTAGTAGCTACATAGTAAAAAGAAGGGCCCCGCAACCAGGTGGCGATATTCGGGTTATCGCTTCTCGGCCTTTTGGCTAAGATCAAGTGTAGTATCTGTTCTTATCAGTTTAATATCTGATACGCCCTCTATATGAGGGCTACATATTAAATGGATTTTTAGAACAGGGAGCCAGAACAGGAGCTTGCTCCTTCTGCTCCACGCATCGACCTGGTATTGCAGTACCTCCAGGAGCGGTGCACCTTCCTTACAGCGGTGCAAAGAAAGAAGAAACGACTGGGTCGTTGGCTAAGTGCTCAAGAGGGCTGGAATTGATCGGGGGATGGTCAGTTCCTGTGATCTGTCTTGTTTTTTTTCTGCTTGTGTTTTGAAGTGAACCCATGCATGCTTGTGTTGTTTTCTTCTTCTGTTTGTTTATTTATTTATTTAATTCTGTACTCGCTGGCAGGGGAGGGTCTTTTTCGCGCGTTTTCCGTTTTCCCTCCGTTTTTGTTCTTTTTTTTTTTTTTTTTTTTTTTTTTTTTTTTAACTCGATATGTTGTTTGGCTTGTCTCTTTGTGTTCTTTTGTGTCCCCTTCTGCTCTTTAGGCAAGGACGACCGTCCCGCTCAGGTGTGACGTCATCAGGACTCGTGCGTTTTAACTGGAGGAGAAGACAAAAAAGTTGAAGGTTGTCTTCCCTCTCAATCTGCCCTTGCTCCCTGCCTTCCTCCAGCTGCCTCGGCCCTTTCTGGACCTCGGAGGGGTTTGGTGGGTTACGGGTATAGCTCGGGTTTCTCTTCATTCACGTATAAATCTTTCGCCTTTTACTAAAGATTTCCGTGGAGGGGAACGTTGACGAGTATTGCTTATTTTTTGAAAGCTTTGCTTTTAGCGAAGCTGCTCATCTCAGTACCAAAAAAAAAAAAAAAAAAAAAAAAAAGACAGACAGAGAGAGAGAGAGAATGAAAACATGAACGAATCAATAAATAATAATAATAAAAAAAAATAGACTAGGAAGGAATGATGACAAAAGAAAACAGTAAAAAAAAAAAAAAAAAAAAGTTTGTAAGGAATAATGGTAAAAGACAGACCTCTTTGAACAATGGCTAGAGTAGGGTGACGTTAAATGGGTGGGACATCTGTTGGCTTCGCCGCTTAGTAGCTACATAGTAAAAAGAAGGGCCCCGCAACCAGGTGGCGATATTCGGGTTATCGCTTCTCGGCCTTTTGGCTAAGATCAAGTGTAGTATCTGTTCTTATCAGTTTAATATCTGATACGCCCTCTATATGAGGGCTACATATTAAATGGATTTTTAGAACAGGGAGCCAGAACAGGAGCTTGCTCCTTCTGCTCCACGCATCGACCTGGTATTGCAGTACCTCCAGGAGCGGTGCACCTTCCTTACAGCGGTGCAAAGAAAGAAGAAACGACTGGGTCGTTGGCTAAGTGCTCAAGAGGGCTGGAATTGATCGGGGGATGGTCAGTTCCTGTGATCTGTCTTGTTTTTTTTCTGCTTGTGTTTTGAAGTGAACCCATGCATGCTTGTGTTGTTTTCTTCTTCTGTTTGTTTATTTATTTATTTAATTCTGTACTCGCTGGCAGGGGAGGGTCTTTTTCGCGCGTTTTCCGTTTTCCCTCCGTTTTTGTTCTTTTTTTTTTTTTTTTTTTTTTTTTTTTTTTTAACTCGATATGTTGTTTGGCTTGTCTCTTTGTGTTCTTTTGTGTCCCCTTCTGCTCTTTAGGCAAGGACGACCGTCCCGCTCAGGTGTGACGTCATCAGGACTCGTGCGTTTTAACTGGAGGAGAAGACAAAAAAGTTGAAGGTTGTCTTCCCTCTCAATCTGCCCTTGCTCCCTGCCTTCCTCCAGCTGCCTCGGCCCTTTCTGGACCTCGGAGGGGTTTGGTGGGTTACGGGTATAGCTCGGGTTTCTCTTCATTCACGTATAAATCTTTCGCCTTTTACTAAAGATTTCCGTGGAGGGGAACGTTGACGAGTATTGCTTATTTTTTGAAAGCTTTGCTTTTAGCGAAGCTGCTCATCTCAGTACCAAAAAAAAAAAAAAAAAAAAAAAAAAGACAGACAGAGAGAGAGAGAGAATGAAAACATGAACGAATCAATAAATAATAATAATAAAAAAAAATAGACTAGGAAGGAATGATGACAAAAGAAAACAGTAAAAAAAAAAAAAAAAAAAAGTTTGTAAGGAATAATGGTAAAAGACAGACCTCTTTGAACAATGGCTAGAGTAGGGTGACGTTAAATGGGTGGGACATCTGTTGGCTTCGCCGCTTAGTAGCTACATAGTAAAAAGAAGGGCCCCGCAACCAGGTGGCGATATTCGGGTTATCGCTTCTCGGCCTTTTGGCTAAGATCAAGTGTAGTATCTGTCTTTTTAAAGACGGGCTGCACTTGCTGAAAGAGCAGGATGGCAGAGGAGGCGACCATGCCGGCCCGAGTGGTGCGGCTTAAGAACACCGTCAGGGTGGAACTGGCTAAGGACGCCCCTCAGGACGTGAGGGACCGGTTTGGCTGGGATTGGCTGGTGCTGAGGGTCCTGCAGGGACTTCTGGGCATCGAAAAGAACAAAATTTTCTGCCTGCAGGACTTCTCTGGCGCCGGCTTTCTGGATGTGACCCTCTTCACGTACCTGGACTGCTCGGCCTTCTACGAGGGGTGCAGCCGACTGCGAGACCACGACCTGCTGCGGGGCATCACCTTCTCCCCGCTCTTCGCCCTGGAAGAGGTGCCTATCACCGTCCACCTCTACAACCCGTACGTGGAGGACGGGATCATCCGCGCCTTCCTGGCCAGGTACTGCAGCGCCGTGTCAATGGGAGAGCGACTTCGGGGAAGGTACGGCATTTGGAACGGGAAGCGGCGGTTCCAGGTCCGGCTCCGGGCGGATCCGGCAGCCCCGGGGGCTTTCCTGCACCCCCCGGGGAGCTTTGCCATCGGGCCCCACCGCGGCTTCCTCCACTACCCGGGGCAGCCTCTGTACTGCCGTCGATGTGGAGGCCTGGGCCACGCCAAGGAGGCGTGCCCGGGACTGCGCTGCCGCTTCTGTGGGAAGGACGGCCACACCGCGGCGGACTGCGAGGCACCTAAGGCCTGCAGCATCTGCGGGAGCGACCAGCACCTCTTCCGGGGCTGCCCGCAGCGGACGGCGCCAACGGCCGGCAGTACCGAAGACCGCCCGGGACCCAGCAAGGCTGCCGGCGTTCTAGCCGGCCCCCCACCCGGCCCGGCGGCCGGTCCGGCAGAGCCGGCAGAGGATGCGGCGGGTCCTTCCGACCCTCCGCCGCGCCGGGACTCGCCTGCAGCCAGCACTCCGGTCCCGGCTCCCCGCCCGCCACCCGAGACTGGCCGAGCGGCCCTGGAGGGCCCGGCCACGGGAGATCCGGCGGCCCAGCCCGGCCCGGAGGACACCGCCGACGAGCCCGCCCTGGGAGCGCGCCCTGACTCCGGGGTCTGGACCCCCCTCAATTGGGCCGAGGCCCTGGAGGCCCTCGACCTCCCCAGTGCCCGGCAGCCTGTGGACTGGGCGGAGGACGGCATCCCCGACAGCATGGAGGACATGGACTCGGGACCGTCACCGGGCCCTTCCAGGGTCCGGCCCGCCGGGGACGCGGGGGGCGACCGGGACAGGGAGTCCAAACGCCCTCGCAGCTCGGTGGGGAGTGAGTTCGACCTCCTCTCCGTGGAGCTCTCCGGGGCTGGGGACACCCAGCCGCCAGGGACGGGGACCCAGCCCCCGGCCACCGCGGCCTCCCGGGACATGGAACTTTCGCCCTTGCTTCTGAGCGCGGACGAGAGCAGCCAGGGAGATGAACACGGGGGGGAAGACTGGACAAGGGTGATGCCCAAGCGGCCCGGGAGGGGGAGGGCGAGAGCTCGCGATTCTGATGGAGGGACGGGTTAGGGAGTGCCCTCTAGGGGCCCTCGGAGGGAGGGTAGGTGGGAGGTGGGTTTGGTGCACGGCGGAGGGGTGGGGGGTGAGTGGTTGGGAGGGAGGTGAGTGTTGTGGGGAGTGGGGGTGGCGGGGGCGGGGTGTGATCCCTAGTCGGGAGGGCCAGCAAGGGGCGGGGTTAGGTGGTCTTTTTCTCCCCTCCCCATGGCGGATCTGAAGGTAGGTACCCTCAATGTTCGGGGGCTGAAGAATGGGGACAAGCGGAGGGCAGTGTTTGGGAGCCTGCGGGACACTAAACTCGATCTTGTTTTCCTGCAGGAGTGCCACATTGACTCGGAGGACACCCGGCGGCGTTTCGGGGAGGACTGGCAGTGGGGGCCCTCGGCATGGAGCGCGGGGACTGGGAGAGGGGACGGGGTAGGTCTCCTTTTCCGCTCCCACGACTTCGCTGTGACGGCGGTCCTGAGTGTGGTGCCGGGGAGGGTGATATGCACCGATGGTACGTGGAGGGGGCTGAGGTTCCGGGCTGTAGGGGTGTATGCCCCCAGCAGGATAGGGGAGCGCCGGGGGTTTTTCGGAGCTCTGGCACCGCTGCTCTGTACCGGCCGGGTGCTGGTGGTGGGGGGAGACTTCAACGTCGACCCCGACACGTGCCCGGGGGGGGAGCTGGCCCGGGTGATGGCAGGTGCGCAGATGGTAGACGCGTATAGGTCGGTCGAGCCGCACGCAAAGGGTAACTCCTGGAGGAACTCCAGGGGGGACGCTTCGAGGCTCGACCACCTGTACGTGGGAGAGGGGACGGAAGTGCGGCACTGTACGGTGTCGCCGTTCTGGGCCTCCGACCACTGCCTGGTCAGCATGGAGGTGAGGACAGCGGGGCTCCGGACGGGTAGGGGCCTGTGGAGGATGAACACATCTTTCCTCGCAGACCCTGCCTTCCGGGCCGTCTTCCGACAGCTGTACCGGGGCTGGAGGCAACTCCGGGGGCGGTACGGGACGCAGGGGGAGTGGTGGGAGGACACCAAGCGCAGGGTTGCCACCCTTTGCCGGTGGTGGGGGAGGGAGAAAGCGAGGCGTAGGAGGGAGTGGCTCGCCTCCTGGTCGGACGCCCTGTCCGCGGCCTGGCGCGGAGGCGACCAGACCCGGATCAGGGAGGCCAGTGAGGTCCTCAGGGCGTACCATCAGGCCGCGGCCCGCCGACACTGCGCTTTCGTGCGGGGGCAGAGGCTGGAGCTGGACGAGCGTCCGACCCGCTTCTTTTTCGGCTCCGTGCGGGAGCGCAGGGGCCGGCAGTATGTCGAGGGGTTTAGGGACGGAGACCGGCTGGTCACCTCGGTCGAGGGGATGCTCGGCTTGGCGCGTTCCTTTTACGGGGACCTCTTTGGACGGGGGTCGATGGGAGAGGACCACGCGGCGCCGTTTCTCGACGGCGTCCGGGACCGTCTGCCGGAAGCGGAGAGGCGGGAGCTGGAAGCCCCCATCGCTCTGGAGGAGATGGAGAGCGCCATGCGCTCCCTGAACACCGGGGTGGCCCCCGGAGGGGACGGCCTCCCGGCGGAGTTCTACAGGTCCTTCTGGCCGTTGGTCGGACCGGACCTGGCGGAGGTCTACCGGGAGGCCGGTGGTCTGGGCCACTTGCACGGGTCTGCCCTCACGGGGCACATCGCGCTACTGCCGAAGAAGGGCGATCGGGCCTCGCTGTCCAATTGGCGGCCCATCACTCTCCTTACGGCGGATTATAAGATCCTGGCGAAGGTATGGGTCCTGAGGCTTAGGAGGGTCATGGCGTCGGTGGTCCATCCCGACCAGACGTGTGGCGTGCCGGGCCGCATGTGCGCCATGAACCTGGCGCTCGTCCGCGACGCTTTGGCCTGGGCGGAGCAGCGTCGGGTTCCACTGGCCCTCTTGGGCCTCGATCAGGAAAAGGCTTTTGATCGGGTGAACCACGACTTCCTGTTCGCCGTGTTGGAGAGGATGGGCTTCGGCCCGGCCTTTCTGGCAGCGGTGCGCCTGCTCTACAGGGGGGCGGTGAGCCGTGTGGGGGTGAACGGGTACTACTCCGGGCTTCTGGAGCAGGGGGGGGGGGTCAGACAGGGCTGCCCCTTGTCCCCCCTCCTCTACGTTCTGTATCTGGAGCCCCTGATGGAGAGGATCAGGCGGGACCGCGCCTTTGGGGGCCTCCACATCCCAGGGGGGAGGGGGTTGGCCGCCAAGGTGTCGGTGTACGCAGACGACGCGACGCTGTTCCTGGGGGCGGACGGGGACTTCCGGGTTGCCGGCGCGATCCTCGAGGCGTTCTCGGACGCCACGGGGGCCCGCATCAACCGCGGGAAGTCTGCGGTCTTGTACGCCGGAACCTGGGCCGGAAGGAAGGATGTGCCGGGGGGTTTCACCCTTTGTCCGGACGGTCTCAAGATCTTGGGCGTTGTCTTTTGGAGAGAGGGCAGCGCCCAGAAGAACTGGGAGGCCGCCCTGGGGAAGCTGCAGGCAAGGGCGGAGATCTGGGGCAGGAGGGACCTTTCGCTGACGGGCCGGGTGCTCGTGGCGAAGGCGGCCCTCATGGCCAGCCTGAACCACCTGGCGTACGTGTTTCCCGTCCCGTTTGTGACGGGCAGGCGGCTGGAACGCCTGCTTTACTCGTTCGTGTGGTGGGGAAGGCAGGAGAAGGTGAGCCGCCGGGTCATGTATCTGGACCGGAAAAAGGGAGGGAGGGGGGTGCCCTGCGCCCCGTACAAGGCCCTAGCCCAGTTTGTGGCCTTCCACGCCGGACTGGTGGAGGGGTCCGCGGGTCACGCCGCGAGCCTCTTCGCCAAGTTCTGGGTCGCCTTCCCCTTGCGGGCGGCGGTCCCGTGGAGGGGGACGGAGCCGTGGTCGGAGGACCGCCCCTGGCACTACCAGAGGATGGCCGAGTTCGTCCGCGACAACCCCTGGTGCTTGGAGGACGGCCTGGTGCTGGACCATAAGGGTCTGTACAGGGCCTGGAGGGACAGGCACGTGGCTCCGGTCACGGGCGAAAGGCCCGTGATCCTCGGCGCGGACTGGCCCGCGCTCCAGCCCGAGTGGCTGGACGGCGCCAGTGCCGACCTGCACTGGCTGGGGGCCCTGGACCGCCTGCCCGTCAGGGAAAGGTTACACAGGCACGGGGTCGCTCGCTCGCCGTTGTGCCCGGCAGGGTGCGGCGGCGAGGAGACGGTCGGCCACGTCATGTGGTCGTGTCCCGTCGCCTCCGCTCTCTGGGCCAGGGTGTCGGATTGGTGGCGGTCGGTGGGGGGCCACCCCCCCCTGGACAGGGAACTGGTCCTCTACGGCCGGAGGCTGCGTCAGGCCCCCCCGGCCGTGGCGCGAGCGCTATGGGCCGCCGTGTCGGCAGCGAAATGCGTGCTCTGGGGCGCCCGTTGTGAGTGCCTCCAGCGGGCCGCCCCCCGGGTGGACCCCGAGTCGATGATGGCAGCCCTCCGCAACAGGATCCGCCAGGTAAGGAGGGGGGGAGGGGCGGGGGAGGGAATCGTCAGGGCGGGAGTAGGGCGGCTGGACGAGGGCGGTTTCGCAGGCCCCACCGTGCTGGGGCGGCCGTGGTGGCCGCGGGGACTGGGGGGGCCTTCCTGACCCCAAGCCCCCGGTCGGTGAGCGGGGTCCGGGAGGGGGGGGGGGTGGGGGTTTGTTGGGCGGGCGGGACTCTGTCGTGCCGGGCGGGGGCCTGTTTGAGGGCGGGGGTGATGCGTCGGGCCGCGCGGGAGAATGCTGTGGGATTTTGTTGGGACGGGAGGGTTTTATTCGGGGGGGGTGGGGGCTGTGGGACTGTGTTGGTGTGGGTGGGTTTTGTGGGGGGGGGGTTTTGTGGGGACGGTTTTTGGGGTCGGGCGGGTCTTTCCGGGTGTTTGGTTTTTGGGGGGTGGGTACTGTGGGACTTTGTTGGACTAGGGGTGGTGGGGAGTGTGGTGGTGGGTGTGCACGTGTTTTTGAGTTGATTGGAATGTGAAATACATAGAATAAGCCGTGGGTTTACCCCGATTAAAAAAACAAAAACAAATCTGTTCTTATCAGTTTAATATCTGATACGCCCTCTATATGAGGGCTACATATTAAATGGATTTTTAGAACAGGGAGCCAGAAACAGGAGCTTGCTCCTTCTGCTCCACGCATCAGACCTGGTATTGCAAGTACCTCCAGGAGCGGTGCACCTTCCTTACAGCGGTGCAAAGAAAGAAGAAACGACTGGTCGTTGGCTAAGTGCTCAAGAGGGCTGGAATTGATCGAGGGGATGGTCAGTTCCTGTGATCTGTCTTGTTTTCTTCGGCTTGTGTTTTGAAGTGAACCCATGCATGCTTGTGTTGTTTTCTTCTTCTGTTTGTTTATTTATTTATTTAATTCTGTACTTGCTGGCAGGGGAGGGTCTTTTTCGCGCGTTTTCCGTTTTCCCTCCGTTTTTGTTCTTTTTTTTTTTTTTTTTTTTTTTTTAACTTTTTTTTTTTTTTTTAACTCGATATGTTGTTTGGCTTGTCTCTTTGTGTTCTTTTGTGTCCCCTTCTGCTCTTTAGGCAAGGACGACCGTCCCGCTCAGGTGTGACGTCATCAGGACTCGTGCGTTTTAACTGGAGGAGAAGACAAAAAAGTTGAAGGTTGTCTTCCCTCTCAATCTGCCCTTGCTCCCTGCCTTCCTCCAGCTGCCTCGGCCCTTTCTGGACCTCGGAGGGGTTTGGTGGGTTACGGGTATAGCTCGGGTTTCTCTTCATTCACGTATAAATCTTTCGCCTTTTACTAAAGATTTCCGTGGAGGGGAACGTTGACGAGTATTGCTTATTTTTTGAAAGCTTTGCTTTTAGCGAAGCTGCTCATCTCAGTACCAAAAAAAAAAAAAAAAAAAAAAAAAAGACAGACAGAGAGAGAGAGAGAATGAAAACATGAACGAATCAATAAATAATAATAATAAAAAAAAATAGACTAGGAAGGAATGATGACAAAAGAAAACAGTAAAAAAAAAAAAAAAAAAAAGTTTGTAAGGAATAATGGTAAAAGACAGACCTCTTTGAACAATGGCTAGAGTAGGGTGACGTTAAATGGGTGGGACATCTGTTGGCTTCGCCGCTTAGTAGCTACATAGTAAAAAGAAGGGCCCCGCAACCAGGTGGCGATATTCGGGTTATCGCTTCTCGGCCTTTTGGCTAAGATCAAGTGTAGTATCTGTTCTTATCAGTTTAATATCTGATACGCCCTCTATATGAGGGCTACATATTAAATGGATTTTTAGAACAGGGAGCCAGAACAGGAGCTTGCTCCTTCTGCTCCACGCATCGACCTGGTATTGCAGTACCTCCAGGAGCGGTGCACCTTCCTTACAGCGGTGCAAAGAAAGAAGAAACGACTGGGTCGTTGGCTAAGTGCTCAAGAGGGCTGGAATTGATCGGGGGATGGTCAGTTCCTGTGATCTGTCTTGTTTTTCTTCGGCTTGTGTTTTGAAGTGAACCCATGCATGCTTGTGTTGTTTTCTTCTTCTGTTTGTTTATTTATTTATTTAATTCTGTACTTGCTGGCAGGGGAGGGTCTTTTTCGCGCGTTTTCCGTTTTCCCTCCGTTTTTGTTCTTTTTTTTTTTTTTTTTTTTTTTTTAACTTTTTTTTTTTTTTTTAACTCGATATGTTGTTTGGCTTGTCTCTTTGTGTTCTTTTGTGTCCCCTTCTGCTCTTTAGGCAAGGACGACCGTCCCGCTCAGGTGTGACGTCATCAGGACTCGTGCGTTTTAACTGGAGGAGAAGACAAAAAAGTTGAAGGTTGTCTTCCCTCTCAATCTGCCCTTGCTCCCTGCCTTCCTCCAGCTGCCTCGGCCCTTTCTGGACCTCGGAGGGGTTTGGTGGGTTACGGGTATAGCTCGGGTTTCTCTTCATTCACGTATAAATCTTTCGCCTTTTACTAAAGATTTCCGTGGAGGGGAACGTTGACGAGTATTGCTTATTTTTTGAAAGCTTTGCTTTTAGCGAAGCTGCTCATCTCAGTACCAAAAAAAAAAAAAAAAAAAAAAGACAGAGAGAGAGAGAGAGAGAGAGAGAATGAAAACATGAATGAATCAATAAATAATAATAATAAAAAAAAAATAGACTAGGAAGGAATGATGACAAAAGAAAACAGTAAAAAAAAAAAAAAAAAAAGTTTGTAAGGAATAATGGTAAAAGACAGACCTCTTTGAACAATGGCTAGAGTAGGGTGACGTTAAATGGGTGGGACATCTGTTGGCTTCGCCGCTTAGTAGCTACATAGTAAAAAGAAGGGCCCCGCAACCAGGTGGCGATATTCGGGTTATCGCTTCTCGGCCTTTTGGCTAAGATCAAGTGTAGTATCTGTTCTTATCAGTTTAATATCTGATACGCCCTCTATATGAGGGCTACATATTAAATGGATTTTTAGAACAGGGAGCCAGAACAGGAGCTTGCTCCTTCTGCTCCACGCATCGACCTGGTATTGCAGTACCTCCAGGAGCGGTGCACCTTCCTTACAGCGGTGCAAAGAAAGAAGAAACGACTGGGTCGTTGGCTAAGTGCTCAAGAGGGCTGGAATTGATCGGGGGATGGTCAGTTCCTGTGATCTGTCTTGTTTTTTTTCTGCTTGTGTTTTGAAGTGAACCCATGCATGCTTGTGTTGTTTTCTTCTTCTGTTTGTTTATTTATTTATTTAATTCTGTACTCGCTGGCAGGGGAGGGTCTTTTTCGCGCGTTTTCCGTTTTCCCTCCGTTTTTGTTCTTTTTTTTTTTTTTTTTTTTTTTTTTTTTTTTAACTCGATATGTTGTTTGGCTTGTCTCTTTGTGTTCTTTTGTGTCCCCTTCTGCTCTTTAGGCAAGGACGACCGTCCCGCTCAGGTGTGACGTCATCAGGACTCGTGCGTTTTAACTGGAGGAGAAGACAAAAAAGTTGAAGGTTGTCTTCCCTCTCAATCTGCCCTTGCTCCCTGCCTTCCTCCAGCTGCCTCGGCCCTTTCTGGACCTCGGAGGGGTTTGGTGGGTTACGGGTATAGCTCGGGTTTCTCTTCATTCACGTATAAATCTTTCGCCTTTTACTAAAGATTTCCGTGGAGGGGAACGTTGACGAGTATTGCTTATTTTTTGAAAGCTTTGCTTTTAGCGAAGCTGCTCATCTCAGTACCAAAAAAAAAAAAAAAAAAAAAAAAAAGACAGACAGAGAGAGAGAGAGAATGAAAACATGAACGAATCAATAAATAATAATAATAAAAAAAAATAGACTAGGAAGGAATGATGACAAAAGAAAACAGTAAAAAAAAAAAAAAAAAAAAGTTTGTAAGGAATAATGGTAAAAGACAGACCTCTTTGAACAATGGCTAGAGTAGGGTGACGTTAAATGGGTGGGACATCTGTTGGCTTCGCCGCTTAGTAGCTACATAGTAAAAAGAAGGGCCCCGCAACCAGGTGGCGATATTCGGGTTATCGCTTCTCGGCCTTTTGGCTAAGATCAAGTGTAGTATCTGTTCTTATCAGTTTAATATCTGATACGCCCTCTATATGAGGGCTACATATTAAATGGATTTTTAGAACAGGGAGCCAGAACAGGAGCTTGCTCCTTCTGCTCCACGCATCGACCTGGTATTGCAGTACCTCCAGGAGCGGTGCACCTTCCTTACAGCGGTGCAAAGAAAGAAGAAACGACTGGGTCGTTGGCTAAGTGCTCAAGAGGGCTGGAATTGATCGGGGGATGGTCAGTTCCTGTGATCTGTCTTGTTTTTTTTCTGCTTGTGTTTTGAAGTGAACCCATGCATGCTTGTGTTGTTTTCTTCTTCTGTTTGTTTATTTATTTATTTAATTCTGTACTCGCTGGCAGGGGAGGGTCTTTTTCGCGCGTTTTCCGTTTTCCCTCCGTTTTTGTTCTTTTTTTTTTTTTTTTTTTTTTTTTTTTTTTTAACTCGATATGTTGTTTGGCTTGTCTCTTTGTGTTCTTTTGTGTCCCCTTCTGCTCTTTAGGCAAGGACGACCGTCCCGCTCAGGTGTGACGTCATCAGGACTCGTGCGTTTTAACTGGAGGAGAAGACAAAAAAGTTGAAGGTTGTCTTCCCTCTCAATCTGCCCTTGCTCCCTGCCTTCCTCCAGCTGCCTCGGCCCTTTCTGGACCTCGGAGGGGTTTGGTGGGTTACGGGTATAGCTCGGGTTTCTCTTCATTCACGTATAAATCTTTCGCCTTTTACTAAAGATTTCCGTGGAGGGGAACGTTGACGAGTATTGCTTATTTTTTGAAAGCTTTGCTTTTAGCGAAGCTGCTCATCTCAGTACCAAAAAAAAAAAAAAAAAAAAAAAAAAGACAGACAGAGAGAGAGAGAGAATGAAAACATGAACGAATCAATAAATAATAATAATAAAAAAAAATAGACTAGGAAGGAATGATGACAAAAGAAAACAGTAAAAAAAAAAAAAAAAAAAAGTTTGTAAGGAATAATGGTAAAAGACAGACCTCTTTGAACAATGGCTAGAGTAGGGTGACGTTAAATGGGTGGGACATCTGTTGGCTTCGCCGCTTAGTAGCTACATAGTAAAAAGAAGGGCCCCGCAACCAGGTGGCGATATTCGGGTTATCGCTTCTCGGCCTTTTGGCTAAGATCAAGTGTAGTATCTGTTCTTATCAGTTTAATATCTGATACGCCCTCTATATGAGGGCTACATATTAAATGGATTTTTAGAACAGGGAGCCAGAACAGGAGCTTGCTCCTTCTGCTCCACGCATCGACCTGGTATTGCAGTACCTCCAGGAGCGGTGCACCTTCCTTACAGCGGTGCAAAGAAAGAAGAAACGACTGGGTCGTTGGCTAAGTGCTCAAGAGGGCTGGAATTGATCGGGGGATGGTCAGTTCCTGTGATCTGTCTTGTTTTTTTTCTGCTTGTGTTTTGAAGTGAACCCATGCATGCTTGTGTTGTTTTCTTCTTCTGTTTGTTTATTTATTTATTTAATTCTGTACTCGCTGGCAGGGGAGGGTCTTTTTCGCGCGTTTTCCGTTTTCCCTCCGTTTTTGTTCTTTTTTTTTTTTTTTTTTTTTTTTTTTTTTTTAACTCGATATGTTGTTTGGCTTGTCTCTTTGTGTTCTTTTGTGTCCCCTTCTGCTCTTTAGGCAAGGACGACCGTCCCGCTCAGGTGTGACGTCATCAGGACTCGTGCGTTTTAACTGGAGGAGAAGACAAAAAAGTTGAAGGTTGTCTTCCCTCTCAATCTGCCCTTGCTCCCTGCCTTCCTCCAGCTGCCTCGGCCCTTTCTGGACCTCGGAGGGGTTTGGTGGGTTACGGGTATAGCTCGGGTTTCTCTTCATTCACGTATAAATCTTTCGCCTTTTACTAAAGATTTCCGTGGAGGGGAACGTTGACGAGTATTGCTTATTTTTTGAAAGCTTTGCTTTTAGCGAAGCTGCTCATCTCAGTACCAAAAAAAAAAAAAAAAAAAAAAAAAAGACAGACAGAGAGAGAGAGAGAATGAAAACATGAACGAATCAATAAATAATAATAATAAAAAAAAATAGACTAGGAAGGAATGATGACAAAAGAAAACAGTAAAAAAAAAAAAAAAAAAAAGTTTGTAAGGAATAATGGTAAAAGACAGACCTCTTTGAACAATGGCTAGAGTAGGGTGACGTTAAATGGGTGGGACATCTGTTGGCTTCGCCGCTTAGTAGCTACATAGTAAAAAGAAGGGCCCCGCAACCAGGTGGCGATATTCGGGTTATCGCTTCTCGGCCTTTTGGCTAAGATCAAGTGTAGTATCTGTTCTTATCAGTTTAATATCTGATACGCCCTCTATATGAGGGCTACATATTAAATGGATTTTTAGAACAGGGAGCCAGAACAGGAGCTTGCTCCTTCTGCTCCACGCATCGACCTGGTATTGCAGTACCTCCAGGAGCGGTGCACCTTCCTTACAGCGGTGCAAAGAAAGAAGAAACGACTGGGTCGTTGGCTAAGTGCTCAAGAGGGCTGGAATTGATCGGGGGATGGTCAGTTCCTGTGATCTGTCTTGTTTTTCTTCGGCTTGTGTTTTGAAGTGAACCCATGCATGCTTGTGTTGTTTTCTTCTTCTGTTTGTTTATTTATTTATTTAATTCTGTACTTGCTGGCAGGGGAGGGTCTTTTTCGCGCGTTTTCCGTTTTCCCTCCGTTTTTGTTCTTTTTTTTTTTTTTTTTTTTTTTTTAACTTTTTTTTTTTTTTTTAACTCGATATGTTGTTTGGCTTGTCTCTTTGTGTTCTTTTGTGTCCCCTTCTGCTCTTTAGGCAAGGACGACCGTCCCGCTCAGGTGTGACGTCATCAGGACTCGTGCGTTTTAACTGGAGGAGAAGACAAAAAAGTTGAAGGTTGTCTTCCCTCTCAATCTGCCCTTGCTCCCTGCCTTCCTCCAGCTGCCTCGGCCCTTTCTGGACCTCGGAGGGGTTTGGTGGGTTACGGGTATAGCTCGGGTTTCTCTTCATTCACGTATAAATCTTTCGCCTTTTACTAAAGATTTCCGTGGAGGGGAACGTTGACGAGTATTGCTTATTTTTTGAAAGCTTTGCTTTTAGCGAAGCTGCTCATCTCAGTACCAAAAAAAAAAAAAAAAAAAAAAGACAGAGAGAGAGAGAGAGAGAGAGAGAATGAAAACATGAATGAATCAATAAATAATAATAATAAAAAAAAAATAGACTAGGAAGGAATGATGACAAAAGAAAACAGTAAAAAAAAAAAAAAAAAAAGTTTGTAAGGAATAATGGTAAAAGACAGACCTCTTTGAACAATGGCTAGAGTAGGGTGACGTTAAATGGGTGGGACATCTGTTGGCTTCGCCGCTTAGTAGCTACATAGTAAAAAGAAGGGCCCCGCAACCAGGTGGCGATATTCGGGTTATCGCTTCTCGGCCTTTTGGCTAAGATCAAGTGTAGTATCTGTTCTTATCAGTTTAATATCTGATACGCCCTCTATATGAGGGCTACATATTAAATGGATTTTTAGAACAGGGAGCCAGAACAGGAGCTTGCTCCTTCTGCTCCACGCATCGACCTGGTATTGCAGTACCTCCAGGAGCGGTGCACCTTCCTTACAGCGGTGCAAAGAAAGAAGAAACGACTGGGTCGTTGGCTAAGTGCTCAAGAGGGCTGGAATTGATCGGGGGATGGTCAGTTCCTGTGATCTGTCTTGTTTTTTTTCTGCTTGTGTTTTGAAGTGAACCCATGCATGCTTGTGTTGTTTTCTTCTTCTGTTTGTTTATTTATTTATTTAATTCTGTACTCGCTGGCAGGGGAGGGTCTTTTTCGCGCGTTTTCCGTTTTCCCTCCGTTTTTGTTCTTTTTTTTTTTTTTTTTTTTTTTTTTTTTTTTAACTCGATATGTTGTTTGGCTTGTCTCTTTGTGTTCTTTTGTGTCCCCTTCTGCTCTTTAGGCAAGGACGACCGTCCCGCTCAGGTGTGACGTCATCAGGACTCGTGCGTTTTAACTGGAGGAGAAGACAAAAAAGTTGAAGGTTGTCTTCCCTCTCAATCTGCCCTTGCTCCCTGCCTTCCTCCAGCTGCCTCGGCCCTTTCTGGACCTCGGAGGGGTTTGGTGGGTTACGGGTATAGCTCGGGTTTCTCTTCATTCACGTATAAATCTTTCGCCTTTTACTAAAGATTTCCGTGGAGGGGAACGTTGACGAGTATTGCTTATTTTTTGAAAGCTTTGCTTTTAGCGAAGCTGCTCATCTCAGTACCAAAAAAAAAAAAAAAAAAAAAAAAAAGACAGACAGAGAGAGAGAGAGAATGAAAACATGAACGAATCAATAAATAATAATAATAAAAAAAAATAGACTAGGAAGGAATGATGACAAAAGAAAACAGTAAAAAAAAAAAAAAAAAAAAGTTTGTAAGGAATAATGGTAAAAGACAGACCTCTTTGAACAATGGCTAGAGTAGGGTGACGTTAAATGGGTGGGACATCTGTTGGCTTCGCCGCTTAGTAGCTACATAGTAAAAAGAAGGGCCCCGCAACCAGGTGGCGATATTCGGGTTATCGCTTCTCGGCCTTTTGGCTAAGATCAAGTGTAGTATCTGTTCTTATCAGTTTAATATCTGATACGCCCTCTATATGAGGGCTACATATTAAATGGATTTTTAGAACAGGGAGCCAGAACAGGAGCTTGCTCCTTCTGCTCCACGCATCGACCTGGTATTGCAGTACCTCCAGGAGCGGTGCACCTTCCTTACAGCGGTGCAAAGAAAGAAGAAACGACTGGGTCGTTGGCTAAGTGCTCAAGAGGGCTGGAATTGATCGGGGGATGGTCAGTTCCTGTGATCTGTCTTGTTTTTTTTCTGCTTGTGTTTTGAAGTGAACCCATGCATGCTTGTGTTGTTTTCTTCTTCTGTTTGTTTATTTATTTATTTAATTCTGTACTCGCTGGCAGGGGAGGGTCTTTTTCGCGCGTTTTCCGTTTTCCCTCCGTTTTTGTTCTTTTTTTTTTTTTTTTTTTTTTTTTTTTTTTTAACTCGATATGTTGTTTGGCTTGTCTCTTTGTGTTCTTTTGTGTCCCCTTCTGCTCTTTAGGCAAGGACGACCGTCCCGCTCAGGTGTGACGTCATCAGGACTCGTGCGTTTTAACTGGAGGAGAAGACAAAAAAGTTGAAGGTTGTCTTCCCTCTCAATCTGCCCTTGCTCCCTGCCTTCCTCCAGCTGCCTCGGCCCTTTCTGGACCTCGGAGGGGTTTGGTGGGTTACGGGTATAGCTCGGGTTTCTCTTCATTCACGTATAAATCTTTCGCCTTTTACTAAAGATTTCCGTGGAGGGGAACGTTGACGAGTATTGCTTATTTTTTGAAAGCTTTGCTTTTAGCGAAGCTGCTCATCTCAGTACCAAAAAAAAAAAAAAAAAAAAAAAAAAGACAGACAGAGAGAGAGAGAGAATGAAAACATGAACGAATCAATAAATAATAATAATAAAAAAAAATAGACTAGGAAGGAATGATGACAAAAGAAAACAGTAAAAAAAAAAAAAAAAAAAAGTTTGTAAGGAATAATGGTAAAAGACAGACCTCTTTGAACAATGGCTAGAGTAGGGTGACGTTAAATGGGTGGGACATCTGTTGGCTTCGCCGCTTAGTAGCTACATAGTAAAAAGAAGGGCCCCGCAACCAGGTGGCGATATTCGGGTTATCGCTTCTCGGCCTTTTGGCTAAGATCAAGTGTAGTATCTGTTCTTATCAGTTTAATATCTGATACGCCCTCTATATGAGGGCTACATATTAAATGGATTTTTAGAACAGGGAGCCAGAACAGGAGCTTGCTCCTTCTGCTCCACGCATCGACCTGGTATTGCAGTACCTCCAGGAGCGGTGCACCTTCCTTACAGCGGTGCAAAGAAAGAAGAAACGACTGGGTCGTTGGCTAAGTGCTCAAGAGGGCTGGAATTGATCGGGGGATGGTCAGTTCCTGTGATCTGTCTTGTTTTTTTTCTGCTTGTGTTTTGAAGTGAACCCATGCATGCTTGTGTTGTTTTCTTCTTCTGTTTGTTTATTTATTTATTTAATTCTGTACTCGCTGGCAGGGGAGGGTCTTTTTCGCGCGTTTTCCGTTTTCCCTCCGTTTTTGTTCTTTTTTTTTTTTTTTTTTTTTTTTTTTTTTTTAACTCGATATGTTGTTTGGCTTGTCTCTTTGTGTTCTTTTGTGTCCCCTTCTGCTCTTTAGGCAAGGACGACCGTCCCGCTCAGGTGTGACGTCATCAGGACTCGTGCGTTTTAACTGGAGGAGAAGACAAAAAAGTTGAAGGTTGTCTTCCCTCTCAATCTGCCCTTGCTCCCTGCCTTCCTCCAGCTGCCTCGGCCCTTTCTGGACCTCGGAGGGGTTTGGTGGGTTACGGGTATAGCTCGGGTTTCTCTTCATTCACGTATAAATCTTTCGCCTTTTACTAAAGATTTCCGTGGAGGGGAACGTTGACGAGTATTGCTTATTTTTTGAAAGCTTTGCTTTTAGCGAAGCTGCTCATCTCAGTACCAAAAAAAAAAAAAAAAAAAAAAAAAAGACAGACAGAGAGAGAGAGAGAATGAAAACATGAACGAATCAATAAATAATAATAATAAAAAAAAATAGACTAGGAAGGAATGATGACAAAAGAAAACAGTAAAAAAAAAAAAAAAAAAAAGTTTGTAAGGAATAATGGTAAAAGACAGACCTCTTTGAACAATGGCTAGAGTAGGGTGACGTTAAATGGGTGGGACATCTGTTGGCTTCGCCGCTTAGTAGCTACATAGTAAAAAGAAGGGCCCCGCAACCAGGTGGCGATATTCGGGTTATCGCTTCTCGGCCTTTTGGCTAAGATCAAGTGTAGTATCTGTCTTTTTAAAGACGGGCTGCACTTGCTGAAAGAGCAGGATGGCAGAGGAGGCGACCATGCCGGCCCGAGTGGTGCGGCTTAAGAACACCGTCAGGGTGGAACTGGCTAAGGACGCCCCTCAGGACGTGAGGGACCGGTTTGGCTGGGATTGGCTGGTGCTGAGGGTCCTGCAGGGACTTCTGGGCATCGAAAAGAACAAAATTTTCTGCCTGCAGGACTTCTCTGGCGCCGGCTTTCTGGATGTGACCCTCTTCACGTACCTGGACTGCTCGGCCTTCTACGAGGGGTGCAGCCGACTGCGAGACCACGACCTGCTGCGGGGCATCACCTTCTCCCCGCTCTTCGCCCTGGAAGAGGTGCCTATCACCGTCCACCTCTACAACCCGTACGTGGAGGACGGGATCATCCGCGCCTTCCTGGCCAGGTACTGCAGCGCCGTGTCAATGGGAGAGCGACTTCGGGGAAGGTACGGCATTTGGAACGGGAAGCGGCGGTTCCAGGTCCGGCTCCGGGCGGATCCGGCAGCCCCGGGGGCTTTCCTGCACCCCCCGGGGAGCTTTGCCATCGGGCCCCACCGCGGCTTCCTCCACTACCCGGGGCAGCCTCTGTACTGCCGTCGATGTGGAGGCCTGGGCCACGCCAAGGAGGCGTGCCCGGGACTGCGCTGCCGCTTCTGTGGGAAGGACGGCCACACCGCGGCGGACTGCGAGGCACCTAAGGCCTGCAGCATCTGCGGGAGCGACCAGCACCTCTTCCGGGGCTGCCCGCAGCGGACGGCGCCAACGGCCGGCAGTACCGAAGACCGCCCGGGACCCAGCAAGGCTGCCGGCGTTCTAGCCGGCCCCCCACCCGGCCCGGCGGCCGGTCCGGCAGAGCCGGCAGAGGATGCGGCGGGTCCTTCCGACCCTCCGCCGCGCCGGGACTCGCCTGCAGCCAGCACTCCGGTCCCGGCTCCCCGCCCGCCACCCGAGACTGGCCGAGCGGCCCTGGAGGGCCCGGCCACGGGAGATCCGGCGGCCCAGCCCGGCCCGGAGGACACCGCCGACGAGCCCGCCCTGGGAGCGCGCCCTGACTCCGGGGTCTGGACCCCCCTCAATTGGGCCGAGGCCCTGGAGGCCCTCGACCTCCCCAGTGCCCGGCAGCCTGTGGACTGGGCGGAGGACGGCATCCCCGACAGCATGGAGGACATGGACTCGGGACCGTCACCGGGCCCTTCCAGGGTCCGGCCCGCCGGGGACGCGGGGGGCGACCGGGACAGGGAGTCCAAACGCCCTCGCAGCTCGGTGGGGAGTGAGTTCGACCTCCTCTCCGTGGAGCTCTCCGGGGCTGGGGACACCCAGCCGCCAGGGACGGGGACCCAGCCCCCGGCCACCGCGGCCTCCCGGGACATGGAACTTTCGCCCTTGCTTCTGAGCGCGGACGAGAGCAGCCAGGGAGATGAACACGGGGGGGAAGACTGGACAAGGGTGATGCCCAAGCGGCCCGGGAGGGGGAGGGCGAGAGCTCGCGATTCTGATGGAGGGACGGGTTAGGGAGTGCCCTCTAGGGGCCCTCGGAGGGAGGGTAGGTGGGAGGTGGGTTTGGTGCACGGCGGAGGGGTGGGGGGTGAGTGGTTGGGAGGGAGGTGAGTGTTGTGGGGAGTGGGGGTGGCGGGGGCGGGGTGTGATCCCTAGTCGGGAGGGCCAGCAAGGGGCGGGGTTAGGTGGTCTTTTTCTCCCCTCCCCATGGCGGATCTGAAGGTAGGTACCCTCAATGTTCGGGGGCTGAAGAATGGGGACAAGCGGAGGGCAGTGTTTGGGAGCCTGCGGGACACTAAACTCGATCTTGTTTTCCTGCAGGAGTGCCACATTGACTCGGAGGACACCCGGCGGCGTTTCGGGGAGGACTGGCAGTGGGGGCCCTCGGCATGGAGCGCGGGGACTGGGAGAGGGGACGGGGTAGGTCTCCTTTTCCGCTCCCACGACTTCGCTGTGACGGCGGTCCTGAGTGTGGTGCCGGGGAGGGTGATATGCACCGATGGTACGTGGAGGGGGCTGAGGTTCCGGGCTGTAGGGGTGTATGCCCCCAGCAGGATAGGGGAGCGCCGGGGGTTTTTCGGAGCTCTGGCACCGCTGCTCTGTACCGGCCGGGTGCTGGTGGTGGGGGGAGACTTCAACGTCGACCCCGACACGTGCCCGGGGGGGGAGCTGGCCCGGGTGATGGCAGGTGCGCAGATGGTAGACGCGTATAGGTCGGTCGAGCCGCACGCAAAGGGTAACTCCTGGAGGAACTCCAGGGGGGACGCTTCGAGGCTCGACCACCTGTACGTGGGAGAGGGGACGGAAGTGCGGCACTGTACGGTGTCGCCGTTCTGGGCCTCCGACCACTGCCTGGTCAGCATGGAGGTGAGGACAGCGGGGCTCCGGACGGGTAGGGGCCTGTGGAGGATGAACACATCTTTCCTCGCAGACCCTGCCTTCCGGGCCGTCTTCCGACAGCTGTACCGGGGCTGGAGGCAACTCCGGGGGCGGTACGGGACGCAGGGGGAGTGGTGGGAGGACACCAAGCGCAGGGTTGCCACCCTTTGCCGGTGGTGGGGGAGGGAGAAAGCGAGGCGTAGGAGGGAGTGGCTCGCCTCCTGGTCGGACGCCCTGTCCGCGGCCTGGCGCGGAGGCGACCAGACCCGGATCAGGGAGGCCAGTGAGGTCCTCAGGGCGTACCATCAGGCCGCGGCCCGCCGACACTGCGCTTTCGTGCGGGGGCAGAGGCTGGAGCTGGACGAGCGTCCGACCCGCTTCTTTTTCGGCTCCGTGCGGGAGCGCAGGGGCCGGCAGTATGTCGAGGGGTTTAGGGACGGAGACCGGCTGGTCACCTCGGTCGAGGGGATGCTCGGCTTGGCGCGTTCCTTTTACGGGGACCTCTTTGGACGGGGGTCGATGGGAGAGGACCACGCGGCGCCGTTTCTCGACGGCGTCCGGGACCGTCTGCCGGAAGCGGAGAGGCGGGAGCTGGAAGCCCCCATCGCTCTGGAGGAGATGGAGAGCGCCATGCGCTCCCTGAACACCGGGGTGGCCCCCGGAGGGGACGGCCTCCCGGCGGAGTTCTACAGGTCCTTCTGGCCGTTGGTCGGACCGGACCTGGCGGAGGTCTACCGGGAGGCCGGTGGTCTGGGCCACTTGCACGGGTCTGCCCTCACGGGGCACATCGCGCTACTGCCGAAGAAGGGCGATCGGGCCTCGCTGTCCAATTGGCGGCCCATCACTCTCCTTACGGCGGATTATAAGATCCTGGCGAAGGTATGGGTCCTGAGGCTTAGGAGGGTCATGGCGTCGGTGGTCCATCCCGACCAGACGTGTGGCGTGCCGGGCCGCATGTGCGCCATGAACCTGGCGCTCGTCCGCGACGCTTTGGCCTGGGCGGAGCAGCGTCGGGTTCCACTGGCCCTCTTGGGCCTCGATCAGGAAAAGGCTTTTGATCGGGTGAACCACGACTTCCTGTTCGCCGTGTTGGAGAGGATGGGCTTCGGCCCGGCCTTTCTGGCAGCGGTGCGCCTGCTCTACAGGGGGGCGGTGAGCCGTGTGGGGGTGAACGGGTACTACTCCGGGCTTCTGGAGCAGGGGGGGGGGGTCAGACAGGGCTGCCCCTTGTCCCCCCTCCTCTACGTTCTGTATCTGGAGCCCCTGATGGAGAGGATCAGGCGGGACCGCGCCTTTGGGGGCCTCCACATCCCAGGGGGGAGGGG
The DNA here is from genome assembly GCF_023375975.1 of Astyanax mexicanus. Lineage (NCBI taxonomy): Eukaryota > Metazoa > Chordata > Actinopteri > Characiformes > Acestrorhamphidae > Astyanax > Astyanax mexicanus. The sequence continues at coordinate 13,832,965 of NC_064413.1, read as the reverse complement.
GTTGGCCGCCAAGGTGTCGGTGTACGCAGACGACGCGACGCTGTTCCTGGGGGCGGACGGGGACTTCCGGGTTGCCGGCGCGATCCTCGAGGCGTTCTCGGACGCCACGGGGGCCCGCATCAACCGCGGGAAGTCTGCGGTCTTGTACGCCGGAACCTGGGCCGGAAGGAAGGATGTGCCGGGGGGTTTCACCCTTTGTCCGGACGGTCTCAAGATCTTGGGCGTTGTCTTTTGGAGAGAGGGCAGCGCCCAGAAGAACTGGGAGGCCGCCCTGGGGAAGCTGCAGGCAAGGGCGGAGATCTGGGGCAGGAGGGACCTTTCGCTGACGGGCCGGGTGCTCGTGGCGAAGGCGGCCCTCATGGCCAGCCTGAACCACCTGGCGTACGTGTTTCCCGTCCCGTTTGTGACGGGCAGGCGGCTGGAACGCCTGCTTTACTCGTTCGTGTGGTGGGGAAGGCAGGAGAAGGTGAGCCGCCGGGTCATGTATCTGGACCGGAAAAAGGGAGGGAGGGGGGTGCCCTGCGCCCCGTACAAGGCCCTAGCCCAGTTTGTGGCCTTCCACGCCGGACTGGTGGAGGGGTCCGCGGGTCACGCCGCGAGCCTCTTCGCCAAGTTCTGGGTCGCCTTCCCCTTGCGGGCGGCGGTCCCGTGGAGGGGGACGGAGCCGTGGTCGGAGGACCGCCCCTGGCACTACCAGAGGATGGCCGAGTTCGTCCGCGACAACCCCTGGTGCTTGGAGGACGGCCTGGTGCTGGACCATAAGGGTCTGTACAGGGCCTGGAGGGACAGGCACGTGGCTCCGGTCACGGGCGAAAGGCCCGTGATCCTCGGCGCGGACTGGCCCGCGCTCCAGCCCGAGTGGCTGGACGGCGCCAGTGCCGACCTGCACTGGCTGGGGGCCCTGGACCGCCTGCCCGTCAGGGAAAGGTTACACAGGCACGGGGTCGCTCGCTCGCCGTTGTGCCCGGCAGGGTGCGGCGGCGAGGAGACGGTCGGCCACGTCATGTGGTCGTGTCCCGTCGCCTCCGCTCTCTGGGCCAGGGTGTCGGATTGGTGGCGGTCGGTGGGGGGCCACCCCCCCCTGGACAGGGAACTGGTCCTCTACGGCCGGAGGCTGCGTCAGGCCCCCCCGGCCGTGGCGCGAGCGCTATGGGCCGCCGTGTCGGCAGCGAAATGCGTGCTCTGGGGCGCCCGTTGTGAGTGCCTCCAGCGGGCCGCCCCCCGGGTGGACCCCGAGTCGATGATGGCAGCCCTCCGCAACAGGATCCGCCAGGTAAGGAGGGGGGGAGGGGCGGGGGAGGGAATCGTCAGGGCGGGAGTAGGGCGGCTGGACGAGGGCGGTTTCGCAGGCCCCACCGTGCTGGGGCGGCCGTGGTGGCCGCGGGGACTGGGGGGGCCTTCCTGACCCCAAGCCCCCGGTCGGTGAGCGGGGTCCGGGAGGGGGGGGGGGTGGGGGTTTGTTGGGCGGGCGGGACTCTGTCGTGCCGGGCGGGGGCCTGTTTGAGGGCGGGGGTGATGCGTCGGGCCGCGCGGGAGAATGCTGTGGGATTTTGTTGGGACGGGAGGGTTTTATTCGGGGGGGGTGGGGGCTGTGGGACTGTGTTGGTGTGGGTGGGTTTTGTGGGGGGGGGGTTTTGTGGGGACGGTTTTTGGGGTCGGGCGGGTCTTTCCGGGTGTTTGGTTTTTGGGGGGTGGGTACTGTGGGACTTTGTTGGACTAGGGGTGGTGGGGAGTGTGGTGGTGGGTGTGCACGTGTTTTTGAGTTGATTGGAATGTGTGAAGCATCTGTTTGAATAAAGCGTGGGTTTACCCCGATTAAAAAAAAAAAAAATCTGTTCTTATCAGTTTAATATCTGATACGCCCTCTATATGAGGGCTACATATTAAATGGATTTTTAGAACAGGGAGCCAGAACAGGAGCTTGCTCCTTCTGCTCCACGCATCGACCTGGTATTGCAGTACCTCCAGGAGCGGTGCACCTTCCTTACAGCGGTGCAAAGAAAGAAGAAACGACTGGGTCGTTGGCTAAGTGCTCAAGAGGGCTGGAATTGATCGGGGGATGGTCAGTTCCTGTGATCTGTCTTGTTTTTCTTCGGCTTGTGTTTTGAAGTGAACCCATGCATGCTTGTGTTGTTTTCTTCTTCTGTTTGTTTATTTATTTATTTAATTCTGTACTTGCTGGCAGGGGAGGGTCTTTTTCGCGCGTTTTCCGTTTTCCCTCCGTTTTTGTTCTTTTTTTTTTTTTTTTTTTTTTTTTAACTTTTTTTTTTTTTTTTAACTCGATATGTTGTTTGGCTTGTCTCTTTGTGTTCTTTTGTGTCCCCTTCTGCTCTTTAGGCAAGGACGACCGTCCCGCTCAGGTGTGACGTCATCAGGACTCGTGCGTTTTAACTGGAGGAGAAGACAAAAAAGTTGAAGGTTGTCTTCCCTCTCAATCTGCCCTTGCTCCCTGCCTTCCTCCAGCTGCCTCGGCCCTTTCTGGACCTCGGAGGGGTTTGGTGGGTTACGGGTATAGCTCGGGTTTCTCTTCATTCACGTATAAATCTTTCGCCTTTTACTAAAGATTTCCGTGGAGGGGAACGTTGACGAGTATTGCTTATTTTTTGAAAGCTTTGCTTTTAGCGAAGCTGCTCATCTCAGTACCAAAAAAAAAAAAAAAAAAAAAAAAAAGACAGACAGAGAGAGAGAGAGAATGAAAACATGAACGAATCAATAAATAATAATAATAAAAAAAAATAGACTAGGAAGGAATGATGACAAAAGAAAACAGTAAAAAAAAAAAAAAAAAAAAGTTTGTAAGGAATAATGGTAAAAGACAGACCTCTTTGAACAATGGCTAGAGTAGGGTGACGTTAAATGGGTGGGACATCTGTTGGCTTCGCCGCTTAGTAGCTACATAGTAAAAAGAAGGGCCCCGCAACCAGGTGGCGATATTCGGGTTATCGCTTCTCGGCCTTTTGGCTAAGATCAAGTGTAGTATCTGTTCTTATCAGTTTAATATCTGATACGCCCTCTATATGAGGGCTACATATTAAATGGATTTTTAGAACAGGGAGCCAGAACAGGAGCTTGCTCCTTCTGCTCCACGCATCGACCTGGTATTGCAGTACCTCCAGGAGCGGTGCACCTTCCTTACAGCGGTGCAAAGAAAGAAGAAACGACTGGGTCGTTGGCTAAGTGCTCAAGAGGGCTGGAATTGATCGGGGGATGGTCAGTTCCTGTGATCTGTCTTGTTTTTCTTCGGCTTGTGTTTTGAAGTGAACCCATGCATGCTTGTGTTGTTTTCTTCTTCTGTTTGTTTATTTATTTATTTAATTCTGTACTTGCTGGCAGGGGAGGGTCTTTTTCGCGCGTTTTCCGTTTTCCCTCCGTTTTTGTTCTTTTTTTTTTTTTTTTTTTTTTTTTAACTTTTTTTTTTTTTTTTAACTCGATATGTTGTTTGGCTTGTCTCTTTGTGTTCTTTTGTGTCCCCTTCTGCTCTTTAGGCAAGGACGACCGTCCCGCTCAGGTGTGACGTCATCAGGACTCGTGCGTTTTAACTGGAGGAGAAGACAAAAAAGTTGAAGGTTGTCTTCCCTCTCAATCTGCCCTTGCTCCCTGCCTTCCTCCAGCTGCCTCGGCCCTTTCTGGACCTCGGAGGGGTTTGGTGGGTTACGGGTATAGCTCGGGTTTCTCTTCATTCACGTATAAATCTTTCGCCTTTTACTAAAGATTTCCGTGGAGGGGAACGTTGACGAGTATTGCTTATTTTTTGAAAGCTTTGCTTTTAGCGAAGCTGCTCATCTCAGTACCAAAAAAAAAAAAAAAAAAAAAAGACAGAGAGAGAGAGAGAGAGAGAGAGAATGAAAACATGAATGAATCAATAAATAATAATAATAAAAAAAAAATAGACTAGGAAGGAATGATGACAAAAGAAAACAGTAAAAAAAAAAAAAAAAAAAGTTTGTAAGGAATAATGGTAAAAGACAGACCTCTTTGAACAATGGCTAGAGTAGGGTGACGTTAAATGGGTGGGACATCTGTTGGCTTCGCCGCTTAGTAGCTACATAGTAAAAAGAAGGGCCCCGCAACCAGGTGGCGATATTCGGGTTATCGCTTCTCGGCCTTTTGGCTAAGATCAAGTGTAGTATCTGTTCTTATCAGTTTAATATCTGATACGCCCTCTATATGAGGGCTACATATTAAATGGATTTTTAGAACAGGGAGCCAGAACAGGAGCTTGCTCCTTCTGCTCCACGCATCGACCTGGTATTGCAGTACCTCCAGGAGCGGTGCACCTTCCTTACAGCGGTGCAAAGAAAGAAGAAACGACTGGGTCGTTGGCTAAGTGCTCAAGAGGGCTGGAATTGATCGGGGGATGGTCAGTTCCTGTGATCTGTCTTGTTTTTTTTCTGCTTGTGTTTTGAAGTGAACCCATGCATGCTTGTGTTGTTTTCTTCTTCTGTTTGTTTATTTATTTATTTAATTCTGTACTCGCTGGCAGGGGAGGGTCTTTTTCGCGCGTTTTCCGTTTTCCCTCCGTTTTTGTTCTTTTTTTTTTTTTTTTTTTTTTTTTTTTTTTTAACTCGATATGTTGTTTGGCTTGTCTCTTTGTGTTCTTTTGTGTCCCCTTCTGCTCTTTAGGCAAGGACGACCGTCCCGCTCAGGTGTGACGTCATCAGGACTCGTGCGTTTTAACTGGAGGAGAAGACAAAAAAGTTGAAGGTTGTCTTCCCTCTCAATCTGCCCTTGCTCCCTGCCTTCCTCCAGCTGCCTCGGCCCTTTCTGGACCTCGGAGGGGTTTGGTGGGTTACGGGTATAGCTCGGGTTTCTCTTCATTCACGTATAAATCTTTCGCCTTTTACTAAAGATTTCCGTGGAGGGGAACGTTGACGAGTATTGCTTATTTTTTGAAAGCTTTGCTTTTAGCGAAGCTGCTCATCTCAGTACCAAAAAAAAAAAAAAAAAAAAAAAAAAGACAGACAGAGAGAGAGAGAGAATGAAAACATGAACGAATCAATAAATAATAATAATAAAAAAAAATAGACTAGGAAGGAATGATGACAAAAGAAAACAGTAAAAAAAAAAAAAAAAAAAAGTTTGTAAGGAATAATGGTAAAAGACAGACCTCTTTGAACAATGGCTAGAGTAGGGTGACGTTAAATGGGTGGGACATCTGTTGGCTTCGCCGCTTAGTAGCTACATAGTAAAAAGAAGGGCCCCGCAACCAGGTGGCGATATTCGGGTTATCGCTTCTCGGCCTTTTGGCTAAGATCAAGTGTAGTATCTGTTCTTATCAGTTTAATATCTGATACGCCCTCTATATGAGGGCTACATATTAAATGGATTTTTAGAACAGGGAGCCAGAACAGGAGCTTGCTCCTTCTGCTCCACGCATCGACCTGGTATTGCAGTACCTCCAGGAGCGGTGCACCTTCCTTACAGCGGTGCAAAGAAAGAAGAAACGACTGGGTCGTTGGCTAAGTGCTCAAGAGGGCTGGAATTGATCGGGGGATGGTCAGTTCCTGTGATCTGTCTTGTTTTTTTTCTGCTTGTGTTTTGAAGTGAACCCATGCATGCTTGTGTTGTTTTCTTCTTCTGTTTGTTTATTTATTTATTTAATTCTGTACTCGCTGGCAGGGGAGGGTCTTTTTCGCGCGTTTTCCGTTTTCCCTCCGTTTTTGTTCTTTTTTTTTTTTTTTTTTTTTTTTTTTTTTTTAACTCGATATGTTGTTTGGCTTGTCTCTTTGTGTTCTTTTGTGTCCCCTTCTGCTCTTTAGGCAAGGACGACCGTCCCGCTCAGGTGTGACGTCATCAGGACTCGTGCGTTTTAACTGGAGGAGAAGACAAAAAAGTTGAAGGTTGTCTTCCCTCTCAATCTGCCCTTGCTCCCTGCCTTCCTCCAGCTGCCTCGGCCCTTTCTGGACCTCGGAGGGGTTTGGTGGGTTACGGGTATAGCTCGGGTTTCTCTTCATTCACGTATAAATCTTTCGCCTTTTACTAAAGATTTCCGTGGAGGGGAACGTTGACGAGTATTGCTTATTTTTTGAAAGCTTTGCTTTTAGCGAAGCTGCTCATCTCAGTACCAAAAAAAAAAAAAAAAAAAAAAAAAAGACAGACAGAGAGAGAGAGAGAATGAAAACATGAACGAATCAATAAATAATAATAATAAAAAAAAATAGACTAGGAAGGAATGATGACAAAAGAAAACAGTAAAAAAAAAAAAAAAAAAAAGTTTGTAAGGAATAATGGTAAAAGACAGACCTCTTTGAACAATGGCTAGAGTAGGGTGACGTTAAATGGGTGGGACATCTGTTGGCTTCGCCGCTTAGTAGCTACATAGTAAAAAGAAGGGCCCCGCAACCAGGTGGCGATATTCGGGTTATCGCTTCTCGGCCTTTTGGCTAAGATCAAGTGTAGTATCTGTTCTTATCAGTTTAATATCTGATACGCCCTCTATATGAGGGCTACATATTAAATGGATTTTTAGAACAGGGAGCCAGAACAGGAGCTTGCTCCTTCTGCTCCACGCATCGACCTGGTATTGCAGTACCTCCAGGAGCGGTGCACCTTCCTTACAGCGGTGCAAAGAAAGAAGAAACGACTGGGTCGTTGGCTAAGTGCTCAAGAGGGCTGGAATTGATCGGGGGATGGTCAGTTCCTGTGATCTGTCTTGTTTTTCTTCGGCTTGTGTTTTGAAGTGAACCCATGCATGCTTGTGTTGTTTTCTTCTTCTGTTTGTTTATTTATTTATTTAATTCTGTACTTGCTGGCAGGGGAGGGTCTTTTTCGCGCGTTTTCCGTTTTCCCTCCGTTTTTGTTCTTTTTTTTTTTTTTTTTTTTTTTTTAACTTTTTTTTTTTTTTTTAACTCGATATGTTGTTTGGCTTGTCTCTTTGTGTTCTTTTGTGTCCCCTTCTGCTCTTTAGGCAAGGACGACCGTCCCGCTCAGGTGTGACGTCATCAGGACTCGTGCGTTTTAACTGGAGGAGAAGACAAAAAAGTTGAAGGTTGTCTTCCCTCTCAATCTGCCCTTGCTCCCTGCCTTCCTCCAGCTGCCTCGGCCCTTTCTGGACCTCGGAGGGGTTTGGTGGGTTACGGGTATAGCTCGGGTTTCTCTTCATTCACGTATAAATCTTTCGCCTTTTACTAAAGATTTCCGTGGAGGGGAACGTTGACGAGTATTGCTTATTTTTTGAAAGCTTTGCTTTTAGCGAAGCTGCTCATCTCAGTACCAAAAAAAAAAAAAAAAAAAAAAGACAGAGAGAGAGAGAGAGAGAGAGAGAATGAAAACATGAATGAATCAATAAATAATAATAATAAAAAAAAAATAGACTAGGAAGGAATGATGACAAAAGAAAACAGTAAAAAAAAAAAAAAAAAAAGTTTGTAAGGAATAATGGTAAAAGACAGACCTCTTTGAACAATGGCTAGAGTAGGGTGACGTTAAATGGGTGGGACATCTGTTGGCTTCGCCGCTTAGTAGCTACATAGTAAAAAGAAGGGCCCCGCAACCAGGTGGCGATATTCGGGTTATCGCTTCTCGGCCTTTTGGCTAAGATCAAGTGTAGTATCTGTTCTTATCAGTTTAATATCTGATACGCCCTCTATATGAGGGCTACATATTAAATGGATTTTTAGAACAGGGAGCCAGAACAGGAGCTTGCTCCTTCTGCTCCACGCATCGACCTGGTATTGCAGTACCTCCAGGAGCGGTGCACCTTCCTTACAGCGGTGCAAAGAAAGAAGAAACGACTGGGTCGTTGGCTAAGTGCTCAAGAGGGCTGGAATTGATCGGGGGATGGTCAGTTCCTGTGATCTGTCTTGTTTTTTTTCTGCTTGTGTTTTGAAGTGAACCCATGCATGCTTGTGTTGTTTTCTTCTTCTGTTTGTTTATTTATTTATTTAATTCTGTACTCGCTGGCAGGGGAGGGTCTTTTTCGCGCGTTTTCCGTTTTCCCTCCGTTTTTGTTCTTTTTTTTTTTTTTTTTTTTTTTTTTTTTTTTAACTCGATATGTTGTTTGGCTTGTCTCTTTGTGTTCTTTTGTGTCCCCTTCTGCTCTTTAGGCAAGGACGACCGTCCCGCTCAGGTGTGACGTCATCAGGACTCGTGCGTTTTAACTGGAGGAGAAGACAAAAAAGTTGAAGGTTGTCTTCCCTCTCAATCTGCCCTTGCTCCCTGCCTTCCTCCAGCTGCCTCGGCCCTTTCTGGACCTCGGAGGGGTTTGGTGGGTTACGGGTATAGCTCGGGTTTCTCTTCATTCACGTATAAATCTTTCGCCTTTTACTAAAGATTTCCGTGGAGGGGAACGTTGACGAGTATTGCTTATTTTTTGAAAGCTTTGCTTTTAGCGAAGCTGCTCATCTCAGTACCAAAAAAAAAAAAAAAAAAAAAAAAAAGACAGACAGAGAGAGAGAGAGAATGAAAACATGAACGAATCAATAAATAATAATAATAAAAAAAAATAGACTAGGAAGGAATGATGACAAAAGAAAACAGTAAAAAAAAAAAAAAAAAAAAGTTTGTAAGGAATAATGGTAAAAGACAGACCTCTTTGAACAATGGCTAGAGTAGGGTGACGTTAAATGGGTGGGACATCTGTTGGCTTCGCCGCTTAGTAGCTACATAGTAAAAAGAAGGGCCCCGCAACCAGGTGGCGATATTCGGGTTATCGCTTCTCGGCCTTTTGGCTAAGATCAAGTGTAGTATCTGTTCTTATCAGTTTAATATCTGATACGCCCTCTATATGAGGGCTACATATTAAATGGATTTTTAGAACAGGGAGCCAGAACAGGAGCTTGCTCCTTCTGCTCCACGCATCGACCTGGTATTGCAGTACCTCCAGGAGCGGTGCACCTTCCTTACAGCGGTGCAAAGAAAGAAGAAACGACTGGGTCGTTGGCTAAGTGCTCAAGAGGGCTGGAATTGATCGGGGGATGGTCAGTTCCTGTGATCTGTCTTGTTTTTTTTCTGCTTGTGTTTTGAAGTGAACCCATGCATGCTTGTGTTGTTTTCTTCTTCTGTTTGTTTATTTATTTATTTAATTCTGTACTCGCTGGCAGGGGAGGGTCTTTTTCGCGCGTTTTCCGTTTTCCCTCCGTTTTTGTTCTTTTTTTTTTTTTTTTTTTTTTTTTTTTTTTTAACTCGATATGTTGTTTGGCTTGTCTCTTTGTGTTCTTTTGTGTCCCCTTCTGCTCTTTAGGCAAGGACGACCGTCCCGCTCAGGTGTGACGTCATCAGGACTCGTGCGTTTTAACTGGAGGAGAAGACAAAAAAGTTGAAGGTTGTCTTCCCTCTCAATCTGCCCTTGCTCCCTGCCTTCCTCCAGCTGCCTCGGCCCTTTCTGGACCTCGGAGGGGTTTGGTGGGTTACGGGTATAGCTCGGGTTTCTCTTCATTCACGTATAAATCTTTCGCCTTTTACTAAAGATTTCCGTGGAGGGGAACGTTGACGAGTATTGCTTATTTTTTGAAAGCTTTGCTTTTAGCGAAGCTGCTCATCTCAGTACCAAAAAAAAAAAAAAAAAAAAAAAAAAGACAGACAGAGAGAGAGAGAGAATGAAAACATGAACGAATCAATAAATAATAATAATAAAAAAAAATAGACTAGGAAGGAATGATGACAAAAGAAAACAGTAAAAAAAAAAAAAAAAAAAAGTTTGTAAGGAATAATGGTAAAAGACAGACCTCTTTGAACAATGGCTAGAGTAGGGTGACGTTAAATGGGTGGGACATCTGTTGGCTTCGCCGCTTAGTAGCTACATAGTAAAAAGAAGGGCCCCGCAACCAGGTGGCGATATTCGGGTTATCGCTTCTCGGCCTTTTGGCTAAGATCAAGTGTAGTATCTGTTCTTATCAGTTTAATATCTGATACGCCCTCTATATGAGGGCTACATATTAAATGGATTTTTAGAACAGGGAGCCAGAACAGGAGCTTGCTCCTTCTGCTCCACGCATCGACCTGGTATTGCAGTACCTCCAGGAGCGGTGCACCTTCCTTACAGCGGTGCAAAGAAAGAAGAAACGACTGGGTCGTTGGCTAAGTGCTCAAGAGGGCTGGAATTGATCGGGGGATGGTCAGTTCCTGTGATCTGTCTTGTTTTTTTTCTGCTTGTGTTTTGAAGTGAACCCATGCATGCTTGTGTTGTTTTCTTCTTCTGTTTGTTTATTTATTTATTTAATTCTGTACTCGCTGGCAGGGGAGGGTCTTTTTCGCGCGTTTTCCGTTTTCCCTCCGTTTTTGTTCTTTTTTTTTTTTTTTTTTTTTTTTTTTTTTTTAACTCGATATGTTGTTTGGCTTGTCTCTTTGTGTTCTTTTGTGTCCCCTTCTGCTCTTTAGGCAAGGACGACCGTCCCGCTCAGGTGTGACGTCATCAGGACTCGTGCGTTTTAACTGGAGGAGAAGACAAAAAAGTTGAAGGTTGTCTTCCCTCTCAATCTGCCCTTGCTCCCTGCCTTCCTCCAGCTGCCTCGGCCCTTTCTGGACCTCGGAGGGGTTTGGTGGGTTACGGGTATAGCTCGGGTTTCTCTTCATTCACGTATAAATCTTTCGCCTTTTACTAAAGATTTCCGTGGAGGGGAACGTTGACGAGTATTGCTTATTTTTTGAAAGCTTTGCTTTTAGCGAAGCTGCTCATCTCAGTACCAAAAAAAAAAAAAAAAAAAAAAAAAAGACAGACAGAGAGAGAGAGAGAATGAAAACATGAACGAATCAATAAATAATAATAATAAAAAAAAATAGACTAGGAAGGAATGATGACAAAAGAAAACAGTAAAAAAAAAAAAAAAAAAAAGTTTGTAAGGAATAATGGTAAAAGACAGACCTCTTTGAACAATGGCTAGAGTAGGGTGACGTTAAATGGGTGGGACATCTGTTGGCTTCGCCGCTTAGTAGCTACATAGTAAAAAGAAGGGCCCCGCAACCAGGTGGCGATATTCGGGTTATCGCTTCTCGGCCTTTTGGCTAAGATCAAGTGTAGTATCTGTTCTTATCAGTTTAATATCTGATACGCCCTCTATATGAGGGCTACATATTAAATGGATTTTTAGAACAGGGAGCCAGAACAGGAGCTTGCTCCTTCTGCTCCACGCATCGACCTGGTATTGCAGTACCTCCAGGAGCGGTGCACCTTCCTTACAGCGGTGCAAAGAAAGAAGAAACGACTGGGTCGTTGGCTAAGTGCTCAAGAGGGCTGGAATTGATCGGGGGATGGTCAGTTCCTGTGATCTGTCTTGTTTTTCTTCGGCTTGTGTTTTGAAGTGAACCCATGCATGCTTGTGTTGTTTTCTTCTTCTGTTTGTTTATTTATTTATTTAATTCTGTACTTGCTGGCAGGGGAGGGTCTTTTTCGCGCGTTTTCCGTTTTCCCTCCGTTTTTGTTCTTTTTTTTTTTTTTTTTTTTTTTTTAACTTTTTTTTTTTTTTTTAACTCGATATGTTGTTTGGCTTGTCTCTTTGTGTTCTTTTGTGTCCCCTTCTGCTCTTTAGGCAAGGACGACCGTCCCGCTCAGGTGTGACGTCATCAGGACTCGTGCGTTTTAACTGGAGGAGAAGACAAAAAAGTTGAAGGTTGTCTTCCCTCTCAATCTGCCCTTGCTCCCTGCCTTCCTCCAGCTGCCTCGGCCCTTTCTGGACCTCGGAGGGGTTTGGTGGGTTACGGGTATAGCTCGGGTTTCTCTTCATTCACGTATAAATCTTTCGCCTTTTACTAAAGATTTCCGTGGAGGGGAACGTTGACGAGTATTGCTTATTTTTTGAAAGCTTTGCTTTTAGCGAAGCTGCTCATCTCAGTACCAAAAAAAAAAAAAAAAAAAAAAGACAGAGAGAGAGAGAGAGAGAGAGAGAATGAAAACATGAATGAATCAATAAATAATAATAATAAAAAAAAAATAGACTAGGAAGGAATGATGACAAAAGAAAACAGTAAAAAAAAAAAAAAAAAAAGTTTGTAAGGAATAATGGTAAAAGACAGACCTCTTTGAACAATGGCTAGAGTAGGGTGACGTTAAATGGGTGGGACATCTGTTGGCTTCGCCGCTTAGTAGCTACATAGTAAAAAGAAGGGCCCCGCAACCAGGTGGCGATATTCGGGTTATCGCTTCTCGGCCTTTTGGCTAAGATCAAGTGTAGTATCTGTTCTTATCAGTTTAATATCTGATACGCCCTCTATATGAGGGCTACATATTAAATGGATTTTTAGAACAGGGAGCCAGAACAGGAGCTTGCTCCTTCTGCTCCACGCATCGACCTGGTATTGCAGTACCTCCAGGAGCGGTGCACCTTCCTTACAGCGGTGCAAAGAAAGAAGAAACGACTGGGTCGTTGGCTAAGTGCTCAAGAGGGCTGGAATTGATCGGGGGATGGTCAGTTCCTGTGATCTGTCTTGTTTTTTTTCTGCTTGTGTTTTGAAGTGAACCCATGCATGCTTGTGTTGTTTTCTTCTTCTGTTTGTTTATTTATTTATTTAATTCTGTACTCGCTGGCAGGGGAGGGTCTTTTTCGCGCGTTTTCCGTTTTCCCTCCGTTTTTGTTCTTTTTTTTTTTTTTTTTTTTTTTTTTTTTTTTAACTCGATATGTTGTTTGGCTTGTCTCTTTGTGTTCTTTTGTGTCCCCTTCTGCTCTTTAGGCAAGGACGACCGTCCCGCTCAGGTGTGACGTCATCAGGACTCGTGCGTTTTAACTGGAGGAGAAGACAAAAAAGTTGAAGGTTGTCTTCCCTCTCAATCTGCCCTTGCTCCCTGCCTTCCTCCAGCTGCCTCGGCCCTTTCTGGACCTCGGAGGGGTTTGGTGGGTTACGGGTATAGCTCGGGTTTCTCTTCATTCACGTATAAATCTTTCGCCTTTTACTAAAGATTTCCGTGGAGGGGAACGTTGACGAGTATTGCTTATTTTTTGAAAGCTTTGCTTTTAGCGAAGCTGCTCATCTCAGTACCAAAAAAAAAAAAAAAAAAAAAAAAAGACAGACAGAGAGAGAGAGAGAATGAAAACATGAACGAATCAATAAATAATAATAATAAAAAAAAATAGACTAGGAAGGAATGATGACAAAAGAAAACAGTAAAAAAAAAAAAAAAAAAAAGTTTGTAAGGAATAATGGTAAAAGACAGACCTCTTTGAACAATGGCTAGAGTAGGGTGACGTTAAATGGGTGGGACATCTGTTGGCTTCGCCGCTTAGTAGCTACATAGTAAAAAGAAGGGCCCCGCAACCAGGTGGCGATATTCGGGTTATCGCTTCTCGGCCTTTTGGCTAAGATCAAGTGTAGTATCTGTTCTTATCAGTTTAATATCTGATACGCCCTCTATATGAGGGCTACATATTAAATGGATTTTTAGAACAGGGAGCCAGAACAGGAGCTTGCTCCTTCTGCTCCACGCATCGACCTGGTATTGCAGTACCTCCAGGAGCGGTGCACCTTCCTTACAGCGGTGCAAAGAAAGAAGAAACGACTGGGTCGTTGGCTAAGTGCTCAAGAGGGCTGGAATTGATCGGGGGATGGTCAGTTCCTGTGATCTGTCTTGTTTTTCTTCGGCTTGTGTTTTGAAGTGAACCCATGCATGCTTGTGTTGTTTTCTTCTTCTGTTTGTTTATTTATTTATTTAATTCTGTACTCGCTGGCAGGGGAGGGTCTTTTTCGCGCGTTTTCCGTTTTCCCTCCGTTTTTGTTCTTTTTTTTTTTTTTTTTTTTTTTTAACTTTTTTTTTTTTTTTTAACTCGATATGTTGTTTGGCTTGTCTCTTTGTGTTCTTTTGTGTCCCCTTCTGCTCTTTAGGCAAGGACGACCGTCCCGCTCAGGTGTGACGTCATCAGGACTCGTGCGTTTTAACTGGAGGAGAAGACAAAAAAGTTGAAGGTTGTCTTCCCTCTCAATCTGCCCTTGCTCCCTGCCTTCCTCCAGCTGCCTCGGCCCTTTCTGGACCTCGGAGGGGTTTGGTGGGTTACGGGTATAGCTCGGGTTTCTCTTCATTCACGTATAAATCTTTCGCCTTTTACTAAAGATTTCCGTGGAGGGGAACGTTGACGAGTATTGCTTATTTTTTGAAAGCTTTGCTTTTAGCGAAGCTGCTCATCTCAGTACCAAAAAAAAAAAAAAAAAAAAAAGACAGAGAGAGAGAGAGAGAGAGAGAGAATGAAAACATGAATGAATCAATAAATAATAATAATAAAAAAAAAATAGACTAGGAAGGAATGATGACAAAAGAAAACAGTAAAAAAAAAAAAAAAAAAAGTTTGTAAGGAATAATGGTAAAAGACAGACCTCTTTGAACAATGGCTAGAGTAGGGTGACGTTAAATGGGTGGGACATCTGTTGGCTTCGCCGCTTAGTAGCTACATAGTAAAAAGAAGGGCCCCGCAACCAGGTGGCGATATTCGGGTTATCGCTTCTCGGCCTTTTGGCTAAGATCAAGTGTAGTATCTGTTCTTATCAGTTTAATATCTGATACGCCCTCTATATGAGGGCTACATATTAAATGGATTTTTAGAACAGGGAGCCAGAACAGGAGCTTGCTCCTTCTGCTCCACGCATCGACCTGGTATTGCAGTACCTCCAGGAGCGGTGCACCTTCCTTACAGCGGTGCAAAGAAAGAAGAAACGACTGGGTCGTTGGCTAAGTGCTCAAGAGGGCTGGAATTGATCGGGGGATGGTCAGTTCCTGTGATCTGTCTTGTTTTTTTTCTGCTTGTGTTTTGAAGTGAACCCATGCATGCTTGTGTTGTTTTCTTCTTCTGTTTGTTTATTTATTTATTTAATTCTGTACTCGCTGGCAGGGGAGGGTCTTTTTCGCGCGTTTTCCGTTTTCCCTCCGTTTTTGTTCTTTTTTTTTTTTTTTTTTTTTTTTTTTTTTTAACTCGATATGTTGTTTGGCTTGTCTCTTTGTGTTCTTTTGTGTCCCCTTCTGCTCTTTAGGCAAGGACGACCGTCCCGCTCAGGTGTGACGTCATCAGGACTCGTGCGTTTTAACTGGAGGAGAAGACAAAAAAGTTGAAGGTTGTCTTCCCTCTCAATCTGCCCTTGCTCCCTGCCTTCCTCCAGCTGCCTCGGCCCTTTCTGGACCTCGGAGGGGTTTGGTGGGTTACGGGTATAGCTCGGGTTTCTCTTCATTCACGTATAAATCTTTCGCCTTTTACTAAAGATTTCCGTGGAGGGGAACGTTGACGAGTATTGCTTATTTTTTGAAAGCTTTGCTTTTAGCGAAGCTGCTCATCTCAGTACCAAAAAAAAAAAAAAAAAAAAAAGACAGAGAGAGAGAGAGAGAGAGAATGAAAACATGAATGAATCAATAAATAATAATAATAAAAAAAAAATAGACTAGGAAGGAATGATGACAAAAGAAAACAGTAAAAAAAAAAAAAAAAAAAGTTTGTAAGGAATAATGGTAAAAGACAGACCTCTTTGAACAATGGCTAGAGTAGGGTGACGTTAAATGGGTGGGACATCTGTTGGCTTCGCCGCTTAGTAGCTACATAGTAAAAAGAAGGGCCCCGCAACCAGGTGGCGATATTCGGGTTATCGCTTCTCGGCCTTTTGGCTAAGATCAAGTGTAGTATCTGTTCTTATCAGTTTAATATCTGATACGCCCTCTATATGAGGGCTACATATTAAATGGATTTTTAGAACAGGGAGCCAGAACAGGAGCTTGCTCCTTCTGCTCCACGCATCGACCTGGTATTGCAGTACCTCCAGGAGCGGTGCACCTTCCTTACAGCGGTGCAAAGAAAGAAGAAACGACTGGGTCGTTGGCTAAGTGCTCAAGAGGGCTGGAATTGATCGGGGGATGGTCAGTTCCTGTGATCTGTCTTGTTTTTCTTCGGCTTGTGTTTTGAAGTGAACCCATGCATGCTTGTGTTGTTTTCTTCTTCTGTTTGTTTATTTATTTATTTAATTCTGTACTTGCTGGCAGGGGAGGGTCTTTTTCGCGCGTTTTCCGTTTTCCCTCCGTTTTTGTTCTTTTTTTTTTTTTTTTTTTTTTTTTAACTTTTTTTTTTTTTTTAACTCGATATGTTGTTTGGCTTGTCTCTTTGTGTTCTTTTGTGTCCCCTTCTGCTCTTTAGGCAAGGACGACCGTCCCGCTCAGGTGTGACGTCATCAGGACTCGTGCGTTTTAACTGGAGGAGAAGACAAAAAAGTTGAAGGTTGTCTTCCCTCTCAATCTGCCCTTGCTCCCTGCCTTCCTCCAGCTGCCTCGGCCCTTTCTGGACCTCGGAGGGGTTTGGTGGGTTACGGGTATAGCTCGGGTTTCTCTTCATTCACGTATAAATCTTTCGCCTTTTACTAAAGATTTCCGTGGAGGGGAACGTTGACGAGTATTGCTTATTTTTTGAAAGCTTTGCTTTTAGCGAAGCTGCTCATCTCAGTACCAAAAAAAAAAAAAAAAAAAAAAGACAGAGAGAGAGAGAGAGAGAGAATGAAAACATGAATGAATCAATAAATAATAATAATAAAAAAAAAATAGACTAGGAAGGAATGATGACAAAAGAAAACAGTAAAAAAAAAAAAAAAAAAAGTTTGTAAGGAATAATGGTAAAAGACAGACCTCTTTGAACAATGGCTAGAGTAGGGTGACGTTAAATGGGTGGGACATCTGTTGGCTTCGCCGCTTAGTAGCTACATAGTAAAAAGAAGGGCCCCGCAACCAGGTGGCGATATTCGGGTTATCGCTTCTCGGCCTTTTGGCTAAGATCAAGTGTAGTATCTGTTCTTATCAGTTTAATATCTGATACGCCCTCTATATGAGGGCTACATATTAAATGGATTTTTAGAACAGGGAGCCAGAACAGGAGCTTGCTCCTTCTGCTCCACGCATCGACCTGGTATTGCAGTACCTCCAGGAGCGGTGCACCTTCCTTACAGCGGTGCAAAGAAAGAAGAAACGACTGGGTCGTTGGCTAAGTGCTCAAGAGGGCTGGAATTGATCGGGGGATGGTCAGTTCCTGTGATCTGTCTTGTTTTTCTTCGGCTTGTGTTTTGAAGTGAACCCATGCATGCTTGTGTTGTTTTCTTCTTCTGTTTGTTTATTTATTTATTTAATTCTGTACTTGCTGGCAGGGGAGGGTCTTTTTCGCGCGTTTTCCGTTTTCCCTCCGTTTTTGTTCTTTTTTTTTTTTTTTTTTTTTTTTTAACTTTTTTTTTTTTTTTAACTCGATATGTTGTTTGGCTTGTCTCTTTGTGTTCTTTTGTGTCCCCTTCTGCTCTTTAGGCAAGGACGACCGTCCCGCTCAGGTGTGACGTCATCAGGACTCGTGCGTTTTAACTGGAGGAGAAGACAAAAAAGTTGAAGGTTGTCTTCCCTCTCAATCTGCCCTTGCTCCCTGCCTTCCTCCAGCTGCCTCGGCCCTTTCTGGACCTCGGAGGGGTTTGGTGGGTTACGGGTATAGCTCGGGTTTCTCTTCATTCACGTATAAATCTTTCGCCTTTTACTAAAGATTTCCGTGGAGGGGAACGTTGACGAGTATTGCTTATTTTTTGAAAGCTTTGCTTTTAGCGAAGCTGCTCATCTCAGTACCAAAAAAAAAAAAAAAAAAAAAAGACAGAGAGAGAGAGAGAGAGAGAATGAAAACATGAATGAATCAATAAATAATAATAATAAAAAAAAAATAGACTAGGAAGGAATGATGACAAAAGAAAACAGTAAAAAAAAAAAAAAAAAAAGTTTGTAAGGAATAATGGTAAAAGACAGACCTCTTTGAACAATGGCTAGAGTAGGGTGACGTTAAATGGGTGGGACATCTGTTGGCTTCGCCGCTTAGTAGCTACATAGTAAAAAGAAGGGCCCCGCAACCAGGTGGCGATATTCGGGTTATCGCTTCTCGGCCTTTTGGCTAAGATCAAGTGTAGTATCTGTTCTTATCAGTTTAATATCTGATACGCCCTCTATATGAGGGCTACATATTAAATGGATTTTTAGAACAGGGAGCCAGAACAGGAGCTTGCTCCTTCTGCTCCACGCATCGACCTGGTATTGCAGTACCTCCAGGAGCGGTGCACCTTCCTTACAGCGGTGCAAAGAAAGAAGAAACGACTGGGTCGTTGGCTAAGTGCTCAAGAGGGCTGGAATTGATCGGGGGATGGTCAGTTCCTGTGATCTGTCTTGTTTTTCTTCGGCTTGTGTTTTGAAGTGAACCCATGCATGCTTGTGTTGTTTTCTTCTTCTGTTTGTTTATTTATTTATTTAATTCTGTACTTGCTGGCAGGGGAGGGTCTTTTTCGCGCGTTTTCCGTTTTCCCTCCGTTTTTGTTCTTTTTTTTTTTTTTTTTTTTTTTTTAACTTTTTTTTTTTTTTTTAACTCGATATGTTGTTTGGCTTGTCTCTTTGTGTTCTTTTGTGTCCCCTTCTGCTCTTTAGGCAAGGACGACCGTCCCGCTCAGGTGTGACGTCATCAGGACTCGTGCGTTTTAACTGGAGGAGAAGACAAAAAAGTTGAAGGTTGTCTTCCCTCTCAATCTGCCCTTGCTCCCTGCCTTCCTCCAGCTGCCTCGGCCCTTTCTGGACCTCGGAGGGGTTTGGTGGGTTACGGGTATAGCTCGGGTTTCTCTTCATTCACGTATAAATCTTTCGCCTTTTACTAAAGATTTCCGTGGAGGGGAACGTTGACGAGTATTGCTTATTTTTTGAAAGCTTTGCTTTTAGCGAAGCTGCTCATCTCAGTACCAAAAAAAAAAAAAAAAAAAAAAGACAGAGAGAGAGAGAGAGAGAGAATGAAAACATGAATGAATCAATAAATAATAATAATAAAAAAAAAATAGACTAGGAAGGAATGATGACAAAAGAAAACAGTAAAAAAAAAAAAAAAAAAGTTTGTAAGGAATAATGGTAAAAGACAGACCTCTTTGAACAATGGCTAGAGTAGGGTGACGTTAAATGGGTGGGACATCTGTTGGCTTCGCCGCTTAGTAGCTACATAGTAAAAAGAAGGGCCCCGCAACCAGGTGGCGATATTCGGGTTATCGCTTCTCGGCCTTTTGGCTAAGATCAAGTGTAGTATCTGTTCTTATCAGTTTAATATCTGATACGCCCTCTATATGAGGGCTACATATTAAATGGATTTTTAGAACAGGGAGCCAGAACAGGAGCTTGCTCCTTCTGCTCCACGCATCGACCTGGTATTGCAGTACCTCCAGGAGCGGTGCACCTTCCTTACAGCGGTGCAAAGAAAGAAGAAACGACTGGGTCGTTGGCTAAGTGCTCAAGAGGGCTGGAATTGATCGGGGGATGGTCAGTTCCTGTGATCTGTCTTGTTTTTCTTCGGCTTGTGTTTTGAAGTGAACCCATGCATGCTTGTGTTGTTTTCTTCTTCTGTTTGTTTATTTATTTATTTAATTCTGTACTTGCTGGCAGGGGAGGGTCTTTTTCGCGCGTTTTCCGTTTTCCCTCCGTTTTTGTTCTTTTTTTTTTTTTTTTTTTTTTTTTAACTTTTTTTTTTTTTTTAACTCGATATGTTGTTTGGCTTGTCTCTTTGTGTTCTTTTGTGTCCCCTTCTGCTCTTTAGGCAAGGACGACCGTCCCGCTCAGGTGTGACGTCATCAGGACTCGTGCGTTTTAACTGGAGGAGAAGACAAAAAAGTTGAAGGTTGTCTTCCCTCTCAATCTGCCCTTGCTCCCTGCCTTCCTCCAGCTGCCTCGGCCCTTTCTGGACCTCGGAGGGGTTTGGTGGGTTACGGGTATAGCTCGGGTTTCTCTTCATTCACGTATAAATCTTTCGCCTTTTACTAAAGATTTCCGTGGAGGGGAACGTTGACGAGTATTGCTTATTTTTTGAAAGCTTTGCTTTTAGCGAAGCTGCTCATCTCAGTACCAAAAAAAAAAAAAAAAAAAAAGACAGAGAGAGAGAGAGAGAGAGAATGAAAACATGAATGAATCAATAAATAATAATAATAAAAAAAAAATAGACTAGGAAGGAATGATGACAAAAGAAAACAGTAAAAAAAAAAAAAAAAAAAGTTTGTAAGGAATAATGGTAAAAGACAGACCTCTTTGAACAATGGCTAGAGTAGGGTGACGTTAAATGGGTGGGACATCTGTTGGCTTCGCCGCTTAGTAGCTACATAGTAAAAAGAAGGGCCCCGCAACCAGGTGGCGATATTCGGGTTATCGCTTCTCGGCCTTTTGGCTAAGATCAAGTGTAGTATCTGTTCTTATCAGTTTTACGTGGATTTGAAGAGGACGACGGCTGTGCTTGGGCATAGTTTTTAGAGGAGTTCAGGGGTGAACATATGTGCAGTAGCTGGTGGCCTGACCGCTGCTACCGCAAGGGGATCCCTTGAACTCCTTTTTGCTTTTATTTATTTGTTTTAAACTTTTTAGTATAGTTCACCAGCCCACCCGGACAACGACGATAGAGCAGCCCGGCTGGACAACCTGGCGAGCGGACGGACCGGCCCACGGACCTGCCTGCATTGGGACCTGCCTGGGGGAGTGGAAGACGCCATGGACTCGGGACCTCGGGGCTCTGCGGGGCAGGACGGGCCTCCGACGGCAGCTCCAGCGGCTGGGATATCCCCTCCATTGGAGCCCGGTGTTGGGGTAGGCGGAGGTGTGCCCCACACCATACGGTTCCAGTGGAGGGACCCGGATGACGGGACCCTCTTTACCGAGCGGGTTCCGTTCATCCGGGAGGTCCTTTTTATTGCGCTGGGGCTAAAGCCGGAGGATCTCGTCTGCGCCCAGCGTAACAACGCCCTGAGGTTCTTCGATGTCACATTGGCGTCTGAGGCGACCTATGGGCGGGTCCTGGGGCTTGGGCGGGTCCTGGGTGACCATCCGCTGGGGAGGCAATATACTATGGCCTCCATGTGGGAGACAAACCGGCGGATGGTCACGGTACATGTTTTTAATCCCTTCGTATCGGCCGAGTCTGTCCGCCGCTTTTTGGTACAGTTCGGAGAGGTCCAGCCGGGGGAGAGAATGGTCCGGGATGAGCTGGGAATTTGGAACGGGCGCCGCCAATTTATGGTAAAATTTAAGGAAGAAGGTGGAAGTCTGAGGTACCCCCCGGCTAATTTTTTATTGGAAGGCAGCAAGGGGTACCTCTTCTTCAGGGGACAGCCCGCCTTCTGTCGGGGGTGCCTTAAGTATGGACACCAGGCCGAGGGGTGTAAAGATATGGAGTGTAAGAACTGCTTGGGGAAAGGGCACCTGGCGAAGAATTGCCAGAACCCCCGCCGCTGCAGGAGCTGTGGCGGGGAGGGACATTTAGCCCACTCCTGTCCTAGCCGGGCGCCATCCTACGCCACGGTGCTGGCTGGGGCAGGGGCGGGCGGAAGAAGGGAGGTGGCTGCCAGGAATGGAGAAGAGCCCGGATCACCAGGAGAGGCAGTAGCCACCTCCTCTCCTGTTATAGCCAGGCGCCCTACCCTGAGCTCGACCCCTCGGCCCAACGGGCAGGCCCCCCCCTCCATCCCCTCTGGGAAGAGGCCTCGGGAGCGAGAGGAGAAATTTAAGAAGAGGAAGAAGGCGGGCCCCCCTGTGGCGGCGCCCGTGGGAGCCCCTCCCCCTTGTTCACCCCTGGCCCCCAAACCAGAAGAAGCCAGCCTGCCGGTGTCCGAGGATACCCCGCCAGAACCATCTGGGTCCGAGGACACCCCACCACCACCGCAGGAGTACGGGGGCAGGGAGGCCCCCCCCAACGAATCAGCATATTTGGAGGGGGTGGCTCCTCTCCCCACGAATGAGAGGAGAGGTTCAGAGAGGGGCTCCCCTGTTTTAGTAGAGTTTTAATTGTTTTCTTAGTTTGGTTTTAACCCCCTTTTTTATCTTTTTATGGCAGATTTTACTATTTTAACCATCAACGTCAGAGGGCTTCGAAACGCGGTTAAGAGGGCAGCGGTGTTCCAGGATCTGGCATCTATCTCCCCGACCATTTGCTGTTTGCAAGAGGTTCACCTGCGGGACCAGAGGGACGAGGCACTTTTCTCACACCAATGGAAAAGAGGTATGGCCTACTGGAGCGTGGGTGGCGTCCATTCCTCGGGTGTGGGAATCCTGTTGGGAGACCGCACCTTTGAGAAGGTAAGCCAGTTTACCATCTATCAAGGCAGAGCACTGGGCTTAGACGCCACTTGGAGAGGCCAAAACATCCGAGTTTTGTGCATCTACGCTCCAGTAGATGCCTCGTCCCGTATTAACTTTTTAGAAGTTCTGGCCCCCTTTTGTGTGACAAATAGGCACTTAATAGTGGCAGGTGATTTTAATATAAATTTAGAGGGGGGTGATGATGTCAGCCGGAAACACTTCCAGAAGTTGTCCAGCGACTTCAGCCTTACTGACGGTTTTAAAATTTGCAACCCCGGAAACCCGGGCCATACCTGGCATAACACTAGAGGGGCACAAAGCCGCCTAGATTACATATTAGTGTCCCCCACTATAGTTGTTAAAAAGGCCTCCTTGACCCCACGGTGGTTCTCAGACCATATGATGGTAGAGGCCACAGTCTCCTTTAATGCCCCCTCCATTGGTAGAGGGTATTGGAAACTGAACGTGGAGGTCCTGGAGGAAAGAGAGTATCAGACTCTCTTTAGGGATCACTTCGCAGTCTGGTCAGACTGCAAGGGTGACTTTGCTTCTCCAGCTGCATGGTGGGAGCACATCAAAGAGAGAATTCGTGCTCTTACAAACCACTATTGCAGACGCCGCAAAGCCGAAAAGCTGAAGCGGGTAAAGGATTTGGAGAAGCAATTGAAGGAACAATATGTCAATTTTAACAACGGAGGGACGCTGGACCTAGATAAAGTGCAGGCCCTTAGAGCCGGGCTCAGGGTACTGCACGAAAGGTCGGCGGCTGATAGCCTGTTTAATGCCAGGGTTCAGATGGCAGAGGAGAACGAAACATGTTCTGCCTCCTTTTTTCAAAGGGTTCGGCAGGCCCGAGAGGAGAGATGTTTTACATCTCTCATAGACTCGGAAGGTAGGACCTGTTCGGACCCGGCCCGGATGATGGAGGTTGCACATAGTTTTTATTCTAATCTTTTTAATAAACGTAGCACAGATCATGAAATAGGGGAGCAATTTCTGTCGCACCTAGAGACACGCCTTCCGAGCACAGCTCGGGACAGCCTAGAGACCCCCTTTAGTCTGATAGAACTGACCGGTGTACTTGGCAAAATGAACCGGCGAAAGGTCCCGGGCTTAGATGGGCTCCCAGTAGAGTTTTATTCTACGTTTTGGGATGTCCTCGGCCCGGTGATGGTGGAGGTAGCCGAGGACGTGCACCGACAGGGCAGGCTCACAGAGAGCATGCGGTCAGGAGCTCTCTCCTTGTTATACAAGAAAGGAGATCCCAAGGATCTAGCTAATTGGAGACCCCTGACCATGCTGTGCGTTGATCTTAAGATCCTCGCCAAGGCCCTGACAGAGCGCCTGAAGAAATCCATGTCGTGCCTGATCCACAGCGACCAGACCTGTGGGGTCCCAGGGAGATCGGCAACCTGGAACCTCCACCTAATCAGGGATGCCATCTCCTGGGTCGGAGACAGAAATGTCCCGCTGGCGCTGGTGAGCTTAGATCAGGAAAAGGCTTTTGACCGAGTAGACCACCGCTTCCTCGAGAGGGTGTTGACGACACTAGGGTTTGGGCCCAAGTTCCTCAGATGGCTCTTTACGTTATACGCTGAGGTCGGAAGCCGTGTTTCCATCAACGGCCACCTGAGCGACTTAGTACCGCAAGTGAGTGGAGTACGACAGGGGTGTCCTCTTTCCCCTTTACTCTACGCACTCTATATAGAGCCACTTGCTGCAGCCATCAGAGCCCACCCAGAGATAGATGGTCTCCCCCTCCCGGGGGGCGGAGGAAAGGTGGTCAAACTGGCCCAGTATGCAGACGACACTACGTTGTTTGTATGCTCGGACCGGTCACTCAAGATTGCCTTAGACATGGTGCAGGCGTTCGGTAGAGCTTCCGGTGCGGCATTGAACCTTGGCAAGTCGGTAGTCAAGTACTTCGGCAGTTGGACAGATCGAAGGGACATTGTAGGGGGTTTGGCCCTCAGCGATGGTCCTCTGAAGATCTTGGGGGTCTCCTTCATGGCAGAAGGGGCTGCCCGAGCCAACTGGGAAGAGCGTTTAGCTCTGGCCAGGCGCAAGATGGGGCTGTGGAAAGCCAGGTCCCTGTCCTTTCTGGGTAAGGTATTGGCATTAAAAGTAGATGTCCTTCCCTCACTGTTGTATTTAGCTCATGTCTACCCCATGCCCCGCTGCATGCGGCGAGGGCTCACTAAAGACGTTTTCAGTCTCGTCTGGGGAGGTAGATATGAGTATGTTAAGAGGGAAGTGATGTACCTGGGAAAGGACAAGGGAGGGAGGGATGTACCTGACTTCCCTCTTAAGCTGGATTGTCTGTTTTCTGCACAGCTCTGTGCACGCCTGGCAGCTCCCCTAGAACACCCCCATCAACATTTTGTACGGTTGTGGCTGTCCTGGCCAATGCGTACTCTAGTGAGTACGTGGTCCAACTCCTGCCCTAAGGCTGAGACCCTACCGGATCACTATAAGCACCTGGTAAGATGGAACAGGTCGCTTCCGGTGGGGTTGAAGCCCGAGACCTTTGTTAGGCACCGAGCTTTGTATAAAGCTGTTCTGGATGCCCGAGGTACTCGCTCTGTGGTGGGCTTGGAGAAGGACACTTGGTCTAGAGTTCAGCCAAAAGGGTTAGACAACCGGCTGCAGGACCTGAATTGGCAATGTGTTCATGGCAAGTTGCCAGTCAGGGATGTTTTGTATAGGCACGGGCTCACCAGACACCCGCGCTGCCCCAGAACCTCATGTGCCAATGAGGAAACTCTTGGCCATGTGTTCTGGGACTGTGGGTATGCTCAGGTGATCTGGACAAGGATAGCCGACCTATGCAGAGCATTTGACCCGCAGTTCAATTTGACCAGAGGAAAGGTCATAAGAGGGTGGCCTCAGGATACCAGGTCTCCCTTCTTGTCCCGGATGTGGTTGGTGGTGAGCATTACCAAGCGGGAGCTTTGGAATGCTCGTACTGACCTCATCCGTAGAGGGACAAACCTGGAAACCGAGGGAATATACAGGAAAATCCGCGCTGATCTGGCTTTTCGGATGGAGTTAGATGTCATCCGGTGGGGGTATCACGCAGCGAAGGAGAGGTGGAAGGGCCTCTTCGAGCAGTAGTTCCCACCGTTGAAGAAACACGACTTCATCCTGTGATTCTATGAATCACTTTTGGTTTTATTGATTTTCTGCCTTTTAAATTAGAAGGGGTTTTAATTCTTTTTTTGATTTGTTCGTTTGCCCAGGCACAGCCTACACTTGAATTAGAGGAGTGGATTTAAAGGAAAAAAATATTTTAATTTCATTTAGATAGTTTTATATATTTAGTATTAAGTTATGTTTTAAGGGTATTTTAGATAATAAATTTTGTTTTAATTTTTTATGGGAATGATGAAAGAAGAGTAACCTAGTGTTAAAATACATACTGGTGAAATTATTTCTGACCCAAGAAAAAAAAAAAAAAAAAAATCTGTTCTTATCAGTTTAATATCTGATACGCCCTCTATATGAGGGCTACATATTAAATGGATTTTTAGAACAGGGAGCCAGAACAGGAGCTTGCTCCTTCTGCTCCACGCATCGACCTGGTATTGCAGTACCTCCAGGAGCGGTGCACCTTCCTTACAGCGGTGCAAAGAAAGAAGAAACGACTGGGTCGTTGGCTAAGTGCTCAAGAGGGCTGGAATTGATCGGGGGATGGTCAGTTCCTGTGATCTGTCTTGTTTTTCTTCGGCTTGTGTTTTGAAGTGAACCCATGCATGCTTGTGTTGTTTTCTTCTTCTGTTTGTTTATTTATTTATTTAATTCTGTACTTGCTGGCAGGGGAGGGTCTTTTTCGCGCGTTTTCCGTTTTCCCTCCGTTTTTGTTCTTTTTTTTTTTTTTTTTTTTTTTTTAACTCGATATGTTGTTTGGCTTGTCTCTTTGTGTTCTTTTGTGTCCCCTTCTGCTCTTTAGGCAAGGACGACCGTCCCGCTCAGGTGTGACGTCATCAGGACTCGTGCGTTTTAACTGGAGGAGAAGACAAAAAAGTTGAAGGTTGTCTTCCCTCTCAATCTGCCCTTGCTCCCTGCCTTCCTCCAGCTGCCTCGGCCCTTTCTGGACCTCGGAGGGGTTTGGTGGGTTACGGGTATAGCTCGGGTTTCTCTTCATTCACGTATAAATCTTTCGCCTTTTACTAAAGATTTCCGTGGAGGGGAACGTTGACGAGTATTGCTTATTTTTTGAAAGCTTTGCTTTTAGCGAAGCTGCTCATCTCAGTACCAAAAAAAAAAAAAAAAAAAAAAGACAGAGAGAGAGAGAGAGAGAGAATGAAAACATGAATGAATCAATAAATAATAATAATAAAAAAAAAATAGACTAGGAAGGAATGATGACAAAAGAAAACAGTAAAAAAAAAAAAAAAAAAAGTTTGTAAGGAATAATGGTAAAAGACAGACCTCTTTGAACAATGGCTAGAGTAGGGTGACGTTAAATGGGTGGGACATCTGTTGGCTTCGCCGCTTAGTAGCTACATAGTAAAAAGAAGGGCCCCGCAACCAGGTGGCGATATTCGGGTTATCGCTTCTCGGCCTTTTGGCTAAGATCAAGTGTAGTATCTGTTCTTATCAGTTTAATATCTGATACGCCCTCTATATGAGGGCTACATATTAAATGGATTTTTAGAACAGGGAGCCAGAACAGGAGCTTGCTCCTTCTGCTCCACGCATCGACCTGGTATTGCAGTACCTCCAGGAGCGGTGCACCTTCCTTACAGCGGTGCAAAGAAAGAAGAAACGACTGGGTCGTTGGCTAAGTGCTCAAGAGGGCTGGAATTGATCGGGGGATGGTCAGTTCCTGTGATCTGTCTTGTTTTTCTTCGGCTTGTGTTTTGAAGTGAACCCATGCATGCTTGTGTTGTTTTCTTCTTCTGTTTGTTTATTTATTTATTTAATTCTGTACTTGCTGGCAGGGGAGGGTCTTTTTCGCGCGTTTTCCGTTTTCCCTCCGTTTTTGTTCTTTTTTTTTTTTTTTTTTTTTTTTTAACTTTTTTTTTTTTTTTTAACTCGATATGTTGTTTGGCTTGTCTCTTTGTGTTCTTTTGTGTCCCCTTCTGCTCTTTAGGCAAGGACGACCGTCCCGCTCAGGTGTGACGTCATCAGGACTCGTGCGTTTTAACTGGAGGAGAAGACAAAAAAGTTGAAGGTTGTCTTCCCTCTCAATCTGCCCTTGCTCCCTGCCTTCCTCCAGCTGCCTCGGCCCTTTCTGGACCTCGGAGGGGTTTGGTGGGTTACGGGTATAGCTCGGGTTTCTCTTCATTCACGTATAAATCTTTCGCCTTTTACTAAAGATTTCCGTGGAGGGGAACGTTGACGAGTATTGCTTATTTTTTGAAAGCTTTGCTTTTAGCGAAGCTGCTCATCTCAGTACCAAAAAAAAAAAAAAAAAAAAAAGACAGAGAGAGAGAGAGAGAGAGAATGAAAACATGAATGAATCAATAAATAATAATAATAAAAAAAAAATAGACTAGGAAGGAATGATGACAAAAGAAAACAGTAAAAAAAAAAAAAAAAAAAAGTTTGTAAGGAATAATGGTAAAAGACAGACCTCTTTGAACAATGGCTAGAGTAGGGTGACGTTAAATGGGTGGGACATCTGTTGGCTTCGCCGCTTAGTAGCTACATAGTAAAAAGAAGGGCCCCGCAACCAGGTGGCGATATTCGGGTTATCGCTTCTCGGCCTTTTGGCTAAGATCAAGTGTAGTATCTGTTCTTATCAGTTTAATATCTGATACGCCCTCTATATGAGGGCTACATATTAAATGGATTTTTAGAACAGGGAGCCAGAACAGGAGCTTGCTCCTTCTGCTCCACGCATCGACCTGGTATTGCAGTACCTCCAGGAGCGGTGCACCTTCCTTACAGCGGTGCAAAGAAAGAAGAAACGACTGGGTCGTTGGCTAAGTGCTCAAGAGGGCTGGAATTGATCGGGGGATGGTCAGTTCCTGTGATCTGTCTTGTTTTTCTTCGGCTTGTGTTTTGAAGTGAACCCATGCATGCTTGTGTTGTTTTCTTCTTCTGTTTGTTTATTTATTTATTTAATTCTGTACTTGCTGGCAGGGGAGGGTCTTTTTCGCGCGTTTTCCGTTTTCCCTCCGTTTTTGTTCTTTTTTTTTTTTTTTTTTTTTTTAACTTTTTTTTTTTTTTAACTCGATATGTTGTTTGGCTTGTCTCTTTGTGTTCTTTTGTGTCCCCTTCTGCTCTTTAGGCAAGGACGACCGTCCCGCTCAGGTGTGACGTCATCAGGACTCGTGCGTTTTAACTGGAGGAGAAGACAAAAAAGTTGAAGGTTGTCTTCCCTCTCAATCTGCCCTTGCTCCCTGCCTTCCTCCAGCTGCCTCGGCCCTTTCTGGACCTCGGAGGGGTTTGGTGGGTTACGGGTATAGCTCGGGTTTCTCTTCATTCACGTATAAATCTTTCGCCTTTTACTAAAGATTTCCGTGGAGGGGAACGTTGACGAGTATTGCTTATTTTTTGAAAGCTTTGCTTTTAGCGAAGCTGCTCATCTCAGTACCAAAAAAAAAAAAAAAAAAAAAAGACAGAGAGAGAGAGAGAGAGAGAATGAAAACATGAATGAATCAATAAATAATAATAATAAAAAAAAAATAGACTAGGAAGGAATGATGACAAAAGAAAACAGTAAAAAAAAAAAAAAAAAAAGTTTGTAAGGAATAATGGTAAAAGACAGACCTCTTTGAACAATGGCTAGAGTAGGGTGACGTTAAATGGGTGGGACATCTGTTGGCTTCGCCGCTTAGTAGCTACATAGTAAAAAGAAGGGCCCCGCAACCAGGTGGCGATATTCGGGTTATCGCTTCTCGGCCTTTTGGCTAAGATCAAGTGTAGTATCTGTTCTTATCAGTTTAATATCTGATACGCCCTCTATATGAGGGCTACATATTAAATGGATTTTTAGAACAGGGAGCCAGAACAGGAGCTTGCTCCTTCTGCTCCACGCATCGACCTGGTATTGCAGTACCTCCAGGAGCGGTGCACCTTCCTTACAGCGGTGCAAAGAAAGAAGAAACGACTGGGTCGTTGGCTAAGTGCTCAAGAGGGCTGGAATTGATCGGGGGATGGTCAGTTCCTGTGATCTGTCTTGTTTTTCTTCGGCTTGTGTTTTGAAGTGAACCCATGCATGCTTGTGTTGTTTTCTTCTTCTGTTTGTTTATTTATTTATTTAATTCTGTACTTGCTGGCAGGGGAGGGTCTTTTTCGCGCGTTTTCCGTTTTCCCTCCGTTTTTGTTCTTTTTTTTTTTTTTTTTTTTTTTTTAACTTTTTTTTTTTTTTTTAACTCGATATGTTGTTTGGCTTGTCTCTTTGTGTTCTTTTGTGTCCCCTTCTGCTCTTTAGGCAAGGACGACCGTCCCGCTCAGGTGTGACGTCATCAGGACTCGTGCGTTTTAACTGGAGGAGAAGACAAAAAAGTTGAAGGTTGTCTTCCCTCTCAATCTGCCCTTGCTCCCTGCCTTCCTCCAGCTGCCTCGGCCCTTTCTGGACCTCGGAGGGGTTTGGTGGGTTACGGGTATAGCTCGGGTTTCTCTTCATTCACGTATAAATCTTTCGCCTTTTACTAAAGATTTCCGTGGAGGGGAACGTTGACGAGTATTGCTTATTTTTTGAAAGCTTTGCTTTTAGCGAAGCTGCTCATCTCAGTACCAAAAAAAAAAAAAAAAAAAAAAGACAGAGAGAGAGAGAGAGAGAGAATGAAAACATGAATGAATCAATAAATAATAATAATAAAAAAAAAATAGACTAGGAAGGAATGATGACAAAAGAAAACAGTAAAAAAAAAAAAAAAAAAAGTTTGTAAGGAATAATGGTAAAAGACAGACCTCTTTGAACAATGGCTAGAGTAGGGTGACGTTAAATGGGTGGGACATCTGTTGGCTTCGCCGCTTAGTAGCTACATAGTAAAAAGAAGGGCCCCGCAACCAGGTGGCGATATTCGGGTTATCGCTTCTCGGCCTTTTGGCTAAGATCAAGTGTAGTATCTGTTCTTATCAGTTTAATATCTGATACGCCCTCTATATGAGGGCTACATATTAAATGGATTTTTAGAACAGGGAGCCAGAACAGGAGCTTGCTCCTTCTGCTCCACGCATCGACCTGGTATTGCAGTACCTCCAGGAGCGGTGCACCTTCCTTACAGCGGTGCAAAGAAAGAAGAAACGACTGGGTCGTTGGCTAAGTGCTCAAGAGGGCTGGAATTGATCGGGGGATGGTCAGTTCCTGTGATCTGTCTTGTTTTTCTTCGGCTTGTGTTTTGAAGTGAACCCATGCATGCTTGTGTTGTTTTCTTCTTCTGTTTGTTTATTTATTTATTTAATTCTGTACTTGCTGGCAGGGGAGGGTCTTTTTCGCGCGTTTTCCGTTTTCCCTCCGTTTTTGTTCTTTTTTTTTTTTTTTTTTTTTTTTTAACTTTTTTTTTTTTTTAACTCGATATGTTGTTTGGCTTGTCTCTTTGTGTTCTTTTGTGTCCCCTTCTGCTCTTTAGGCAAGGACGACCGTCCCGCTCAGGTGTGACGTCATCAGGACTCGTGCGTTTTAACTGGAGGAGAAGACAAAAAAGTTGAAGGTTGTCTTCCCTCTCAATCTGCCCTTGCTCCCTGCCTTCCTCCAGCTGCCTCGGCCCTTTCTGGACCTCGGAGGGGTTTGGTGGGTTACGGGTATAGCTCGGGTTTCTCTTCATTCACGTATAAATCTTTCGCCTTTTACTAAAGATTTCCGTGGAGGGGAACGTTGACGAGTATTGCTTATTTTTTGAAAGCTTTGCTTTTAGCGAAGCTGCTCATCTCAGTACCAAAAAAAAAAAAAAAAAAAAAAGACAGAGAGAGAGAGAGAGAGAGAATGAAAACATGAATGAATCAATAAATAATAATAATAAAAAAAAAATAGACTAGGAAGGAATGATGACAAAAGAAAACAGTAAAAAAAAAAAAAAAAAAAGTTTGTAAGGAATAATGGTAAAAGACAGACCTCTTTGAACAATGGCTAGAGTAGGGTGACGTTAAATGGGTGGGACATCTGTTGGCTTCGCCGCTTAGTAGCTACATAGTAAAAAGAAGGGCCCCGCAACCAGGTGGCGATATTCGGGTTATCGCTTCTCGGCCTTTTGGCTAAGATCAAGTGTAGTATCTGTTCTTATCAGTTTAATATCTGATACGCCCTCTATATGAGGGCTACATATTAAATGGATTTTTAGAACAGGGAGCCAGAACAGGAGCTTGCTCCTTCTGCTCCACGCATCGACCTGGTATTGCAGTACCTCCAGGAGCGGTGCACCTTCCTTACAGCGGTGCAAAGAAAGAAGAAACGACTGGGTCGTTGGCTAAGTGCTCAAGAGGGCTGGAATTGATCGGGGGATGGTCAGTTCCTGTGATCTGTCTTGTTTTTCTTCGGCTTGTGTTTTGAAGTGAACCCATGCATGCTTGTGTTGTTTTCTTCTTCTGTTTGTTTATTTATTTATTTAATTCTGTACTTGCTGGCAGGGGAGGGTCTTTTTCGCGCGTTTTCCGTTTTCCCTCCGTTTTTGTTCTTTTTTTTTTTTTTTTTTTTTTTTAACTTTTTTTTTTTTTTTAACTCGATATGTTGTTTGGCTTGTCTCTTTGTGTTCTTTTGTGTCCCCTTCTGCTCTTTAGGCAAGGACGACCGTCCCGCTCAGGTGTGACGTCATCAGGACTCGTGCGTTTTAACTGGAGGAGAAGACAAAAAAGTTGAAGGTTGTCTTCCCTCTCAATCTGCCCTTGCTCCCTGCCTTCCTCCAGCTGCCTCGGCCCTTTCTGGACCTCGGAGGGGTTTGGTGGGTTACGGGTATAGCTCGGGTTTCTCTTCATTCACGTATAAATCTTTCGCCTTTTACTAAAGATTTCCGTGGAGGGGAACGTTGACGAGTATTGCTTATTTTTTGAAAGCTTTGCTTTTAGCGAAGCTGCTCATCTCAGTACCAAAAAAAAAAAAAAAAAAAAAAGACAGAGAGAGAGAGAGAGAGAGAATGAAAACATGAATGAATCAATAAATAATAATAATAAAAAAAAAATAGACTAGGAAGGAATGATGACAAAAGAAAACAGTAAAAAAAAAAAAAAAAAAAGTTTGTAAGGAATAATGGTAAAAGACAGACCTCTTTGAACAATGGCTAGAGTAGGGTGACGTTAAATGGGTGGGACATCTGTTGGCTTCGCCGCTTAGTAGCTACATAGTAAAAAGAAGGGCCCCGCAACCAGGTGGCGATATTCGGGTTATCGCTTCTCGGCCTTTTGGCTAAGATCAAGTGTAGTTATCCGTCCTGCTCTCCGGCAACGGGGTTTGGATGGTGTTTGTCTTTGCGGTCAATCCCCGGTGGGGAGCTGCTTGGACTGCTCGCTTGGTTGCTGATTGGTTTGGGTTGCGATCCACGGCCTTGGAGCGGCGGTTCGGGCACTGTTTGTGTCTGTTTCTGTCGTGCTCTTGGCTGTGTGGACGGTATGCTTGATTGAGGCCTGGGCCGGGAAGGCGACTAGGGCTGGCTGACAGAAAGTATCTGTTCTTATCAGTTTAATATCTGATACGCCCTCTATATGAGGGCTACATATTAAATGGATTTTTAGAACAGGGAGCCAGAACAGGAGCTTGCTCCTTCTGCTCCACGCATCGACCTGGTATTGCAGTACCTCCAGGAGCGGTGCACCTTCCTTACAGCGGTGCAAAGAAAGAAGAAACGACTGGGTCGTTGGCTAAGTGCTCAAGAGGGCTGGAATTGATCGGGGGATGGTCAGTTCCTGTGATCTGTCTTGTTTTTCTTCGGCTTGTGTTTTGAAGTGAACCCATGCATGCTTGTGTTGTTTTCTTCTTCTGTTTGTTTATTTATTTATTTAATTCTGTACTTGCTGGCAGGGGAGGGTCTTTTTCGCGCGTTTTCCGTTTTCCCTCCGTTTTTGTTCTTTTTTTTTTTTTTTTTTTTTTTTTAACTTTTTTTTTTTTTTTTAACTCGATATGTTGTTTGGCTTGTCTCTTTGTGTTCTTTTGTGTCCCCTTCTGCTCTTTAGGCAAGGACGACCGTCCCGCTCAGGTGTGACGTCATCAGGACTCGTGCGTTTTAACTGGAGGAGAAGACAAAAAAGTTGAAGGTTGTCTTCCCTCTCAATCTGCCCTTGCTCCCTGCCTTCCTCCAGCTGCCTCGGCCCTTTCTGGACCTCGGAGGGGTTTGGTGGGTTACGGGTATAGCTCGGGTTTCTCTTCATTCACGTATAAATCTTTCGCCTTTTACTAAAGATTTCCGTGGAGGGGAACGTTGACGAGTATTGCTTATTTTTTGAAAGCTTTGCTTTTAGCGAAGCTGCTCATCTCAGTACCAAAAAAAAAAAAAAAAAAAAAAAGACAGAGAGAGAGAGAGAGAGAGAATGAAAACATGAATGAATCAATAAATAATAATAATAAAAAAAAAATAGACTAGGAAGGAATGATGACAAAAGAAAACAGTAAAAAAAAAAAAAAAAAAAGTTTGTAAGGAATAATGGTAAAAGACAGACCTCTTTGAACAATGGCTAGAGTAGGGTGACGTTAAATGGGTGGGACATCTGTTGGCTTCGCCGCTTAGTAGCTACATAGTAAAAAGAAGGGCCCCGCAACCAGGTGGCGATATTCGGGTTATCGCTTCTCGGCCTTTTGGCTAAGATCAAGTGTAGTATCTGTTCTTATCAGTTTAATATCTGATACGCCCTCTATATGAGGGCTACATATTAAATGGATTTTTAGAACAGGGAGCCAGAACAGGAGCTTGCTCCTTCTGCTCCACGCATCGACCTGGTATTGCAGTACCTCCAGGAGCGGTGCACCTTCCTTACAGCGGTGCAAAGAAAGAAGAAACGACTGGGTCGTTGGCTAAGTGCTCAAGAGGGCTGGAATTGATCGGGGGATGGTCAGTTCCTGTGATCTGTCTTGTTTTTCTTCGGCTTGTGTTTTGAAGTGAACCCATGCATGCTTGTGTTGTTTTCTTCTTCTGTTTGTTTATTTATTTATTTAATTCTGTACTTGCTGGCAGGGGAGGGTCTTTTTCGCGCGTTTTCCGTTTTCCCTCCGTTTTTGTTCTTTTTTTTTTTTTTTTTTTTTTTTTAACTTTTTTTTTTTTTTTTAACTCGATATGTTGTTTGGCTTGTCTCTTTGTGTTCTTTTGTGTCCCCTTCTGCTCTTTAGGCAAGGACGACCGTCCCGCTCAGGTGTGACGTCATCAGGACTCGTGCGTTTTAACTGGAGGAGAAGACAAAAAAGTTGAAGGTTGTCTTCCCTCTCAATCTGCCCTTGCTCCCTGCCTTCCTCCAGCTGCCTCGGCCCTTTCTGGACCTCGGAGGGGTTTGGTGGGTTACGGGTATAGCTCGGGTTTCTCTTCATTCACGTATAAATCTTTCGCCTTTTACTAAAGATTTCCGTGGAGGGGAACGTTGACGAGTATTGCTTATTTTTTGAAAGCTTTGCTTTTAGCGAAGCTGCTCATCTCAGTACCAAAAAAAAAAAAAAAAAAAAAAGACAGAGAGAGAGAGAGAGAGAGAATGAAAACATGAATGAATCAATAAATAATAATAATAAAAAAAAAATAGACTAGGAAGGAATGATGACAAAAGAAAACAGTAAAAAAAAAAAAAAAAAAAGTTTGTAAGGAATAATGGTAAAAGACAGACCTCTTTGAACAATGGCTAGAGTAGGGTGACGTTAAATGGGTGGGACATCTGTTGGCTTCGCCGCTTAGTAGCTACATAGTAAAAAGAAGGGCCCCGCAACCAGGTGGCGATATTCGGGTTATCGCTTCTCGGCCTTTTGGCTAAGATCAAGTGTAGTATCTGTTCTTATCAGTTTAATATCTGATACGCCCTCTATATGAGGGCTACATATTAAATGGATTTTTAGAACAGGGAGCCAGAACAGGAGCTTGCTCCTTCTGCTCCACGCATCGACCTGGTATTGCAGTACCTCCAGGAGCGGTGCACCTTCCTTACAGCGGTGCAAAGAAAGAAGAAACGACTGGGTCGTTGGCTAAGTGCTCAAGAGGGCTGGAATTGATCGGGGGATGGTCAGTTCCTGTGATCTGTCTTGTTTTTCTTCGGCTTGTGTTTTGAAGTGAACCCATGCATGCTTGTGTTGTTTTCTTCTTCTGTTTGTTTATTTATTTATTTAATTCTGTACTTGCTGGCAGGGGAGGGTCTTTTTCGCGCGTTTTCCGTTTTCCCTCCGTTTTTGTTCTTTTTTTTTTTTTTTTTTTTTTTTAACTTTTTTTTTTTTTTTAACTCGATATGTTGTTTGGCTTGTCTCTTTGTGTTCTTTTGTGTCCCCTTCTGCTCTTTAGGCAAGGACGACCGTCCCGCTCAGGTGTGACGTCATCAGGACTCGTGCGTTTTAACTGGAGGAGAAGACAAAAAAGTTGAAGGTTGTCTTCCCTCTCAATCTGCCCTTGCTCCCTGCCTTCCTCCAGCTGCCTCGGCCCTTTCTGGACCTCGGAGGGGTTTGGTGGGTTACGGGTATAGCTCGGGTTTCTCTTCATTCACGTATAAATCTTTCGCCTTTTACTAAAGATTTCCGTGGAGGGGAACGTTGACGAGTATTGCTTATTTTTTGAAAGCTTTGCTTTTAGCGAAGCTGCTCATCTCAGTACCAAAAAAAAAAAAAAAAAAAAAAGACAGAGAGAGAGAGAGAGAGAGAATGAAAACATGAATGAATCAATAAATAATAATAATAAAAAAAAAATAGACTAGGAAGGAATGATGACAAAAGAAAACAGTAAAAAAAAAAAAAAAAAAGTTTGTAAGGAATAATGGTAAAAGACAGACCTCTTTGAACAATGGCTAGAGTAGGGTGACGTTAAATGGGTGGGACATCTGTTGGCTTCGCCGCTTAGTAGCTACATAGTAAAAAGAAGGGCCCCGCAACCAGGTGGCGATATTCGGGTTATCGCTTCTCGGCCTTTTGGCTAAGATCAAGTGTAGTATCTGTTCTTATCAGTTTAATATCTGATACGCCCTCTATATGAGGGCTACATATTAAATGGATTTTTAGAACAGGGAGCCAGAACAGGAGCTTGCTCCTTCTGCTCCACGCATCGACCTGGTATTGCAGTACCTCCAGGAGCGGTGCACCTTCCTTACAGCGGTGCAAAGAAAGAAGAAACGACTGGGTCGTTGGCTAAGTGCTCAAGAGGGCTGGAATTGATCGGGGGATGGTCAGTTCCTGTGATCTGTCTTGTTTTTCTTCGGCTTGTGTTTTGAAGTGAACCCATGCATGCTTGTGTTGTTTTCTTCTTCTGTTTGTTTATTTATTTATTTAATTCTGTACTTGCTGGCAGGGGAGGGTCTTTTTCGCGCGTTTTCCGTTTTCCCTCCGTTTTTGTTCTTTTTTTTTTTTTTTTTTTTTTTTTAACTTTTTTTTTTTTTTTAACTCGATATGTTGTTTGGCTTGTCTCTTTGTGTTCTTTTGTGTCCCCTTCTGCTCTTTAGGCAAGGACGACCGTCCCGCTCAGGTGTGACGTCATCAGGACTCGTGCGTTTTAACTGGAGGAGAAGACAAAAAAGTTGAAGGTTGTCTTCCCTCTCAATCTGCCCTTGCTCCCTGCCTTCCTCCAGCTGCCTCGGCCCTTTCTGGACCTCGGAGGGGTTTGGTGGGTTACGGGTATAGCTCGGGTTTCTCTTCATTCACGTATAAATCTTTCGCCTTTTACTAAAGATTTCCGTGGAGGGGAACGTTGACGAGTATTGCTTATTTTTTGAAAGCTTTGCTTTTAGCGAAGCTGCTCATCTCAGTACCAAAAAAAAAAAAAAAAAAAAAAGACAGAGAGAGAGAGAGAGAGAGAATGAAAACATGAATGAATCAATAAATAATAATAATAAAAAAAAAATAGACTAGGAAGGAATGATGACAAAAGAAAACAGTAAAAAAAAAAAAAAAAAAAGTTTGTAAGGAATAATGGTAAAAGACAGACCTCTTTGAACAATGGCTAGAGTAGGGTGACGTTAAATGGGTGGGACATCTGTTGGCTTCGCCGCTTAGTAGCTACATAGTAAAAAGAAGGGCCCCGCAACCAGGTGGCGATATTCGGGTTATCGCTTCTCGGCCTTTTGGCTAAGATCAAGTGTAGTATCTGTTCTTATCAGTTTAATATCTGATACGCCCTCTATATGAGGGCTACATATTAAATGGATTTTTAGAACAGGGAGCCAGAACAGGAGCTTGCTCCTTCTGCTCCACGCATCGACCTGGTATTGCAGTACCTCCAGGAGCGGTGCACCTTCCTTACAGCGGTGCAAAGAAAGAAGAAACGACTGGGTCGTTGGCTAAGTGCTCAAGAGGGCTGGAATTGATCGGGGGATGGTCAGTTCCTGTGATCTGTCTTGTTTTTCTTCGGCTTGTGTTTTGAAGTGAACCCATGCATGCTTGTGTTGTTTTCTTCTTCTGTTTGTTTATTTATTTATTTAATTCTGTACTTGCTGGCAGGGGAGGGTCTTTTTCGCGCGTTTTCCGTTTTCCCTCCGTTTTTGTTCTTTTTTTTTTTTTTTTTTTTTTTTTAACTTTTTTTTTTTTTTAACTCGATATGTTGTTTGGCTTGTCTCTTTGTGTTCTTTTGTGTCCCCTTCTGCTCTTTAGGCAAGGACGACCGTCCCGCTCAGGTGTGACGTCATCAGGACTCGTGCGTTTTAACTGGAGGAGAAGACAAAAAAGTTGAAGGTTGTCTTCCCTCTCAATCTGCCCTTGCTCCCTGCCTTCCTCCAGCTGCCTCGGCCCTTTCTGGACCTCGGAGGGGTTTGGTGGGTTACGGGTATAGCTCGGGTTTCTCTTCATTCACGTATAAATCTTTCGCCTTTTACTAAAGATTTCCGTGGAGGGGAACGTTGACGAGTATTGCTTATTTTTTGAAAGCTTTGCTTTTAGCGAAGCTGCTCATCTCAGTACCAAAAAAAAAAAAAAAAAAAAAAGACAGAGAGAGAGAGAGAGAGAGAATGAAAACATGAATGAATCAATAAATAATAATAATAAAAAAAAAATAGACTAGGAAGGAATGATGACAAAAGAAAACAGTAAAAAAAAAAAAAAAAAAAGTTTGTAAGGAATAATGGTAAAAGACAGACCTCTTTGAACAATGGCTAGAGTAGGGTGACGTTAAATGGGTGGGACATCTGTTGGCTTCGCCGCTTAGTAGCTACATAGTAAAAAGAAGGGCCCCGCAACCAGGTGGCGATATTCGGGTTATCGCTTCTCGGCCTTTTGGCTAAGATCAAGTGTAGTATCTGTTCTTATCAGTTTAATATCTGATACGCCCTCTATATGAGGGCTACATATTAAATGGATTTTTAGAACAGGGAGCCAGAACAGGAGCTTGCTCCTTCTGCTCCACGCATCGACCTGGTATTGCAGTACCTCCAGGAGCGGTGCACCTTCCTTACAGCGGTGCAAAGAAAGAAGAAACGACTGGGTCGTTGGCTAAGTGCTCAAGAGGGCTGGAATTGATCGGGGGATGGTCAGTTCCTGTGATCTGTCTTGTTTTTCTTCGGCTTGTGTTTTGAAGTGAACCCATGCATGCTTGTGTTGTTTTCTTCTTCTGTTTGTTTATTTATTTATTTAATTCTGTACTTGCTGGCAGGGGAGGGTCTTTTTCGCGCGTTTTCCGTTTTCCCTCCGTTTTTGTTCTTTTTTTTTTTTTTTTTTTTTTTTTAACTTTTTTTTTTTTTTTAACTCGATATGTTGTTTGGCTTGTCTCTTTGTGTTCTTTTGTGTCCCCTTCTGCTCTTTAGGCAAGGACGACCGTCCCGCTCAGGTGTGACGTCATCAGGACTCGTGCGTTTTAACTGGAGGAGAAGACAAAAAAGTTGAAGGTTGTCTTCCCTCTCAATCTGCCCTTGCTCCCTGCCTTCCTCCAGCTGCCTCGGCCCTTTCTGGACCTCGGAGGGGTTTGGTGGGTTACGGGTATAGCTCGGGTTTCTCTTCATTCACGTATAAATCTTTCGCCTTTTACTAAAGATTTCCGTGGAGGGGAACGTTGACGAGTATTGCTTATTTTTTGAAAGCTTTGCTTTTAGCGAAGCTGCTCATCTCAGTACCAAAAAAAAAAAAAAAAAAAAAAGACAGAGAGAGAGAGAGAGAGAGAATGAAAACATGAATGAATCAATAAATAATAATAATAAAAAAAAAATAGACTAGGAAGGAATGATGACAAAAGAAAACAGTAAAAAAAAAAAAAAAAAAAGTTTGTAAGGAATAATGGTAAAAGACAGACCTCTTTGAACAATGGCTAGAGTAGGGTGACGTTAAATGGGTGGGACATCTGTTGGCTTCGCCGCTTAGTAGCTACATAGTAAAAAGAAGGGCCCCGCAACCAGGTGGCGATATTCGGGTTATCGCTTCTCGGCCTTTTGGCTAAGATCAAGTGTAGTATCTGTTCTTATCAGTTTAATATCTGATACGCCCTCTATATGAGGGCTACATATTAAATGGATTTTTAGAACAGGGAGCCAGAACAGGAGCTTGCTCCTTCTGCTCCACGCATCGACCTGGTATTGCAGTACCTCCAGGAGCGGTGCACCTTCCTTACAGCGGTGCAAAGAAAGAAGAAACGACTGGGTCGTTGGCTAAGTGCTCAAGAGGGCTGGAATTGATCGGGGGATGGTCAGTTCCTGTGATCTGTCTTGTTTTTCTTCGGCTTGTGTTTTGAAGTGAACCCATGCATGCTTGTGTTGTTTTCTTCTTCTGTTTGTTTATTTATTTATTTAATTCTGTACTTGCTGGCAGGGGAGGGTCTTTTTCGCGCGTTTTCCGTTTTCCCTCCGTTTTTGTTCTTTTTTTTTTTTTTTTAACTCGATATGTTGTTTGGCTTGTCTCTTTGTGTTCTTTTGTGTCCCCTTCTGCTCTTTAGGCAAGGACGACCGTCCCGCTCAGGTGTGACGTCATCAGGACTCGTGCGTTTTAACTGGAGGAGAAGACAAAAAAGTTGAAGGTTGTCTTCCCTCTCAATCTGCCCTTGCTCCCTGCCTTCCTCCAGCTGCCTCGGCCCTTTCTGGACCTCGGAGGGGTTTGGTGGGTTACGGGTATAGCTCGGGTTTCTCTTCATTCACGTATAAATCTTTCGCCTTTTACTAAAGATTTCCGTGGAGGGGAACGTTGACGAGTATTGCTTATTTTTTGAAAGCTTTGCTTTTAGCGAAGCTGCTCATCTCAGTACCAAAAAAAAAAAAAAAAAAAAAAGACAGAGAGAGAGAGAGAGAGAGAATGAAAACATGAATGAATCAATAAATAATAATAATAAAAAAAAAATAGACTAGGAAGGAATGATGACAAAAGAAAACAGTAAAAAAAAAAAAAAAAAAAGTTTGTAAGGAATAATGGTAAAAGACAGACCTCTTTGAACAATGGCTAGAGTAGGGTGACGTTAAATGGGTGGGACATCTGTTGGCTTCGCCGCTTAGTAGCTACATAGTAAAAAGAAGGGCCCCGCAACCAGGTGGCGATATTCGGGTTATCGCTTCTCGGCCTTTTGGCTAAGATCAAGTGTAGTATCTGTTCTTATCAGTTTAATATCTGATACGCCCTCTATATGAGGGCTACATATTAAATGGATTTTTAGAACAGGGAGCCAGAACAGGAGCTTGCTCCTTCTGCTCCACGCATCGACCTGGTATTGCAGTACCTCCAGGAGCGGTGCACCTTCCTTACAGCGGTGCAAAGAAAGAAGAAACGACTGGGTCGTTGGCTAAGTGCTCAAGAGGGCTGGAATTGATCGGGGGATGGTCAGTTCCTGTGATCTGTCTTGTTTTTCTTCGGCTTGTGTTTTGAAGTGAACCCATGCATGCTTGTGTTGTTTTCTTCTTCTGTTTGTTTATTTATTTATTTAATTCTGTACTTGCTGGCAGGGGAGGGTCTTTTTCGCGCGTTTTCCGTTTTCCCTCCGTTTTTGTTCTTTTTTTTTTTTTTTTAACTCGATATGTTGTTTGGCTTGTCTCTTTGTGTTCTTTTGTGTCCCCTTCTGCTCTTTAGGCAAGGACGACCGTCCCGCTCAGGTGTGACGTCATCAGGACTCGTGCGTTTTAACTGGAGGAGAAGACAAAAAAGTTGAAGGTTGTCTTCCCTCTCAATCTGCCCTTGCTCCCTGCCTTCCTCCAGCTGCCTCGGCCCTTTCTGGACCTCGGAGGGGTTTGGTGGGTTACGGGTATAGCTCGGGTTTCTCTTCATTCACGTATAAATCTTTCGCCTTTTACTAAAGATTTCCGTGGAGGGGAACGTTGACGAGTATTGCTTATTTTTTGAAAGCTTTGCTTTTAGCGAAGCTGCTCATCTCAGTACCAAAAAAAAAAAAAAAAAAAAAAGACAGAGAGAGAGAGAGAGAGAGAATGAAAACATGAATGAATCAATAAATAATAATAATAAAAAAAAATAGACTAGGAAGGAATGATGACAAAAGAAAACAGTAAAAAAAAAAAAAAAAAAAGTTTGTAAGGAATAATGGTAAAAGACAGACCTCTTTGAACAATGGCTAGAGTAGGGTGACGTTAAATGGGTGGGACATCTGTTGGCTTCGCCGCTTAGTAGCTACATAGTAAAAAGAAGGGCCCCGCAACCAGGTGGCGATATTCGGGTTATCGCTTCTCGGCCTTTTGGCTAAGATCAAGTGTAGTATCTGTTCTTATCAGTTTAATATCTGATACGCCCTCTATATGAGGGCTACATATTAAATGGATTTTTAGAACAGGGAGCCAGAACAGGAGCTTGCTCCTTCTGCTCCACGCATCGACCTGGTATTGCAGTACCTCCAGGAGCGGTGCACCTTCCTTACAGCGGTGCAAAGAAAGAAGAAACGACTGGGTCGTTGGCTAAGTGCTCAAGAGGGCTGGAATTGATCGGGGGATGGTCAGTTCCTGTGATCTGTCTTGTTTTTCTTCGGCTTGTGTTTTGAAGTGAACCCATGCATGCTTGTGTTGTTTTCTTCTTCTGTTTGTTTATTTATTTATTTAATTCTGTACTTGCTGGCAGGGGAGGGTCTTTTTCGCGCGTTTTCCGTTTTCCCTCCGTTTTTGTTCTTTTTTTTTTTTTTTTTTTTTTTTTAACTTTTTTTTTTTTTTTAACTCGATATGTTGTTTGGCTTGTCTCTTTGTGTTCTTTTGTGTCCCCTTCTGCTCTTTAGGCAAGGACGACCGTCCCGCTCAGGTGTGACGTCATCAGGACTCGTGCGTTTTAACTGGAGGAGAAGACAAAAAAGTTGAAGGTTGTCTTCCCTCTCAATCTGCCCTTGCTCCCTGCCTTCCTCCAGCTGCCTCGGCCCTTTCTGGACCTCGGAGGGGTTTGGTGGGTTACGGGTATAGCTCGGGTTTCTCTTCATTCACGTATAAATCTTTCGCCTTTTACTAAAGATTTCCGTGGAGGGGAACGTTGACGAGTATTGCTTATTTTTTGAAAGCTTTGCTTTTAGCGAAGCTGCTCATCTCAGTACCAAAAAAAAAAAAAAAAAAAAAAGACAGAGAGAGAGAGAGAGAGAGAATGAAAACATGAATGAATCAATAAATAATAATAATAAAAAAAAAATAGACTAGGAAGGAATGATGACAAAAGAAAACAGTAAAAAAAAAAAAAAAAAAAGTTTGTAAGGAATAATGGTAAAAGACAGACCTCTTTGAACAATGGCTAGAGTAGGGTGACGTTAAATGGGTGGGACATCTGTTGGCTTCGCCGCTTAGTAGCTACATAGTAAAAAGAAGGGCCCTGCAACCAGGTGGCGATATTCGGGTTATCGCTTCTCGGCCTTTTGGCTAAGATCAAGTGTAGTATCTGTTCTTATCAGTTTAATATCTGATAC
Source organism: Astyanax mexicanus (assembly GCF_023375975.1). Taxonomy (NCBI): domain Eukaryota; kingdom Metazoa; phylum Chordata; class Actinopteri; order Characiformes; family Acestrorhamphidae; genus Astyanax; species Astyanax mexicanus. The sequence goes on along the minus strand of NC_064413.1, from coordinate 13,790,146 downwards.
GCCCTCTATATGAGGGCTACATATTAAATGGATTTTTAGAACAGGGAGCCAGAACAGGAGCTTGCTCCTTCTGCTCCACGCATCGACCTGGTATTGCAGTACCTCCAGGAGCGGTGCACCTTCCTTACAGCGGTGCAAAGAAAGAAGAAACGACTGGGTCGTTGGCTAAGTGCTCAAGAGGGCTGGAATTGATCGGGGGATGGTCAGTTCCTGTGATCTGTCTTGTTTTTCTTCGGCTTGTGTTTTGAAGTGAACCCATGCATGCTTGTGTTGTTTTCTTCTTCTGTTTGTTTATTTATTTATTTAATTCTGTACTTGCTGGCAGGGGAGGGTCTTTTTCGCGCGTTTTCCGTTTTCCCTCCGTTTTTGTTCTTTTTTTTTTTTTTTTTTTTTTTAACTTTTTTTTTTTTTTTAACTCGATATGTTGTTTGGCTTGTCTCTTTGTGTTCTTTTGTGTCCCCTTCTGCTCTTTAGGCAAGGACGACCGTCCCGCTCAGGTGTGACGTCATCAGGACTCGTGCGTTTTAACTGGAGGAGAAGACAAAAAAGTTGAAGGTTGTCTTCCCTCTCAATCTGCCCTTGCTCCCTGCCTTCCTCCAGCTGCCTCGGCCCTTTCTGGACCTCGGAGGGGTTTGGTGGGTTACGGGTATAGCTCGGGTTTCTCTTCATTCACGTATAAATCTTTCGCCTTTTACTAAAGATTTCCGTGGAGGGGAACGTTGACGAGTATTGCTTATTTTTTGAAAGCTTTGCTTTTAGCGAAGCTGCTCATCTCAGTACCAAAAAAAAAAAAAAAAAAAAAAGACAGAGAGAGAGAGAGAGAGAGAGAATGAAAACATGAATGAATCAATAAATAATAATAATAAAAAAAAAATAGACTAGGAAGGAATGATGACAAAAGAAAACAGTAAAAAAAAAAAAAAAAAAAGTTTGTAAGGAATAATGGTAAAAGACAGACCTCTTTGAACAATGGCTAGAGTAGGGTGACGTTAAATGGGTGGGACATCTGTTGGCTTCGCCGCTTAGTAGCTACATAGTAAAAAGAAGGGCCCCGCAACCAGGTGGCGATATTCGGGTTATCGCTTCTCGGCCTTTTGGCTAAGATCAAGTGTAGTTATCCGTCCTGCTCTCCGGCAACGGGGTTTGGATGGTGTTTGTCTTTGCGGTCAATCCCCGGTGGGGAGCTGCTTGGACTGCTCGCTTGGTTGCTGATTGGTTTGGGTTGCGATCCACGGCCTTGGAGCGGCGGTTCGGGCACTGTTTGTGTCTGTTTCTGTCGTGCTCTTGGCTGTGTGGACAGTATGCTTGATTGAGGCCTGGGCCGGGAAGGCGACTAGGGCTGGCTGACAGAAAGTATCTGTTCTTATCAGTTTAATATCTGATACGCCCTCTATATGAGGGCTACATATTAAATGGATTTTTAGAACAGGGAGCCAGAACAGGAGCTTGCTCCTTCTGCTCCACGCATCGACCTGGTATTGCAGTACCTCCAGGAGCGGTGCACCTTCCTTACAGCGGTGCAAAGAAAGAAGAAACGACTGGGTCGTTGGCTAAGTGCTCAAGAGGGCTGGAATTGATCGGGGGATGGTCAGTTCCTGTGATCTGTCTTGTTTTTTTTTCTGCTTGTGTTTTGAAGTGAACCCATGCATGCTTGTGTTGTTTTCTTCTTCTGTTTGTTTATTTATTTATTTAATTCTGTACTCGCTGGCAGGGGAGGGTCTTTTTCGCGCGTTTTCCGTTTTCCCTCCGTTTTTGTTCTTTTTTTTTTTTTTTTTTTTTTTTTTTAACTTTTTTTTTTTTTTAACTCGATATGTTGTTTGGCTTGTCTCTTTGTGTTCTTTTGTGTCCCCTTCTGCTCTTTAGGCAAGGACGACCGTCCCGCTCAGGTGTGACGTCATCAGGACTCGTGCGTTTTAACTGGAGGAGAAGACAAAAAAGTTGAAGGTTGTCTTCCCTCTCAATCTGCCCTTGCTCCCTGCCTTCCTCCAGCTGCCTCGGCCCTTTCTGGACCTCGGAGGGGTTTGGTGGGTTACGGGTATAGCTCGGGTTTCTCTTCATTCACGTATAAATCTTTCGCCTTTTACTAAAGATTTCCGTGGAGGGGAACGTTGACGAGTATTGCTTATTTTTTGAAAGCTTTGCTTTTAGCGAAGCTGCTCATCTCAGTACCAAAAAAAAAAAAAAAAAAAAAAGACAGACAGACAGAGAGAGAGAGAGAGAGAGAATGAAAACATGAACGAATCAATAAATAATAATAATAATAAAAAAAATAGACTAGGAAGGAATGATGACAAAAGAAAACAGTAAAAAAAAAAAAAAAAAAAAAGTTTGTAAGGAATAATAGTAAAAGACAGACCTCTTTGAACAATGGCTAGAGTAGGGTGACGTTAAATGGGTGGGACATCTGTTGGCTTCGCCGCTTAGTAGCTACATAGTAAAAAGAAGGGCCCCGCAACCAGGTGGCGATATTCGGGTTATCGCTTCTCGGCCTTTTGGCTAAGATCAGGCGAGTTGTCCTCTTTTGGGGACGAACGGATACTGCTGCTTTTGCGGCCAATCCCCAGTGGGGAGCTGTTTTAAGGCAGCCCACTTGATTAATGCCATGGCTGGGAAGGCGACTAGCTCTGGATTAATCAAAAAAAAAAAAAAAATCTGTTCTTATCAGTTTAATATCTGATACGCCCTCTATATGAGGGCTACATATTAAATGGATTTTTAGAACAGGGAGCCAGAACAGGAGCTTGCTCCTTCTGCTCCACGCATCGACCTGGTATTGCAGTACCTCCAGGAGCGGTGCACCTTCCTTACAGCGGTGCAAAGAAAGAAGAAACGACTGGGTCGTTGGCTAAGTGCTCAAGAGGGCTGGAATTGATCGGGGGATGGTCAGTTCCTGTGATCTGTCTTGTTTTTCTTCGGCTTGTGTTTTGAAGTGAACCCATGCATGCTTGTGTTGTTTTCTTCTTCTGTTTGTTTATTTATTTATTTAATTCTGTACTTGCTGGCAGGGGAGGGTCTTTTTCGCGCGTTTTCCGTTTTCCCTCCGTTTTTGTTCTTTTTTTTTTTTTTTTTTTTTTTTTAACTTTTTTTTTTTTTTTTAACTCGATATGTTGTTTGGCTTGTCTCTTTGTGTTCTTTTGTGTCCCCTTCTGCTCTTTAGGCAAGGACGACCGTCCCGCTCAGGTGTGACGTCATCAGGACTCGTGCGTTTTAACTGGAGGAGAAGACAAAAAAGTTGAAGGTTGTCTTCCCTCTCAATCTGCCCTTGCTCCCTGCCTTCCTCCAGCTGCCTCGGCCCTTTCTGGACCTCGGAGGGGTTTGGTGGGTTACGGGTATAGCTCGGGTTTCTCTTCATTCACGTATAAATCTTTCGCCTTTTACTAAAGATTTCCGTGGAGGGGAACGTTGACGAGTATTGCTTATTTTTTGAAAGCTTTGCTTTTAGCGAAGCTGCTCATCTCAGTACCAAAAAAAAAAAAAAAAAAAAAAGACAGAGAGAGAGAGAGAGAGAATGAAAACATGAATGAATCAATAAATAATAATAATAAAAAAAAATAGACTAGGAAGGAATGATGACAAAAGAAAACAGTAAAAAAAAAAAAAAAAAAAGTTTGTAAGGAATAATGGTAAAAGACAGACCTCTTTGAACAATGGCTAGAGTAGGGTGACGTTAAATGGGTGGGACATCTGTTGGCTTCGCCGCTTAGTAGCTACATAGTAAAAAGAAGGGCCCCGCAACCAGGTGGCGATATTCGGGTTATCGCTTCTCGGCCTTTTGGCTAAGATCAAGTGTAGTTATCCGTCCTGCTCTCCGGCTGGGGGGTTTGGATGGTGTTTGTCTTTGCGGTCAATCCCCGGTGGGGAGCTGCTTGGACTGCTCGCTTGGTTGCTGATTGGTTTGGGTTGCGATCCGCGGCCTTGGGAGGGCGGTTCGGGCACTGTTTGTGTCTGCTTCTGTCGTGCTCTTGGCTGTGTGGACAGTATGCTTGATTGAGGCCTTGGCTGGGAAGGCGACTAGGGCTGGCCTACAGAAAGTATCTGTTCTTATCAGTTTAATATCTGATACGCCCTCTATATGAGGGCTACATATTAAATGGATTTTTAGAACAGGGAGCCAGAACAGGAGCTTGCTCCTTCTGCTCCACGCATCGACCTGGTATTGCAGTACCTCCAGGAGCGGTGCACCTTCCTTACAGCGGTGCAAAGAAAGAAGAAACGACTGGGTCGTTGGCTAAGTGCTCAAGAGGGCTGGAATTGATCGGGGGATGGTCAGTTCCTGTGATCTGTCTTGTTTTTCTTCGGCTTGTGTTTTGAAGTGAACCCATGCATGCTTGTGTTGTTTTCTTCTTCTGTTTGTTTATTTATTTATTTAATTCTGTACTTGCTGGCAGGGGAGGGTCTTTTTCGCGCGTTTTCCGTTTTCCCTCCGTTTTTGTTCTTTTTTTTTTTTTTTTTTTTTTTTTAACTTTTTTTTTTTTTTTTAACTCGATATGTTGTTTGGCTTGTCTCTTTGTGTTCTTTTGTGTCCCCTTCTGCTCTTTAGGCAAGGACGACCGTCCCGCTCAGGTGTGACGTCATCAGGACTCGTGCGTTTTAACTGGAGGAGAAGACAAAAAAGTTGAAGGTTGTCTTCCCTCTCAATCTGCCCTTGCTCCCTGCCTTCCTCCAGCTGCCTCGGCCCTTTCTGGACCTCGGAGGGGTTTGGTGGGTTACGGGTATAGCTCGGGTTTCTCTTCATTCACGTATAAATCTTTCGCCTTTTACTAAAGATTTCCGTGGAGGGGAACGTTGACGAGTATTGCTTATTTTTTGAAAGCTTTGCTTTTAGCGAAGCTGCTCATCTCAGTACCAAAAAAAAAAAAAAAAAAAAAAAAGACAGAGAGAGAGAGAGAGAGAATGAAAACATGAATGAATCAATAAATAATAATAATAAAAAAAAAATAGACTAGGATGGAATGATGACAAAAGAAAACAGTAAAAAAAAAAAAAAAAAAGTTTGTAAGGAATAATGGTAAAAGACAGACCTCTTTGAACAATGGCTAGAGTAGGGTGACGTTAAATGGGTGGGACATCTGTTGGCTTCGCCGCTTAGTAGCTACATAGTAAAAAGAAGGGCCCCGCAACCAGGTGGCGATATTCGGGTTATCGCTTCTCGGCCTTTTGGCTAAGATCAGGCGAGTTGTCCTCTTTTGGGGACGAACGGATACTGCTGCTTTTGCGGCCAATCCCCAGTGGGGAGCTGTTTTAAGGCAGCCCACTTGATTAATGCCATGGCTGGGGAGGCGACTAGCTCTGGATTAATCAAAAAAAAAAAAAAAAAAAAAAAAAAAAATCTGTTCTTATCAGTTTAATATCTGATACGCCCTCTATATGAGGGCTACATATTAAATGGATTTTTAGAACAGGGAGCCAGAACAGGAGCTTGCTCCTTCTGCTCCACGCATCGACCTGGTATTGCAGTACCTCCAGGAGCGGTGCACCTTCCTTACAGCGGTGCAAAGAAAGAAGAAACGACTGGGTCGTTGGCTAAGTGCTCAAGAGGGCTGGAATTGATCGGGGGATGGTCAGTTCCTGTGATCTGTCTTGTTTTTCTTCGGCTTGTGTTTTGAAGTGAACCCATGCATGCTTGTGTTGTTTTCTTCTTCTGTTTGTTTATTTATTTATTTAATTCTGTACTTGCTGGCAGGGGAGGGTCTTTTTCGCGCGTTTTCCGTTTTCCCTCCGTTTTTGTTCTTTTTTTTTTTTTTTTTTTTTTTTTAACTTTTTTTTTTTTTTTAACTCGATATGTTGTTTGGCTTGTCTCTTTGTGTTCTTTTGTGTCCCCTTCTGCTCTTTAGGCAAGGACGACCGTCCCGCTCAGGTGTGACGTCATCAGGACTCGTGCGTTTTAACTGGAGGAGAAGACAAAAAAGTTGAAGGTTGTCTTCCCTCTCAATCTGCCCTTGCTCCCTGCCTTCCTCCAGCTGCCTCGGCCCTTTCTGGACCTCGGAGGGGTTTGGTGGGTTACGGGTATAGCTCGGGTTTCTCTTCATTCACGTATAAATCTTTCGCCTTTTACTAAAGATTTCCGTGGAGGGGAACGTTGACGAGTATTGCTTATTTTTTGAAAGCTTTGCTTTTAGCGAAGCTGCTCATCTCAGTACCAAAAAAAAAAAAAAAAAAAAAAGACAGAGAGAGAGAGAGAGAGAATGAAAACATGAATGAATCAATAAATAATAATAATAAAAAAAAAATAGACTAGGAAGGAATGATGACAAAAGAAAACAGTAAAAAAAAAAAAAAAAAAAGTTTGTAAGGAATAATGGTAAAAGACAGACCTCTTTGAACAATGGCTAGAGTAGGGTGACGTTAAATGGGTGGGACATCTGTTGGCTTCGCCGCTTAGTAGCTACATAGTAAAAAGAAGGGCCCCGCAACCAGGTGGCGATATTCGGGTTATCGCTTCTCGGCCTTTTGGCTAAGATCAAGTGTAGTATCTGTCTTTTTAAAGACGGGCTGCACTTGCTGAAAGAGCAGGATGGCAGAGGAGGCGACCATGCCGGCCCGAGTGGTGCGGCTTAAGAACACCGTCAGGGTGGAACTGGCTAAGGACGCCCCTCAGGACGTGAGGGACCGGTTTGGCTGGGATTGGCTGGTGCTGAGGGTCCTGCAGGGACTTCTGGGCATCGAAAAGAACAAAATTTTCTGCCTGCAGGACTTCTCTGGCGCCGGCTTTCTGGATGTGACCCTCTTCACGTACCTGGACTGCTCGGCCTTCTACGAGGGGTGCAGCCGACTGCGAGACCACGACCTGCTGCGGGGCATCACCTTCTCCCCGCTCTTCGCCCTGGAAGAGGTGCCTATCACCGTCCACCTCTACAACCCGTACGTGGAGGACGGGATCATCCGCGCCTTCCTGGCCAGGTACTGCAGCGCCGTGTCAATGGGAGAGCGACTTCGGGGAAGGTACGGCATTTGGAACGGGAAGCGGCGGTTCCAGGTCCGGCTCCGGGCGGATCCGGCAGCCCCGGGGGCTTTCCTGCACCCCCCGGGGAGCTTTGCCATCGGGCCCCACCGCGGCTTCCTCCACTACCCGGGGCAGCCTCTGTACTGCCGTCGATGTGGAGGCCTGGGCCACGCCAAGGAGGCGTGCCCGGGACTGCGCTGCCGCTTCTGTGGGAAGGACGGCCACACCGCGGCGGACTGCGAGGCACCTAAGGCCTGCAGCATCTGCGGGAGCGACCAGCACCTCTTCCGGGGCTGCCCGCAGCGGACGGCGCCAACGGCCGGCAGTACCGAAGACCGCCCGGGACCCAGCAAGGCTGCCGGCGTTCTAGCCGGCCCCCCACCCGGCCCGGCGGCCGGTCCGGCAGAGCCGGCAGAGGATGCGGCGGGTCCTTCCGACCCTCCGCCGCGCCGGGACTCGCCTGCAGCCAGCACTCCGGTCCCGGCTCCCCGCCCGCCACCCGAGACTGGCCGAGCGGCCCTGGAGGGCCCGGCCACGGGAGATCCGGCGGCCCAGCCCGGCCCGGAGGACACCGCCGACGAGCCCGCCCTGGGAGCGCGCCCTGACTCCGGGGTCTGGACCCCCCTCAATTGGGCCGAGGCCCTGGAGGCCCTCGACCTCCCCAGTGCCCGGCAGCCTGTGGACTGGGCGGAGGACGGCATCCCCGACAGCATGGAGGACATGGACTCGGGACCGTCACCGGGCCCTTCCAGGGTCCGGCCCGCCGGGGACGCGGGGGGCGACCGGGACAGGGAGTCCAAACGCCCTCGCAGCTCGGTGGGGAGTGAGTTCGACCTCCTCTCCGTGGAGCTCTCCGGGGCTGGGGACACCCAGCCGCCAGGGACGGGGACCCAGCCCCCGGCCACCGCGGCCTCCCGGGACATGGAACTTTCGCCCTTGCTTCTGAGCGCGGACGAGAGCAGCCAGGGAGATGAACACGGGGGGGAAGACTGGACAAGGGTGATGCCCAAGCGGCCCGGGAGGGGGAGGGCGAGAGCTCGCGATTCTGATGGAGGGACGGGTTAGGGAGTGCCCTCTAGGGGCCCTCGGAGGGAGGGTAGGTGGGAGGTGGGTTTGGTGCACGGCGGAGGGGTGGGGGGTGAGTGGTTGGGAGGGAGGTGAGTGTTGTGGGGAGTGGGGGTGGCGGGGGCGGGGTGTGATCCCTAGTCGGGAGGGCCAGCAAGGGGCGGGGTTAGGTGGTCTTTTTCTCCCCTCCCCATGGCGGATCTGAAGGTAGGTACCCTCAATGTTCGGGGGCTGAAGAATGGGGACAAGCGGAGGGCAGTGTTTGGGAGCCTGCGGGACACTAAACTCGATCTTGTTTTCCTGCAGGAGTGCCACATTGACTCGGAGGACACCCGGCGGCGTTTCGGGGAGGACTGGCAGTGGGGGCCCTCGGCATGGAGCGCGGGGACTGGGAGAGGGGACGGGGTAGGTCTCCTTTTCCGCTCCCACGACTTCGCTGTGACGGCGGTCCTGAGTGTGGTGCCGGGGAGGGTGATATGCACCGATGGTACGTGGAGGGGGCTGAGGTTCCGGGCTGTAGGGGTGTATGCCCCCAGCAGGATAGGGGAGCGCCGGGGGTTTTTCGGAGCTCTGGCACCGCTGCTCTGTACCGGCCGGGTGCTGGTGGTGGGGGGAGACTTCAACGTCGACCCCGACACGTGCCCGGGGGGGGAGCTGGCCCGGGTGATGGCAGGTGCGCAGATGGTAGACGCGTATAGGTCGGTCGAGCCGCACGCAAAGGGTAACTCCTGGAGGAACTCCAGGGGGGACGCTTCGAGGCTCGACCACCTGTACGTGGGAGAGGGGACGGAAGTGCGGCACTGTACGGTGTCGCCGTTCTGGGCCTCCGACCACTGCCTGGTCAGCATGGAGGTGAGGACAGCGGGGCTCCGGACGGGTAGGGGCCTGTGGAGGATGAACACATCTTTCCTCGCAGACCCTGCCTTCCGGGCCGTCTTCCGACAGCTGTACCGGGGCTGGAGGCAACTCCGGGGGCGGTACGGGACGCAGGGGGAGTGGTGGGAGGACACCAAGCGCAGGGTTGCCACCCTTTGCCGGTGGTGGGGGAGGGAGAAAGCGAGGCGTAGGAGGGAGTGGCTCGCCTCCTGGTCGGACGCCCTGTCCGCGGCCTGGCGCGGAGGCGACCAGACCCGGATCAGGGAGGCCAGTGAGGTCCTCAGGGCGTACCATCAGGCCGCGGCCCGCCGACACTGCGCTTTCGTGCGGGGGCAGAGGCTGGAGCTGGACGAGCGTCCGACCCGCTTCTTTTTCGGCTCCGTGCGGGAGCGCAGGGGCCGGCAGTATGTCGAGGGGTTTAGGGACGGAGACCGGCTGGTCACCTCGGTCGAGGGGATGCTCGGCTTGGCGCGTTCCTTTTACGGGGACCTCTTTGGACGGGGGTCGATGGGAGAGGACCACGCGGCGCCGTTTCTCGACGGCGTCCGGGACCGTCTGCCGGAAGCGGAGAGGCGGGAGCTGGAAGCCCCCATCGCTCTGGAGGAGATGGAGAGCGCCATGCGCTCCCTGAACACCGGGGTGGCCCCCGGAGGGGACGGCCTCCCGGCGGAGTTCTACAGGTCCTTCTGGCCGTTGGTCGGACCGGACCTGGCGGAGGTCTACCGGGAGGCCGGTGGTCTGGGCCACTTGCACGGGTCTGCCCTCACGGGGCACATCGCGCTACTGCCGAAGAAGGGCGATCGGGCCTCGCTGTCCAATTGGCGGCCCATCACTCTCCTTACGGCGGATTATAAGATCCTGGCGAAGGTATGGGTCCTGAGGCTTAGGAGGGTCATGGCGTCGGTGGTCCATCCCGACCAGACGTGTGGCGTGCCGGGCCGCATGTGCGCCATGAACCTGGCGCTCGTCCGCGACGCTTTGGCCTGGGCGGAGCAGCGTCGGGTTCCACTGGCCCTCTTGGGCCTCGATCAGGAAAAGGCTTTTGATCGGGTGAACCACGACTTCCTGTTCGCCGTGTTGGAGAGGATGGGCTTCGGCCCGGCCTTTCTGGCAGCGGTGCGCCTGCTCTACAGGGGGGCGGTGAGCCGTGTGGGGGTGAACGGGTACTACTCCGGGCTTCTGGAGCAGGGGGGGGGGGTCAGACAGGGCTGCCCCTTGTCCCCCCTCCTCTACGTTCTGTATCTGGAGCCCCTGATGGAGAGGATCAGGCGGGACCGCGCCTTTGGGGGCCTCCACATCCCAGGGGGGAGGGGGTTGGCCGCCAAGGTGTCGGTGTACGCAGACGACGCGACGCTGTTCCTGGGGGCGGACGGGGACTTCCGGGTTGCCGGCGCGATCCTCGAGGCGTTCTCGGACGCCACGGGGGCCCGCATCAACCGCGGGAAGTCTGCGGTCTTGTACGCCGGAACCTGGGCCGGAAGGAAGGATGTGCCGGGGGGTTTCACCCTTTGTCCGGACGGTCTCAAGATCTTGGGCGTTGTCTTTTGGAGAGAGGGCAGCGCCCAGAAGAACTGGGAGGCCGCCCTGGGGAAGCTGCAGGCAAGGGCGGAGATCTGGGGCAGGAGGGACCTTTCGCTGACGGGCCGGGTGCTCGTGGCGAAGGCGGCCCTCATGGCCAGCCTGAACCACCTGGCGTACGTGTTTCCCGTCCCGTTTGTGACGGGCAGGCGGCTGGAACGCCTGCTTTACTCGTTCGTGTGGTGGGGAAGGCAGGAGAAGGTGAGCCGCCGGGTCATGTATCTGGACCGGAAAAAGGGAGGGAGGGGGGTGCCCTGCGCCCCGTACAAGGCCCTAGCCCAGTTTGTGGCCTTCCACGCCGGACTGGTGGAGGGGTCCGCGGGTCACGCCGCGAGCCTCTTCGCCAAGTTCTGGGTCGCCTTCCCCTTGCGGGCGGCGGTCCCGTGGAGGGGGACGGAGCCGTGGTCGGAGGACCGCCCCTGGCACTACCAGAGGATGGCCGAGTTCGTCCGCGACAACCCCTGGTGCTTGGAGGACGGCCTGGTGCTGGACCATAAGGGTCTGTACAGGGCCTGGAGGGACAGGCACGTGGCTCCGGTCACGGGCGAAAGGCCCGTGATCCTCGGCGCGGACTGGCCCGCGCTCCAGCCCGAGTGGCTGGACGGCGCCAGTGCCGACCTGCACTGGCTGGGGGCCCTGGACCGCCTGCCCGTCAGGGAAAGGTTACACAGGCACGGGGTCGCTCGCTCGCCGTTGTGCCCGGCAGGGTGCGGCGGCGAGGAGACGGTCGGCCACGTCATGTGGTCGTGTCCCGTCGCCTCCGCTCTCTGGGCCAGGGTGTCGGATTGGTGGCGGTCGGTGGGGGGCCACCCCCCCCTGGACAGGGAACTGGTCCTCTACGGCCGGAGGCTGCGTCAGGCCCCCCCGGCCGTGGCGCGAGCGCTATGGGCCGCCGTGTCGGCAGCGAAATGCGTGCTCTGGGGCGCCCGTTGTGAGTGCCTCCAGCGGGCCGCCCCCCGGGTGGACCCCGAGTCGATGATGGCAGCCCTCCGCAACAGGATCCGCCAGGTAAGGAGGGGGGGAGGGGCGGGGGAGGGAATCGTCAGGGCGGGAGTAGGGCGGCTGGACGAGGGCGGTTTCGCAGGCCCCACCGTGCTGGGGCGGCCGTGGTGGCCGCGGGGACTGGGGGGGCCTTCCTGACCCCAAGCCCCCGGTCGGTGAGCGGGGTCCGGGAGGGGGGGGGGGGTGGGGGTTTGTTGGGCGGGCGGGACTCTGTCGTGCCGGGCGGGGGCCTGTTTGAGGGCGGGGGTGATGCGTCGGGCCGCGCGGGAGAATGCTGTGGGATTTTGTTGGGACGGGAGGGTTTTATTCGGGGGGGGTGGGGGCTGTGGGACTGTGTTGGTGTGGGTGGGTTTTGTGGGGGGGGGGTTTTGTGGGGACGGTTTTTGGGGTCGGGCGGGTCTTTCCGGGTGTTTGGTTTTTGGGGGGTGGGTACTGTGGGACTTTGTTGGACTAGGGGTGGTGGGGAGTGTGGTGGTGGGTGTGCACGTGTTTTTGAGTTGATTGGAATGTGTGAAGCATCTGTTTGAATAAAGCGTGGGTTTACCCCGATTAAAAAAAAAAAAAAAAAAAATCTGTTCTTATCAGTTTAATATCTGATACGCCCTCTATATGAGGGCTACATATTAAATGGATTTTTAGAACAGGGAGCCAGAACAGGAGCTTGCTCCTTCTGCTCCACGCATCGACCTGGTATTGCAGTACCTCCAGGAGCGGTGCACCTTCCTTACAGCGGTGCAAAGAAAGAAGAAACGACTGGGTCGTTGGCTAAGTGCTCAAGAGGGCTGGAATTGATCGGGGGATGGTCAGTTCCTGTGATCTGTCTTGTTTTTCTTCGGCTTGTGTTTTGAAGTGAACCCATGCATGCTTGTGTTGTTTTCTTCTTCTGTTTGTTTATTTATTTATTTAATTCTGTACTTGCTGGCAGGGGAGGGTCTTTTTCGCGCGTTTTCCGTTTTCCCTCCGTTTTTGTTCTTTTTTTTTTTTTTTTTTTTTTTTAACTTTTTTTTTTTTTTTAACTCGATATGTTGTTTGGCTTGTCTCTTTGTGTTCTTTTGTGTCCCCTTCTGCTCTTTAGGCAAGGACGACCGTCCCGCTCAGGTGTGACGTCATCAGGACTCGTGCGTTTTAACTGGAGGAGAAGACAAAAAAGTTGAAGGTTGTCTTCCCTCTCAATCTGCCCTTGCTCCCTGCCTTCCTCCAGCTGCCTCGGCCCTTTCTGGACCTCGGAGGGGTTTGGTGGGTTACGGGTATAGCTCGGGTTTCTCTTCATTCACGTATAAATCTTTCGCCTTTTACTAAAGATTTCCGTGGAGGGGAACGTTGACGAGTATTGCTTATTTTTTGAAAGCTTTGCTTTTAGCGAAGCTGCTCATCTCAGTACCAAAAAAAAAAAAAAAAAAAAAGACAGACAGACAGAGAGAGAGAGAGAGAGAGAATGAAAACATGAACGAATCAATAAATAATAATAATAATAAAAAAAAATAGACTAGGAAGGAATGATGACAAAAGAAAACAGTAAAAAAAAAAAAAAAAAAAAGTTTGTAAGGAATAATAGTAAAAGACAGACCTCTTTGAACAATGGCTAGAGTAGGGTGACGTTAAATGGGTGGGACATCTGTTGGCTTCGCCGCTTAGTAGCTACATAGTAAAAAGAAGGGCCCCGCAACCAGGTGGCGATATTCGGGTTATCGCTTCTCGGCCTTTTGGCTAAGATCAGGCGAGTTGTCCTCTTTTGGGGACGAACGGATACTGCTGCTTTTGCGGCCAATCCCCAGTGGGGAGCTGTTTTAAGGCAGCCCACTTGATTAATGCCATGGCTGGGAAGGCGACTAGCTCTGGATTAATCAAAAAAAAAAAAAAAATCTGTTCTTATCAGTTTAATATCTGATACGCCCTCTATATGAGGGCTACATATTAAATGGATTTTTAGAACAGGGAGCCAGAACAGGAGCTTGCTCCTTCTGCTCCACGCATCGACCTGGTATTGCAGTACCTCCAGGAGCGGTGCACCTTCCTTACAGCGGTGCAAAGAAAGAAGAAACGACTGGGTCGTTGGCTAAGTGCTCAAGAGGGCTGGAATTGATCGGGGGATGGTCAGTTCCTGTGATCTGTCTTGTTTTTCTTCGGCTTGTGTTTTGAAGTGAACCCATGCATGCTTGTGTTGTTTTCTTCTTCTGTTTGTTTATTTATTTATTTAATTCTGTACTTGCTGGCAGGGGAGGGTCTTTTTCGCGCGTTTTCCGTTTTCCCTCCGTTTTTGTTCTTTTTTTTTTTTTTTTTTTTTTTTTAACTTTTTTTTTTTTTTTTAACTCGATATGTTGTTTGGCTTGTCTCTTTGTGTTCTTTTGTGTCCCCTTCTGCTCTTTAGGCAAGGACGACCGTCCCGCTCAGGTGTGACGTCATCAGGACTCGTGCGTTTTAACTGGAGGAGAAGACAAAAAAGTTGAAGGTTGTCTTCCCTCTCAATCTGCCCTTGCTCCCTGCCTTCCTCCAGCTGCCTCGGCCCTTTCTGGACCTCGGAGGGGTTTGGTGGGTTACGGGTATAGCTCGGGTTTCTCTTCATTCACGTATAAATCTTTCGCCTTTTACTAAAGATTTCCGTGGAGGGGAACGTTGACGAGTATTGCTTATTTTTTGAAAGCTTTGCTTTTAGCGAAGCTGCTCATCTCAGTACCAAAAAAAAAAAAAAAAAAAAAAGACAGAGAGAGAGAGAGAGAGAATGAAAACATGAATGAATCAATAAATAATAATAATAAAAAAAAAATAGACTAGGATGGAATGATGACAAAAGAAAACAGTAAAAAAAAAAAAAAAAAAGTTTGTAAGGAATAATGGTAAAAGACAGACCTCTTTGAACAATGGCTAGAGTAGGGTGACGTTAAATGGGTGGGACATCTGTTGGCTTCGCCGCTTAGTAGCTACATAGTAAAAAGAAGGGCCCCGCAACCAGGTGGCGATATTCGGGTTATCGCTTCTCGGCCTTTTGGCTAAGATCAAGTGTAGTATCTGTTCTTATCAGTTTAATATCTGATACGCCCTCTATATGAGGGCTACATATTAAATGGATTTTTAGAACAGGGAGCCAGAACAGGAGCTTGCTCCTTCTGCTCCACGCATCGACCTGGTATTGCAGTACCTCCAGGAGCGGTGCACCTTCCTTACAGCGGTGCAAAGAAAGAAGAAACGACTGGGTCGTTGGCTAAGTGCTCAAGAGGGCTGGAATTGATCGGGGGATGGTCAGTTCCTGTGATCTGTCTTGTTTTTCTTCGGCTTGTGTTTTGAAGTGAACCCATGCATGCTTGTGTTGTTTTCTTCTTCTGTTTGTTTATTTATTTATTTAATTCTGTACTTGCTGGCAGGGGAGGGTCTTTTTCGCGCGTTTTCCGTTTTCCCTCCGTTTTTGTTCTTTTTTTTTTTTTTTTTTTTTTTTTAACTTTTTTTTTTTTTTTAACTCGATATGTTGTTTGGCTTGTCTCTTTGTGTTCTTTTGTGTCCCCTTCTGCTCTTTAGGCAAGGACGACCGTCCCGCTCAGGTGTGACGTCATCAGGACTCGTGCGTTTTAACTGGAGGAGAAGACAAAAAAGTTGAAGGTTGTCTTCCCTCTCAATCTGCCCTTGCTCCCTGCCTTCCTCCAGCTGCCTCGGCCCTTTCTGGACCTCGGAGGGGTTTGGTGGGTTACGGGTATAGCTCGGGTTTCTCTTCATTCACGTATAAATCTTTCGCCTTTTACTAAAGATTTCCGTGGAGGGGAACGTTGACGAGTATTGCTTATTTTTTGAAAGCTTTGCTTTTAGCGAAGCTGCTCATCTCAGTACCAAAAAAAAAAAAAAAAAAAAAAGACAGAGAGAGAGAGAGAGAGAATGAAAACATGAATGAATCAATAAATAATAATAATAAAAAAAAAATAGACTAGGAAGGAATGATGACAAAAGAAAACAGTAAAAAAAAAAAAAAAAAAAGTTTGTAAGGAATAATGGTAAAAGACAGACCTCTTTGAACAATGGCTAGAGTAGGGTGACGTTAAATGGGTGGGACATCTGTTGGCTTCGCCGCTTAGTAGCTACATAGTAAAAAGAAGGGCCCCGCAACCAGGTGGCGATATTCGGGTTATCGCTTCTCGGCCTTTTGGCTAAGATCAAGTGTAGTATCTGTTCTTATCAGTTTAATATCTGATACGCCCTCTATATGAGGGCTACATATTAAATGGATTTTTAGAACAGGGAGCCAGAACAGGAGCTTGCTCCTTCTGCTCCACGCATCGACCTGGTATTGCAGTACCTCCAGGAGCGGTGCACCTTCCTTACAGCGGTGCAAAGAAAGAAGAAACGACTGGGTCGTTGGCTAAGTGCTCAAGAGGGCTGGAATTGATCGGGGGATGGTCAGTTCCTGTGATCTGTCTTGTTTTTCTTCGGCTTGTGTTTTGAAGTGAACCCATGCATGCTTGTGTTGTTTTCTTCTTCTGTTTGTTTATTTATTTATTTAATTCTGTACTTGCTGGCAGGGGAGGGTCTTTTTCGCGCGTTTTCCGTTTTCCCTCCGTTTTTGTTCTTTTTTTTTTTTTTTTTTTTTTTTAACTTTTTTTTTTTTTTTAACTCGATATGTTGTTTGGCTTGTCTCTTTGTGTTCTTTTGTGTCCCCTTCTGCTCTTTAGGCAAGGACGACCGTCCCGCTCAGGTGTGACGTCATCAGGACTCGTGCGTTTTAACTGGAGGAGAAGACAAAAAAGTTGAAGGTTGTCTTCCCTCTCAATCTGCCCTTGCTCCCTGCCTTCCTCCAGCTGCCTCGGCCCTTTCTGGACCTCGGAGGGGTTTGGTGGGTTACGGGTATAGCTCGGGTTTCTCTTCATTCACGTATAAATCTTTCGCCTTTTACTAAAGATTTCCGTGGAGGGGAACGTTGACGAGTATTGCTTATTTTTTGAAAGCTTTGCTTTTAGCGAAGCTGCTCATCTCAGTACCAAAAAAAAAAAAAAAAAAAAGACAGAGAGAGAGAGAGAGAGAATGAAAACATGAATGAATCAATAAATAATAATAATAAAAAAAAAATAGACTAGGAAGGAATGATGACAAAAGAAAACAGTAAAAAAAAAAAAAAAAAAAGTTTGTAAGGAATAATGGTAAAAGACAGACCTCTTTGAACAATGGCTAGAGTAGGGTGACGTTAAATGGGTGGGACATCTGTTGGCTTCGCCGCTTAGTAGCTACATAGTAAAAAGAAGGGCCCCGCAACCAGGTGGCGATATTCGGGTTATCGCTTCTCGGCCTTTTGGCTAAGATCAAGTGTAGTATCTGTTCTTATCAGTTTAATATCTGATACGCCCTCTATATGAGGGCTACATATTAAATGGATTTTTAGAACAGGGAGCCAGAACAGGAGCTTGCTCCTTCTGCTCCACGCATCGACCTGGTATTGCAGTACCTCCAGGAGCGGTGCACCTTCCTTACAGCGGTGCAAAGAAAGAAGAAACGACTGGGTCGTTGGCTAAGTGCTCAAGAGGGCTGGAATTGATCGGGGGATGGTCAGTTCCTGTGATCTGTCTTGTTTTTCTTCGGCTTGTGTTTTGAAGTGAACCCATGCATGCTTGTGTTGTTTTCTTCTTCTGTTTGTTTATTTATTTATTTAATTCTGTACTTGCTGGCAGGGGAGGGTCTTTTTCGCGCGTTTTCCGTTTTCCCTCCGTTTTTGTTCTTTTTTTTTTTTTTTTTTTTTTTTTAACTTTTTTTTTTTTTTTAACTCGATATGTTGTTTGGCTTGTCTCTTTGTGTTCTTTTGTGTCCCCTTCTGCTCTTTAGGCAAGGACGACCGTCCCGCTCAGGTGTGACGTCATCAGGACTCGTGCGTTTTAACTGGAGGAGAAGACAAAAAAGTTGAAGGTTGTCTTCCCTCTCAATCTGCCCTTGCTCCCTGCCTTCCTCCAGCTGCCTCGGCCCTTTCTGGACCTCGGAGGGGTTTGGTGGGTTACGGGTATAGCTCGGGTTTCTCTTCATTCACGTATAAATCTTTCGCCTTTTACTAAAGATTTCCGTGGAGGGGAACGTTGACGAGTATTGCTTATTTTTTGAAAGCTTTGCTTTTAGCGAAGCTGCTCATCTCAGTACCAAAAAAAAAAAAAAAAAAAAAGACAGAGAGAGAGAGAGAGAGAATGAAAACATGAATGAATCAATAAATAATAATAATAAAA